>NC_045434.1:99063073-99154558 GCF_002776525.5 Piliocolobus tephrosceles
ACACAGCCTGGCAGGCGAGTCCCTACCCGGAAAGACAGCCAACGAAGGATCACCAGCGGAAGCCCTAGATCCCCGTCACGCGCCCACAAACGCCAGGTCCCGCCGGGACAGCTCTGTGCCACGCCACACCGCATCCCCACGCGGGAAGCCGCGGCCTGGGCGGTCCCAGCCACACCCAGCGCGCCTTCTCCCGGGTCAGCCAGCTGCGGCTCTGCCAAAGCGCTCCCCTGCTCCTTTCTCGCGCTCCAGCCTCCCTACCAGCCCATCGGGGCCGGACCCCAAGTGCGAGCCGGTGGCCTGGGTCAGAGCGCAGAATCGAGGCGCCCACGGACTTGGTCTGCGTTTCTGAGCCGTACGCGGCGTCTAGGAGACCCGTCCCCCATCGCCGTCCACGCTCGGTGACACGCTGACACACCCACCCCCACACCTACCCGCAGCTGACAGAAGCGAGAATGTCAGCCCGGCCGGAGAAACAATAACAACAAAGAAAACAAAGAAACACAAAAGAAAATCTCTGGGTCTGGGCGGCAGAGAAAGCGCAAGATGGGAGGAGTCGGCCTCTCTTCCTCCGCGCTCCCTCCGTGCCGCTCCCCAGGTCCCTCGACGTGACGGGAGCCTCCCCTTCTGCTCGTCCCATTGGGCCAGCCTCTTGTGTATGCCCCAATGGGATGGAGACCCACGGCAGGCGACCAGTGAATGGCAGCTGGTGGCTTTCCGCTGTTCCAACTTCCGTTGTTTGCCTTGACTGGTTCAGTGGTAGGATTCTCGCCTGCCATTCGGGAGGCCCGGCTTCGATTTCCGGCCCATTCAGCACGCCCTCCTAATTTGGTGTTGCTGCAGTGCCAAGGGGTAGTGTAGGTGGCTTGCTTCTGCCACCTTCTTACCCTGGGGGCGCGCGATCCTGTCCTGCAACGGCTGCGCTCCCACGCGCTAAGCCCTCTGCCCTTTCTTCTCTGCCTCTCCACTGACTTACAGATGAGGAGCCTAACCCCGCCCCCCTTCCTTGGTAACAACAACCCCTCCGAACACGACAGCACGCCAGTCCTTTGCATCCTCATGGTTCTGTTTCTCTTGACTACCCTGCCTCCGCCTCTGCCCGACGCATTTCACTTCAAGAATACCGCGGCCCCACCAAGGGCTTGCACCCACTTGCTCCACCTCTCCTCTTCACCTTTCACCACCTCTACCTCTTTGTCTCTCTCTCTGCTTCTCGCTGGCTCCCCACATTCAGAAAATGCCCTTCCAGTAGCAAGGAAGTCGCGACTCCAGGGAGTAACTCGTCTCTTTCTCCTAGGGGGTCCCACAGTCCTTAACGCGAACACAGGAGTATACGCGTGGCACGTGCACTGTCTACATTCATCGTATTCCGGCTACTCCACACTCCCCTCATTTTGCCGGCACCACCACCGCTGTGTCGCGTCTGCCTCCCTAACCCCAGACCACCCCTTTAGTGGAGGATGCTGCCTGGTTTCTGTCCCTCGGACCTCTTTTCATCTCAGCCCCTGGCACATGCCTGATACGTGAATGTGCGTCCTGAAGACGGCTTATTTATGTCTGGGGTCTACTTGCATTCCCTACCCCTTTGGTACGTGGGATGTGGCCTCCAGTCGCTCTGTCACGATGTCTGCCCCACCCTGGCCTGCTTGCCACCTCACCCCAGCTCCACTTCGTACTCTGACCCGACTAGCCCATGTAGCATCCCAGTCTCCACTGTGGGGGTCCCCTTTGACCACACAGACTTCCTTCCTGCCTAGACCAACCCGCTGTAAATGTACTGTTCTGTGCAGCCTTCAGGCTCAGCCCTCCCTCCCTGGCCTTTGTCTCACCCCCACCCGCCCTTTCACACACACACACACACACACACACACACACACCACTCTCTCTCTCTCTCTCTTTTTCTCTCACTCTCAATGTCTCTCTCTTAGGCAACTCTCCCTCTCACCGTCAATGCGCCTGTCTCACACGACTCACATCCCCCAGTCCTGGCCTGCTTCAGGTTGTGTCACCAGCTGGCATCCCTCATATTGCACAGGTAGCTGGCACAGCCAGCTCGGAACATGCCCCCACACACTAGGCATCTGACCAACCTTCTGGCTGGACAGCCTCGCTCCCAGATCTTACTAATCAGGCTTTGCACCCTCTGGACACCCTGGACACTTTCTCCCACCTCCCAGCATGCGGCATGCTTCTGTCCTTTCTTTGGTGTCAACCCCTTGCCCCAGTTTGGAGTGGACTCCAGCCACGGGAATGGGCACCTTTCTCCATCACTGTCACCCATTGACATCCAACCACATCATGCTGGCGAGCAAGCCAGCCTCTTGTGGGGGTGGCAAACATCTCTATCCCCGATAGGGTCTGGTCTCTGCAGGTTATCCGACTGTGCCAGGATCCCATGAATGACAAGTGACAGGTTTGTGCAGTTGGTTGGGTGTCTACTTTGACCCTAAAGAGTTTTTTGGCAGGTAGTCGACTGAGCTCTGCTTTTTAGTGAGGAAATCAACCCCACAACAAGATCAATGCAGGGATAAATAGAGGGTTGGAGAGCTGTTCTATGCAGGGGCTGGGAAAAAATTCCACAGCAAATATAGGTGTGGCATATAGGTGCCATCTCCTTATGTTCCTTGCCCTTTGGATATAAGATAGAGTAGGTGAAGACATGGGAAATAAATGTCACCTAGAAATCTATCTTGAACCCTGACTTTCCACACATGCTTTGGTTTGCTTGGTTTCCTTTTCCCCAGGAGCTCCTGTATCTCCATGCTTCAACAACTGTTGCAAGGTTGGTCTAACTCTTGGGACCTCTCAAGATTCATTTTCACATCCAGAATAGGTGAGAAACTTAAACTTATCAACTGTAAGTGGGAGCTTGCATACATGCAGGCACTCTGCCTTGCTCAAATATAGGCACAGACACACACACAAATGGGCAACTGCTGGCACATGTGCACGCCACCTAATCTTATTAGAATGTGTGCAATAAACCCATAGTAATGGCCAGCTAACGGATATATGAAGAAAATGCTCAGTATGTCCAGTTGTCAGGGAATGTAAACCAAAACCATGATGAGATGTCATTTTATCCCAGATAGGATGGCAATTTTTAACCAGAACGGAAAATAACTGAATTTGGAGAGGCAGTCGATAAAAGGGAATACTTAGAAACTTATCTCAGGAAGACAAATAAGTACAGCCATTACTGTTAAGAAAGTTGTTTGGACGAACGGAGGCAAGATGGCGCAGTTCCGGCTTCTTCACCGTCAGCTTTCCCGCCCCCGGGAAAGACACAGGTCGACTGCGCAGGTGCAACCCAACCTCCCAACGGAGAAAAACCGGAACCCGCCTAGCCACGCCTACCGCCCCCGACCCCCACCCGCCTATGTCCCACCCACTGCCCGCCCACTTCCGGGCCCAGGACATAAAAGCCGCTCCTGGTGGGCGCGCAGTGCACACTTCCTCAGCCCTCATTCCTGTCGGGACTGTAGGAACTCCACCCGAGAGCTCCACCAGGTGACTCCCCTGGCCTCCCCTGCCAGAGACTGAGGGACCTCACCCCTCCCCCACACCTTCTTTCCTGAAGCTGGGGGACGAAAAATAAATGTGCAGTTTTGCTCTTAGCCTTGCTCGCTGGTCATGTAATACTCGCCCTGGTTTCCTAGAAAGCAAATCGGTTTCCTGGAAAGTAAATCAGTTTCCCAGAAAGCAAATCAAAAGTGAGTTTATTTCCAAATGGCAGCATGTGCATTAAGAGCTAAGGAAGCATATGTGGAGTCAGTTTAAATGTTAGCTACCTTTCCCTTGTTTAATTCTAGTGCTCTTGTAAGAAATACCAGTTTAGCTAGCTGTATGCTTGTGCCTGGAGAGAAAGACACACGTTAAATAACATCATTCAGAGTGCCTATGGCATATCCCGCTGATGGAGTTCTTGCTCCACAAAGGAACTTCCATCCTTGAAGAAAGTACAGTCTATATCTTCTAGGGGGGTTTCCATGAGATCCTCCCTGGCTGCAGAGGTTTGTACCACTTGTTCACAGTTATCTTTAGGTTTCCCAGTTTCCTAGGGATGGACAGCAGCTGAGTTTAGGTGAGAGCAAGTTTTTAACTGGATTGAAGGCCCTTCTTACAGCAGAGCCTGATATTTAAAGAGCTGTCTGTCCGTTAGCCAAAGGTTTCCCTTAGAGGACAGCAATCCTGCTACACTATGTGGAGGTATAAAGACTTTTGCCATTTTCCAGGGGTAACTTGATAGCCTCTGGTACCAGTAGGACCCCTGCTGCTACTGCTAAGAGACGTGCTGGCCATCCTTTAGCTACCAAATCAAGTTTCTTACTAAGGTAGCCCACTTAGTAAGTGGTTGTTGAGCTGATCTTTGGGCTTGTGATAAAACTCCCAGTGCCATTCCCTTCCTTTCTAATGTATAAAGATTGAAGGCCCTCCCTATGGGAATGCTGAGGGCTGGTGCCTTAAGTAAGGCTTGTTTTTGCTGGTTAAAGGCCTTTTGAACTTCAGGTTCCAAGGTTAGTGTTTGGACAAACGGAGGCAAGATGGCGCAGTTCCGGGTTCTTCACCGTCAACTTTCCCGTGCCGGGAAAGACACGGGTCCACTGCGCAGGCGCAACCCGACCTCCGGTTGAGAAGAACCAGAACCCGCCTAGCCACGCCTACCGCCCCGCCTCCGACCGGCCTATGTCCTGCCCACTGCCCTCCCACTTCCGGGTCCAGGACATAAAAGCCGCTCCCTGTGGGCGCATGGTGCGAACTTCCTCGACTTCTCCTTGTGCGCGGGACCCAGGAACCTTGCCCCAGAACGCCAGAGCAAACTTCCTCGGCCCCTCCTTGTGTACGGGACCCAGGAACCTCGCCCGAGAACCCCGGAGCGAACTTCCTCGGCCCCTCCTTGTGCGCGGGACCCAGGAACCTCCTCCGAGAATGCCGAGGGAACTTCCTCGGCCCCTCCTTATACGCAGGACCTAGGAACCTCCTCCGAGAATGCCGGAGCGACTTCATCGGCCTCCACCGCCGGAGACCGGTGAACCTCGCCCCCTCCTTCACATTGGCTTGTAAATAAAGTTTTTTTTGCCTTGCCTACTTGCCTTTTCTCTGGCATTTGCTCTGGGGGTCGCATTAAAGCAAATCAGCTGGTGCCGAAACCCGGGAGGAGAACCCTCCTCAGGGCCCCCCAAGGTCCGAGGAGCCTCCCCCTTCCACGCCCCAGACAGACCAGGACCTGGACATCGCTTTCCCCACCTCCAAGTCTCCTAGGGGTGAGTACCTTCTGCTTCCCTCTCATATCCGTTGGCCAGAAGTCCTGCGCAGGCCCAAGGCTTTTTTTCCGGTCACCAGGTGACCCAGGGAAGTTCCCAAAGGCAGAGACGTCTGCCCAAAGAAACTCCATTCCGTTCCGTAGGAGACCCGTCCAGGACGGAGAAGTCCGCCTGGAGGTAATCTCCATCCCGGCTCCAGGAGCCTCTCACCGGTCTCTGGTGGCTCCAAAGGACGCTTTGTAGCCAGGTAGAGTTTGGTTTCCATTTCCGCCTATTGGTGAGAGGAAGGCAATGGGAAACCCCCAATCCAAAATACCTAGAGACTCCCCTTTAGGGTGTCTTCTAAAAAACCTCAAAACTTTGCAATTAGAACAAGATCTCAGGCGAAAGCGACTGGTGTTCCTCTCCACTGTGGTGTGGTCACAATATAATTTAGACAATCAGTCTCAATGGCCGCGTGAGGGCACTCTAGACCGTAACATTTTGACCGACCTCAGTAGTTTTTGTCAACGCTTAGGCAAGTGGTCAGAAATTAATTATATACAAGGATTTTGGGCCTTGCGTTCTATTCCGGACCTGTGTAGCCAGTGTTCCTTGGCTCAGGTCATGTTGGCTAAGGATGCAGGCCTAACGGTCCAAAAAAAGAGGAGTCATCTTTCCTGTCAGA
Source organism: Piliocolobus tephrosceles (assembly GCF_002776525.5). NCBI lineage: Eukaryota > Metazoa > Chordata > Mammalia > Primates > Cercopithecidae > Piliocolobus > Piliocolobus tephrosceles. The sequence continues at coordinate 99,069,002 of NC_045434.1, forward strand.
GTTTCCCAAAGACCTTACTTCCCCTCTCTCCCTTCCACTCCTGCCATATACTCCACCTCCCCTTCCCGCTTCAGCCCCACCTCCTCTTTCGGCTCCACCTCCCCCTCCCACTCTCGCAGTTGTCCCGCCTCCCTCCTCAGCCTTTCCCACCATTGTTGAGGCTACACTTCCCTCCGACCCCTTGGTACCTCCACCTGGCCATCTTAGCTCGCCTATCTCTGCCCATACCCGCTCTAAAGATTGCCTAACTGCCCCTGCTCCTACTCCCACCCTATCCAACCCACCCCCTGCGGTCTTAGGACCCTTGCGTGAGGTGGCCAGAGCAGAGGGCGTAGTTAGAGTTCATGTTCCCTTCTCACTAGCAGATCTTTCAAAGATTGAAAAACGCTTAGGAGATTTTTCTGCCAACCCTACAATTTATACCAAAGAATTTAGATACCTTTGCCAGGCCTACGATTTAACCTGGCATGATCTCCAGGTTATTCTTACCTCTACTCTAAACCCCGAGGAGCAAGAGCGCATCCTAGTGGCCGCCAGGCAGCATGCCAACCAATTACACTTAACAGACCCTGTCTTCCCACTAGGGGAACAAGCAGTCCCCTCTATAGACCCAGACTGGAACTATCAAGTAGGCCAGCCAGGCCTCCGAAGACGAGATATGATGACTCAATGTCTTCTGGCTGGTATGCAGGCGGCCTCAAATAAGGTAGTAAATTTTAATGAACTAAAAGAAATTATTCAAGGTCCAGATGAGAACCCGGCCACATTTTTAAAAAGGCTAACTGAGGCTTTAATTCAATACACTCAGTTAGACCGAGCATCCCCAGCCGGGGCCACAATTCTAGCATCATATTTTATTTCACAATCGGCCTCGGATATTCGGAAAAAACTCCAAAAGGCAGAGGATGGACCTCAAACTCCTATTCAAGACCTAGTCAAGTCGGCCTTCAAGGTCTATAATTCAAGGGAGGAAATGGCTGAGGCCCAACGACAGGCTCGCCTAAAGCAGAAGGTACAGCTCCAGACTCAAGCCTTAGTTGCTGCTTTGCAGCCTAGCTGTAACCCAAAACTGGAGAGCAAAACCCCCGGAGGCTCAAAGACAATAAAAGGGGCTTGCTATAAATGCGGTAACCCAGGGCATTGGGCTAATAGATGTCCCCAGAGTCCCCAACCGCCTGAGCCAGTGCGGCCGTGCTACAAGTGCGGAGTAGCTGGACACTGGGCTAAAAAGTATCCTAACCCTCGTCTGCCAACAACTCCTTGTCCAGCATGCCATGAAGAAGGGCACTGGAAGTCTGACTGCCCCACCCTGAAAACGGGCATGGCGCCTCAACGTGATGTCCCTTCTCAGGACCCTGGGAGCTCCTTCCAGCTCTTACATCTGGATGACGACTGAAGGTTCCGGGACTTGGGGACCCCCATCACCCTCCCTGAGCCACGGGTAACTCTCCTGGTAGCGGGTAAGACAATTAATGTTTTAATCGACAGCAGGGCTACCTACTCTGTTTTGCCGTCTTTTGAAGGGCCTAGCCTTCCCTCCAATATTTCTGTTGTAGGAGTCAATGGCTCCCCGTCCAGCCCTCGAAAAACCCCACCCCTTAATTGCTGCCTGGCCAACAACTATTTTGCACACTCGTTCCTCATTATCCCCTCATGCCCCACTCCCCTACTGGGCCAAGATGTTTTAAGTCAACTGAAAGCCTGTATCTCCATCCCTACTAGCGCCCCCCACCCTACCCGCCATCTGCTTCTAGTATTGACTAACTCAAATGACTCCAACAATCCTACTAACCCTTTCCCCGATTTCCCCATTCCTATCGACCCCCAAGTGTAGGACACCTCCACTCCTGTCGTGGCGGACCATCATCCACCAATACTTATAAAACTTAAGAAACCATCTCAGTTTCCAACCCGCCCACAGTTCTCTCTCTCTCCACAGCACTTACGAGGACTAAAACCAATCATTACTAGGTTACTCAGCCAACACATCCTCATCCCCATTCATTCTCCCTGTAACACCCCAATCCTACCTGTAAAGAAGGCAGATGGAACTTTTCGGTTAGTGCAGGATCTTCATCTTATCAACGAAGCTGTTTGTCCCACCCATCCGGTAGTTCCCAACCCCTGTACCCTTCTTTCTCTCATTCCACCTAATACAACACACTTTACTGTACTGGATCTAAAAGATGCATTTTTCACTATTCCCCTGCACCCAGATTGTCAGTTTCTTTTTGCTTTTACATGGGAAGACCCAGACACCCATACCTCCACCCAACTGACATGGACAGTGCTTCCCCAAGGGTTCCGAGACAGCCCCCATTTCTTTGGGCAGGCCCTAGCAAAAGACTTAGCCTCCTGTCCTCTTACCAATAGTAAAATTCTCCAATATGTAGATGACCTTTTACTCTGTAGTCCCATGGGACAGGACTCTCTTTTAGACACTGTGATCCTCCTTAATCATCTAGGATCCAAAGGTTACCAAATATCCAAACACAAAGCTCAACTCGCACAACAATGTGTCATATATTTAGGTATTGAGATCACTCCTACGACGCGCTCACTTACTACAGACCGCTTAACTCTAATACAAAATCTTTCTCCTCCTCAAGACGCTAAGGAAATTCAATCCTTCCTAGGCCTAGTAGGATTTTTCAGACACTGGATTCCTAATTTCGGAATCTTAGCTAACCCTCTATATGCAGCTGTCAAGGAGACTCCCCAAGGACCTTTGTCTAACCCAAAGTTAATCTATAAACATTTCACTCACCTGAAAAACTGCCTTCTCTCACATCCTACTCTCTCACTCCCAGACTTCCAACGCCCCTTCCAGCTTTTCACAGATGAAAGACAAAAAGTTGCAGTGGGTCTTTTAGCCCAATCTATAGGCGCCACCTATCGCCCCATGGCATATCTATCTAAACAATTAGACCCCACCATACAAGGGTGGCAGCCCTGTCTTCGGGCCCTAGCAGCAGCAGCCTGTCTAACCCAAGAAGCAAAGAAACTTATTAGGGGTGGTAACCTAAGTCTTCTCTACTCACTGCCTTCAAGATCTTATTGCCCACAGAAGTATTAGCCATCTAACCCCGTCCAGACTCCAACTCTTTCACCTCCTATACATAGAAGACTCCACCATTGCCCTAGGAGTCTGTTCCTCTCTGAATCCAGCCACCCTACTTCCTGACCCTCTCAAGCAACCTAGTACTGAACACTCCTGTCCAGAACTTTTAGAGGCCCAACCACCTAGTCACTTACATTTACATGACCAGCCATTGGAAGGCTCACAGTTAACCCTATTTGTAGATGGCAATTCTTTTATAAATTCTCTAGGAAACAGACAGGCAGGATACACAGTAGTTACATCTTCTGCTGTCCTAGAAGCTAAGCCTTTACCACAAGGAACAACATCACAGCAGGCAGAACTTATTACACTAACTAGGGCTCTCCTCCTATCCAGAGGAAAAACGGTAAACATATACACAGACTCCAAGTATGCCTTCTTGATTGCACACACCCATTCTGTCATCTGGAGAGAGAGAGGGTTCCTAACCACCAGTGGTACCCCTATAGTCAACAAAAAACAGATACTCAAACTGCTAGACGCTTTATCAGCACCTTCCAGAGCAGCCATCATACACCGTAAAGGTCATCAGACTCCATCTAACTCGGTGGTGGCTGGCAATAACTTTGCCGACACCACTGCCAAGTCGGCAGCCGGATTCTCCACTCCCACACTTCCCTCTATTTGTTTTCTCTCTCCTCAATATACCCCTACTTATACCCAAGAGGAAAAGACCAAACTATTACAAGATTCAACAGCAAAACTAGCCGCAGACAATTGGATTTACCTCAATAATAAATTAGTTATTCCTGAAACTCAACTCCACACCATTCTAAAAGACATACATAATTCCCTACACATAGGACCCAAAGCTTTATATAACCTCCTAAGCCCCCTCATTCACTGCCCCACACTCATGAAACACCTAATTATAATCAACCGACAGTGTTCCACATGTCTCAAGTCAAAGCCTCAAGGCGCATTGCGCAACCCCCATCCGAGCCATCAACTCAGAGGGCACTAACCAGGCGAAGATTGGCAAATTGACTTTACCCACATGCCAAGGCATAAAAAATTCAAATATCTCTTAACCCTCATTGATACTTTTTCAGGATGGATAGAAGCCTATCCTACTGCAGGAGAAACCGCCAATATAGTTGCCTCCATGCTCACTGAACACATTATTCCTAGGTTTGGCCTCCCGCTCATTCTTCAGTCTGACAACGGCCCAGCATTCATCTCCAAGGTAGTCCAACAGGTGGCAGCCCTCCTACACATCACCTGGAAACTCCACATCCCTTATAGACCTCAGTCTTCTGGTAAAGTAGAGAAGGCCAACGGGCTCATTAAGCAGCAATTCACCAAACTCTCCCTTGAGACTCGACAATCGTGGGTAACGCTCCTTCCCCTGGCCCTAACCCAGCTGCGAGCAGCCCCACGGAGTCCAACAGGCCTCAGTCCGTTTGAATTAGTTTACGGCCAGCCCCTCACCCTCCAGCAGTTACCCACTCTTTCTTCCCCGCTGGCAACTTATCTCCCATACCTCACCCTCTTGAGACAACTCCTGAGACAACATGCAGAACTAGCACACCCCTCTCCAACAGATACCTATAGCCCACATCTCTCTCTCAGCCCAGGAGACCAAGTATACTTAAAAGATATCCAAGCCAAAGATCTTCAGCCTAGGTGGAAAGGCCCCTATACTGTCCTCCTATCCACATACACAGCAGCCAAACTTCTAGGACACATGCACTGGGTCCATATATCACAATTAAAAAAGGCCCCCACAGAAGATAATCAGTGGACATCTACTAGACTTACCCCTACCCGTCTCAAATTCACCAAACTCTCCCAGCCACCACATGTTCCCTGACCCCTTGCGCTTATCCCAATTTCTCGCCATACTCTATATAAACATAACAGAATTCCAATATCTTACCCCAGATCCCTACTTGCCTCCAGATAATAGCCCATCACAGTGGTTCTCCCGCTTACCTTTATAGAACATCTTCAGTGACAAGGTGTACCCTGTGATTACACTGAAGATGAAGTACTATTTCATACTTATATTACTATCTTTTTCTTGCATTTCAATCTCTATTACTAACCCAATTTTCATATGGAGATTCTCTATAGTTGAAACCTGGTCACGCAAAAATAAACAGCACTCACAGCTACAAGGCACTGCTGACTGCCCCCCTTCAGGCTGCCAACCCCATCTTACTATAAATTTCACCCTATCGTGTTGCAGTGTGGCCGGAGCTAAGGCTGTCTGCTTCCTGCACGATCAGACACATTGCAATTGTAAGACTTACTGGAAACAAAAGAACCTAGGATGCCCTTACATTTATTGTAAGATCCATTATGCAACCTTGAGACAGATGAAACCCACTGCTCTCTTCACCATTGCGAATCAACGAACCCCCCTTCAATACCAATTAAATATCAAAGACCCATGGGACCCCCGATGGGCAGACGGAGTCAAAGGTGGACTCTACACAGGCTACACAATCCTTAGTTCATATCCCATGGCTACTCTCCTGATAAAAAGAACACGTGTCCAGCAAAAATCCCTTCCTCAAAACATACAAGCCCTACAGAATTTAACCTTAGCCATACAAGCACAAGAACAGGCCTTACAAGATCAATTACACTCCTCCAATAAGGACCCCTTCTCATGGTTAAAACTAGTCCGTCAAGGGTTAAACCTAACACGGGCAGCCAACCTAACAAATCTCTCCCACTGTTTCCTCTGTGCAGCCCTTGAAAGAGCCCCTTTAGTGGCAGTCCCTTTACCTACTGCTTTCAAGGCTACAACTAACTCCATAGGCACCTCCCAAAAACCGTTCTTACTCCAAGTCCCACTATACCAAAGCCCAGAAAGTCCAATCCTTCCTTTCTGCTACTCTACCCCAAACACCTCCTGGTGTAACTATACCCAGCCACCCGCTAAGACCCAGACGGCTCCCATCAGAGGTTATTTCTGGTGCAACAAAACCCGCTTCAAGGTCCTTGATCACACATCCATTGGTCAATCTCTTTGTGTCCCAGTGTCCCTAGTACCTAGTTTAACCTTATATAGCAAAGCAGAAGTAGCTGAACTCGTCATACAATTTAACCCTCCTCCTAATGATCTCCAAAAAAGGGCTGTCTTCCTTCCCCTAGTCATCGGAGTCTCCCTGGCCGCCTCCTTAGTGGCGTCAGGGCTTGGAACTGGGGCACTTGCCCACTCGGTACAGTCTACCCAATCTCTAGCAGCTCAAATCCGAGAGGCCATAGAGGCTTCAGCTGAAAGCCTGGCCTCTCTGCAGTGTCAAATTACCTCAGTGGCCCAGGTAGCAGCACAAAATAGGCGAGCATTAGATTTACTTACTGCCGAAAAAGGAGGAACATGTCTCTTCTTAGGAGAAGAATGCTGCTGTTACATAAACGAGTCAGGCCTAATAGACACTAACATCCAAACCCTAAACAGGATTAAAGCAGAATTAAAAACCTACAATACCCCCTTCACCCCGGACCACCGGTATGGCTGCTGCCCATAGTACAGCAGATGCTTCCGTTCCTAATTCCCATGCTAATCCTCTGTTTTGTCTTATGTCTTGCTCCTGTTTTAATCAAATTTCTCCGAGCCAAAGTTCAAGAGATCACGTGCGTCACCTTCAACCAGATGCTTCTTCATCTGTACATCCAAATACCAACCATAGACCCCAACCTCAATGACGTCCCTTAACAGCAGGAAGTAGCCAGACAGACCACGGCGCCCCTTATCACTATTATCAATAAAAGGTTGGACTGTTTGGACAAACGGAGGCAAGATGGCACAGTTCCGGGTTCTTCACCGTCAACTTTCCTGCGCCTGGGAAAGACACGGGTCCACTGCGCAGGCGCAACCCGACCTCTGGCGGAGAAGAACAGGAACCCGCCTAGCCACGCCTACCGCCCTGCCCCCGACCCGCCTATGTCCCACCCACTGCCCTCCCACTTCCGGGCCCAGGACATAAAAGCCGCTCGTCCGAGAACGCCGGAGGGAACTTCCTTGGCCCCTCCTCATACGCAGGACCAAGGAACCTCCTCCGAGAACGCAGGAGCGACTTCGTCGGCCTCCACCGCTGGAGACCGGTGAACCTCGCTCCCTCCTTCACATTGGCTTGTAAATAAAGTTTTTTTGGCCTTGCCTACTTGCCTTTTCTCTGGCATTTGCTCTGGGGGTCGCATTAAAGTAAATCAGTTAGGAAATGAGTTTTAGCCACCTGAGTTTCTTTTGTAAGGTGGTATCAGGGATGAGCTATCTCACCATACCCAGGTATCCATAGTCTGCAAAATCTTGTCATGTCCCAAAATCCTCTTGGTTGCTTGAGGGTCTTAGGAATGGGGAAGGAAGAAATGGGTTCAATCCTTTCTACTCCTAATGCTCTGGTCCCTTCAGACAACAGTAAACCCAGGTACTTCACTGAGGTTTGCCAAAGCTGGGCCTTGCATTTTGAAACCTCATATCCTTTGTCAGATAGGAAATTAAGAAGAGCTGCTGTGTCTTCCTGAGAAGCTTCCTCAGTTGGGACACCGAGCAGGATGTCATCTACATATTGCAAAACCCTGACCTGAGGATGAGAAAACTCAGAGAAGTCCTTTGATAGTGCCTTTCCAAACAAGTGAAGACTATATTGAAATTCCTGAGGCAGCACCATCCATGTTAGCTGGGTTGTTTGGCCAGAACTTAGAAGGCAAACAGGTATTGAGAGTTAGGATGTAATGGTATACAGAAAAAGGCATTCTTTAGATCTAGGACTGTGAACCATTAGTTCCCTCAGGTATTTGAGTTAGCAAGGCATAGGAATTAGAGACCACTGAATGAATTAGGACTATGGCCTCATTAATGAGGCAGAGGTCCTGAACTAGTCTCCATTCCCCATTGGGTTTTTGTACTCCTAATATTGGGGTATGGCAGGTGCTTTTACTGGGTTTGAGGAGGTCCTGCATTTTCAGGTTATTAATAATGGCGTATAGTCCTTTCCTAGCTTCTGACTTTAGGAGATATTGTCTCTGGTTAGGAATAGAAGTAGGATCCTTAAGGTTGATCTGGACCGGCCTAGTGGCTAAAACTCGACCTTATTCTTCCTTCAGTTGCCCATACTTCTGTATTAATATTAGCTTCTACCAGGGAAAGACAAAGAGTTTCTTCTGGGGCTATAAGGATGTTGGCGGCCATGTGAGCTAAATTGTCTCTATCTAGTAAAGGAGTGCGACTTTCAGGCATGATTAAGAAGACATGTGTAAATAATAGGTCCCCTTAACTGCAAGTAATGAGCTGAGAAAAGTATTAGGTTAGAATCTTTCCTGAGATGCCCATCATGGTCATGCTATGGGAAGAGGGGAGGCCTGGATTGGAAAAGAGAAGAGAGAGACTGGATCCAGTGTCCAGAGGGAGGTCCACCCTCCTGCCTTCAATTTTCAGAATCACCTGGGGCTCCTGAGCAGAAATGGAAGTTTGAGCCTCTGGAGCCGGGGGTTTGAGCTCTGGGGCCCATCAGTCCTGTTGGACCATCTGTGAGATTGTTTCTGAACCCAGTGACCTCCATCTCTGGGGACAGTCTGATCTCCAGTGGTCCCTCATATCAGCTGGACAGAGTTGAGGTGGTTTCTTCTTGCTGCCTGGACAATCTTTCTTAAAGTGCCCTGACTTGCCATACTGGTAGCCACTAGTGGATGCACCTTGGGGATCCTGGACTTTGCAAGCTTGCAAAGCAGCTACTAGAGACTCTGTCTTTCTCTTGTGTTTTCTCTCTTTCTCCTGGGGCTTTTCCTGGTCCCTATTATAAAAGACCGAGGTGGTCACCCTCAGGAGGTTTTCCAAGGTCCTATCTGGTCCTATAGCCTGCCTCTGCAGTTTCCTTCTAATATCAGGAGCTCCTGTGTAACAAACTTGTTCTTTAGGATCAGCCATCCCTCGACTGAATAAGGGGATAAGGAGTTGTGTTTTATTAGTGCATCTCTCAGCCTTTCCATAAAGGCTGAGGGATTCTCATCTGGCTTTTTGTCTATTCATGAACAGTTTAGAGTAATTAAGAGGTTTGGCCCTAGTTCTTTGTAGGCCCTCCAATATGCACATTGAAAAGTGTTTCCTTTTCCACTCATCTTTGGAGTCATTGGAGTTCCATTCAAGGTTGTCAAGAGGTACCACCTCTCTTCCTATTGGGAATGATGATTCCCCTATTTCTTTGCCTTCCATATTTTCTCTTTTCCTTTTTGGCCTACTATAGGAGACATATTCCTCATCTCCAAACTTCTCTGCTGTCTGTAGAGCTGACTGTTTTTCAGCTGTGGTTAGGGTTTGGTTTAAGAGCAGCATAACATCCCTTCATGTGAGGTCAAACACCTGAGTTACATTTTGGAAAGCTTGTATATACCTATCAGGGTCATCAGAAAATCAGCCTAATTCTCCCTTTATTTGCCTAAGGTCCTGCAATGAGAAGAGAACTTGAACCCTAAGATGGTGTCACCTTCATTGGGCATTTCCTGTAGGGGTAAGAGCAAAGTTGGGAGAGTAGGGAGTTGTGGAGATGTTGGAACTGGAGGAGCTGATGAAAAAGTTGGAAGGGGCTCTAAATAAGGGGGACAAAAAGGGCCAGGACACTCAATTGCTGCCTCAGATGGTTCCCCCAGGAGATGCTTCTCTAGTTTTGGGGAATCATTCCCTTTGGGCCTGCGTGATATGACTACTAAAATAACTGGGTCGATTGTGCAATGCTTGAAAAAGTCGAATAAGAAGGTCCTGCCCTTGCACAAAAGCGGAGTTTCAGGGTCAAAGGAGTCTCAGTGCTTTAGAATGCACTCAAAAGGAGTCCCTTGTTCCCTCTTTCCTTTGGAGTGGCCCAAGGTAGAGAGGAAGACAGTGGGAGCATGCTCCCAATTGTTCTCCCTCCTTGGTTCCCTGGGCCCTGGCATCCACTAAAGGTGCCACCCATGGATGCAGGCATGACCTGCAGCCATGGATCCAGAGGAGCCAAATGATGGAGTTAGTCATGCTCATCCGTGTGACTCTAGTCCTTCACTGTGATTTCCCTTTGACTTCCTAGACTTGTGTGATCTGTGTGGCTCTTTGATAGATGGATCTCAGGAAAGAATATGTAACAATTGTATTTGGCAAGGCCCATTAATAGAGGGAGTGTACTCAGTTGAGTTCTATAATCTGCTATTGTGGCCTGCACTAAAGCATTTATTCTTAAGCAGTGGTTGTGGTCAACTCTGGACATAAAATCTCATTATTATTTAAGTACCATTTTGGCTGGAGGAAAATAGGTGTCTTAAAAGACTGTAGGAACTGAATGGTGGTTTTTCTGCTGATGGAATAGTATTGGGGCTAAAATTTGGTTTTGGAGGACATTTTTCTCTCACTGTTTTCCTATTCATAGAGTTTTCCTATTCATAGATGGGACATACAGCCTGGTCTCTAGTAGAAGGGAGAGAAAAGGGAGGAGAATTAGAAAAATAGTGTTTCAGCAGAGGACCTTGCCAAGATGACTCATGGAGAGGATTTCTATTCCAGTAAGTGGTGCTGTTTAAATATCATGTGCTCTCCAAACCAAGGGTAGAGAGAGAGATGTTCACTGGGGGCAAGGGTGGGGTGGTGGTGCGAAACCTTTTGTTCCTAGAAAAATCACAGAAATGGCATTCCTTTGAGCTATATTCCTGGTTACTATGGCATTTGTTGATCTTGACTAACAGGATTATTTTCCTGAGCTGTATAAATCCCCACAGCATTGCATACAGAAATCGGATAAGAGACATGGTGATTATGGACAGGAAAGCAGGAAAATTGCCATAGAAAAAGCTGGAGATCCTGTTGCTGACATCCAACAGTGTGGCAGTTGGAGGCTCGGGTTAGTCCAGAAGCCTTCAGGTAATACCGGGGTGTGGCCCTGGCCTGGAACCATCAGTTACCTCTGGACCTTTTCCAGCCCCACATGACAGCTAGGCTCTCCATTAAGGAAACCTGTTTAAACAGAGCCAACTTTCCCAGCACTCTGAGGCCACTGGGGTGTTTGCTAATTTCCCCCCACCGAGTCTGTCATCTGAGTCTTGGGATCCGTGGCCACCACAAAAGGTTTTAAACTGGCCATCAGACACTCAGTTTTTAGTTTGATATTAAAATTGAGGGCAGAAGGCCTTGAAATGAAAGTAAATATTTGGAGTCTGCTCCTATCCTCACCCTTCTGATGAATTTACTTTGGATCCTAGATGGGCCTCCACAATGAAATGGCCTCATTGTCTGAGGTGATACCCAAGGTCTGTTGTCTCACAGTCAAGGAAATCAAGAATGCAAACACACAGAGAATGAAGTTAAGAGCAGAAGTTTAATGAGTGAAAGAAAAAGAATAGCTCTCTGCTAGAGAGAGGGGTCCTAGAGAAATGGGTTTCCAGATCTGCAGTGAAACATGGGGTTTTATAGATGTCTGGTGAGAAAGCAGTGTTTGATTTACATGGGGCATGAAAGATTGGTTGGACTAGGTCTACCATTTGCATAGGCGCAAAAAACTGGTTAGGACCAGGTATGCCATTTGCCTAGGATGCAAATTTCTGGACTTCCCCACCCTAATATTTTATTATGCAAGTGGGTCTTCTTCCTGAGCTGGGCCATGTCTCCTGTTCCTTTACTGTACATGTGGTAACAAAAAAAAGGGAAGATGGTACCTGAATGTTGGATATGCCTGGCCCCCAGGTAGCCCTTTTCTATTAGCACAGCTGCTGGCATTCCCCCCGTGCAAACTTCCAGCTTGCTTATGTATGTTTGCAGCTCAATGTTTTAGGCTGCTCTTTGTTAGGAAAAAATAATTTCTTGGGCTGCTTTTCGTTAAAAGAGAAGCTCTGGGCTGGGCGCGGTGGCTCAAGCCTGTAATCCCAGCACTTTGGGAGGCCAAGACGGGCGGATCATGAGGTCAGGAGATCGAGACCATCCTGGCTAACACGGTGAAACCCCGTCTCTACTAAAAAATAGAAAAAACTAGCTGGGCGAGGTGGCGGGCGCCTGTAGTCCCAGCTACTCGGGAGGCTGAGGCAGGAGAATGGTGTAAACCCAGGAGGCGGAGCTTGCAGTGAGCTGAGATCGGGCCACTGCACTCCAGCCTGGGCGACAGAGGGAGACACCATCTCTAAAAAAAAAAAAAAAAAAAAAAAGAGAAGCTCTGTTGGGGACTCTTTTACCCTCACTATCTGCCTAAATAATTTCTTTCTACCTCCTGTATTATCATGGCCACCAGTGGACCCACCACAACCACCACCATCACGACCACTACCATCAGCACCACACACTGTCACTTGTATCTGGCCACTGATTGGGCCAGGACTCTCCAGCAGCACTGCTTCCACCAAGCCAAGCCTGGTGGCTGACAGGTGGCTTCTCTCTCAGCTGGGAGAGATCTGTGCCTAATAATTGGGCCACTTGCAAGAGCCACTCACACCAGCAAGCTCTCTGGCTTTTCCAAGGTGTACCAGACCCTGAGCCCAGGGTTCATGATTGGACTCCACATGTGTCAGCAGCTTTGGCAGGGATGCCAGCAGAACCTGAGGAGCTGAGACCATAGGCTATGGTGCTGGGGAGGAGGAGTTGTGAAAGCGACTCTTTTAGCATCATGATGTTTTTCTTCATCTGGACATGATATTAATGAGATTCCTGTGATATGTTGTAACATGTGTATATTGTGTAGTGATCTGGTGAGGGGATGTAGGACATCCATCCTGTGGGTATCTGTCATCTCCACCTGTTGGAAACATCTCAAGTGCTGTCTTCTAGCTCTTTGGAAGCAACTCTAATACATCTTTGTTACCTATAGTTGTCCTACTCTGCTATGGAACATTAGAATGTATTCCTTCCATCTAACTGCATGCTCGTACCTATTTCACCAACCTTGTTGGAGGCCATACAAATGTTTCTTATGATTGCGTATAATTGAAGCCTGTCAGTAACAATATGAACCTGTGATCAATTAAGCAGTTGACCAATCATTACCTCCTCCTCCTTACTCTTGTTATCCAACAAATACAAAGGGCTGTAGAAGCTCAGGGGCTGCTTTGCTCACTAGAGGCAGGGAGATCTCTTCTTCCCTGGTTCCCCTTTCTTTAAGATAGTTTCTCTTTTTTTTTTGTTTTCATTTCTGTCATTTTACTGGACATAATTACCGTCTCAAGTGGTAACAGTAGTGACTGCTGTAGTGATGGTCTCAAGCAGTAACAGTAGTAACTGCTATAGTGACGGTCTCAAGTAGTAACTGTGGCAGTCTGCCACAAGTGGCTCCTGAGCAGGGACTATCGGGGCAAAAAGAAACCTGAAGGGACCTGAAAAAGGCCTGCAGGGACAAATAGAGATAAGTAGAGATAAGCAGCGACAGATAGGGACAGATAAGGATAGATAAAGACTAGCAAAGACTAGCAATATAAGGTCAGTGCCCCAAAGAAGTACAAAAATAGAGACTAGCAAAGACTAGCAGAGATTTGCAGGGACAGATAGGATCCTACGGGGACTTGAACAAGGAAGGGGTGCTAGAACAGAAAAAATTAAAGAACAGAAAAAACTAAAACCAACCAGATAAACAAGAAATCCCGTTATGAGTCTGCCAACAACATAAGGTCAGTACTCTAAAAAGGTACTGGTCAGTGCCCTAGAGGTACAAAGAATGGGAAGTTTTTTAATCATGGTAACATGAGGAAGAGTTTGGTTATTTTCTCTTTTTTATTTGGAGTTGGGTACATACCATCTTCTTGTCATTATTTCAGGGTTTAAGAGAATTTTTTTGCCCCACCTATAGCACCTATAGAAAGTAGTGAACATGAGAGGGAGAATGAAAATTGGCTTGTACCATCTTTTGTTACTATAGAAAGGCTACCTTTAGCTTTGGCTTTCATGGATTGTAAACATGTGCTGGCACCTGTGAGGTGTGCAGAGGACTTGGGAGGTTTCCTCTGAGCTTGTGAAGATGTGGGAACTGAGTTTCATTGCTCTGCAGTATTGACTCAGGTAATGGCTGCTTTGGTAGCTGACAGCTCTAAAAGAAACCAAGGGTCAAGCCCTAAAGTGGGAAAGTGTTATAAGTGTAGAAAAATTGGACATTTCAAAAAAGAAGGCTGTCATACCTCTGGGAAAAAGGGATCTTGTAACACTGTTCCCATCTTAACAGAAAAAACGCCAGGAGTTTGCTCTCATTGTAATAAAGGAAATCATTGGGCTAATCAATGCCGCTCAAAATTTCATCAAAATGGCATCCCCCTGTTGGGAAATGAGAAGGGTGCCTGGACCCAGGTACCTCAAACTATGAGGGCATTCCCTGTCCAGACCACAACTCTGTCTCAGGGGAGGTTTCCGGAGGCACATGGATTCCCTCTCCCTGGGAACACCTGGAAACGTAGGATTAGATCTCCTAGAGAACAAATTATGTTAATTAGGGGAAACAAACTCACTAAGATTCCAATTGGTATTTGGGGATCTTTGCCAACAAGATACATTGGATTGATTTTGGTAAAAGCTGTCTTAACTTACAGGCCCAGGAGTTGTTGATTTTGATTGTGAAGGAGAAATTCAGGTAGTGGTAATGTCACAAGATCTTTGGGTTTTTGAACCGAGAGAGTATATTGCTCAGTCGTTGCTTATTCCCTGTAAATTGTACCCTTCTCTATGCAAGGAGTGAGGAGGTCAGGGATTTGGAAGCACACCTAAGAGATTTATCTATCACAACCCATAGCATCTCATAGACCCACTTGTGCAGTGTAGATTGAAGAAAAGTTTTGTGGGCTTATGGATACGGGAAAAAGAGACTGGTTTCACATGGTAATAGATCTTGAGAATTGTTTACGAGAAAGATAAGTCTTCGTTTGCTTTTTCTGTGTCTCCTGTTAATCAGAAAGAGCCCGTCTCTCATCAGTGGAAAGTTTTACCCCACGGTAATTAACCAAAGGGGCAGAAGCTGAGTTACAGCTTGTAGAACAAATGCTCAGCAACGGCATGCCTCCTGGCTACAACCACAAGAGCCTTTGCCTTTGTTTCAGTAGATTTACTAACATGGGGATGTGGGGACGAGGGTATGCTTGTGTCTTCACAGAAGATGAACAAACCATGTGGGTGTCCTCAAGGTGTGTATGACCATGGAACGGGAGACCGGAGGGACCCATGGATCCCAACCATCAACCTGGTTCCCCCTGTATGAGCCATGAACCAGTTGAATTTGAATGCAAAGATGGAACGAGGACCAACTGGAGTCATACTGACATCAACCCCCATAACATGGGGACAGATCAGGAAAACCATACAGGAAGCTCAGAAACTGCTAGACCAGTTTCACCTTTTGCTGGAACTCAGAGGTACAATCGATGCTTAATGGACCAATGCTTTGTGACTGAACTTCTCTCTACCCTGAATACAAGAGACCCTAATAGGCAGGAATATAATCGCCTCTATTCAGTACGAAGATGTTGCAGAAGACGGACCTTCATCCTGCTGCAACCCTTAGGATGAAGGGTCCTCTTGTAAAAAGGAAGGGGGAAATATGTAAGAAGCATTCAAACCAGAGCAACTCTATTTTGAATAAGGGCTAAGAAAAATGAAGCTGGATCACCAACTGACAATGAAGGGTTGCACAGCCTGCAATTGCCTTGCTCAACTGATTTCAAAACAAAAAGATATTGGAGGCTGCACAAATGTTTCTTATGATTAGGCATAATTGAAGCCTGTCAGTAACGATATGAACCAGTGATCAATTAAGCAGCTGACCAATCATTACCTCCTTCTCCTTACTCTTGTTACCCAAAAAATGCAAAGGGCTATAGAAGCTCAGGGGCCACCTTTGCTCACTAGAAGCAGGGAGCCCTCTTCTTTCCCGGTTCCCCTTTAAGATAGTTTGTTTTGTTTTTTATTATCATTTCTGTGTTTGTCCCTTTGTTCACTTGTAATGATGGTCAAGTGGTAACAGTAGTAACTGCTGTAGCAATGGTCTCAAGCAGTAACAGTAGTAACTGCTGTAGCGATGGTCTCAAGCAGTAACAGTAGTAACTGCTGTAGCGATGGTCTCAAGCAGTAACAGTAGTAACTGCTGTAGCGATCGTCTCAAGCAGTAACAGTAGTAACTGCTATAGTGACTGTCTCAAGTAGTAACTGTGGCAGTCTGCCACAAACCTCTCTTCACCACAGTCACCCACACACCGTCTCCAGCCTCTGATATCTATTATTCTACTCTCTACCTTGACAAGGTGAACTTTTTGAGCTCCCATATAGGAGTGAGAACATGCCCTTTCTTTCTGTGCCTGGCTCATTTGATGTTACATTGTGATCTCTAGTTCTATCCATGTTGCTGCAAATGAGAGGATTTTCTTCTTTTGTATGGCCAAACAGTATTCCATGGTGCATATATGCCACATTTTTTTATTTTTTCATTTCCTGACTGATGGACACTTAGGTTGATTTGATGTTTCTGCAGTTGTGGATAGTGCTGCATTAAACACGGGGGTTCAGGTATTCCTCTGATATCTGGATTTCCTTTGCTTTGGATAAATACCCAGCTGTGGGATTGCTGGATTCAATGGTAGCTCTACCTTTAGTTATCAGAGTGGGCAGGGATTTGTTTGTTTTGTTTTGTTTTGAGACATCTCCATGCTATTTTTCATGACGGCTGTACTTATTTGCCTTCCTGCCAATGGTGTCTAAGTCTTCCCTTTTGTCTACCTCCTTGCCAGGATCAATTATTTTTCCTTCTGTTTAATGATAGTCATCCTAATTAGAGTAAGATGACAGCTCATCAGGGTTTCAATTTGCATTTCCCTGATAATTGGTGATGTTGAGCATTTTCTTCAGACACGTATTGGTTGGCCATTCCTATGTGTTCTTTGCCTACTCGTTAATGGGTTTAGATGGTATTTGTATGTGGTGGTGGTCAGCTGTTTGTGTGTGTGTGTGTGTTCCAGGGATTGCTTACTGTTGATATGTTCGAATTTTCTGTGTATTCTGGATGTGAAAATGAATTTTGAGAGTTCTGGTTAGTTAGACCAACCTGGCAATGGAGGTTGAAGTGGGGAGAGAGAGGATCCATTGGGGAAAACTGAACAGTTAAATTGACCAGGAGTGTGTGTGGGAGGGTGGGTGTCAGGATAGACTTCTAGCTGACATTTGTTTTTCACACAAAGAACAACAAGAACAACACACACACTAGCGATGGATGTATCTACACAGATAGACTCTTATACATATAGAGAATTGGCCAGGACTTTGCCACAGCAATCCTTCTGCCAGTGGAATCTTTGTGACTGAAAAGTTGCTTTTCTGTCTGCTGAGGGCATCTTTGTCTACTGGTTTGGTCACCTGTCAGAGTCTGTGATTTCTAAGGATAACAGTTATGCCATCAAGTCCTCTGGCTGCTTCACTGGTTCCAGATCCTGAGCTGTGTGTATAAAAAGTTGAGGTTGTGTACTCTCATTTGTTTCAAAAATTTCATTTAATTTACATATATTTATAGTGAAATGAGAAATCTTACTCATTTTGGGGATATTGATATATTAGTCTTTAATCAGATATTTCTACAAATGAGAATCTTACATACTCATTTTGGGATTGTTGATGATGTATTAGTCTTTAATCAGATATTTCTGCAAGCATTCAGTTTGTCTTATCACTTGCAGCTTGGTGGACAGCCTGTGGATAAAGTGAAGGCAAATGCTGTCCATGTAAAGATGAGGAGAGGACACACAGAAACCCACTAAAAAGAAGTCCATCTGAAGGTGTAGACAGAGACTCGTCATGTTGCCAAAGACCAAGGAAAGTCAAGGATATCTGAGAGTCAGCAGGAGGCAGGAGGAAGCAAAGAAGGATTCTTCCCTAGAAGAAGCATGGGAAGCCTTTAGTGGGAGCATGGTCCTGCTGACATCTTGATTTCACACTTTTAATTTCCAGATCTGCGATAGAACAAATTTCTGTCATTTTGTGCCACCCAGTTTGTGACAATTTGTTGCAGCAGTCCTGGGAAACTAATAATACTTGCAAACTCACCATCTAGATTTTGTCTTTAACATCCTATTATATATCCTTTATTACATGTCTGTCCCTCCATCTATGCAAACTTCTAATTTGTGATCTTTTTGCCTTTGGTATTATTTTAAGTATTTGGTAGTGCAGTGTTGCTGAAGGTGTGAGAAAATGGTCACTATTATCTTTTTTTTTTTAATGTGAAATTATAGTACTGTTACTGGCAAATGCGGGAATCCTAGGTTCTTCTTAATTTGGAAGAAGGAATTCAGCCAAAAGATGCATAGCAAGGGTTAAGTAGCAGAGTTTTATTGAAGAAAGACAAAGTACATTCCTAGAGAGGAGTAGAAAACAGCTCCAAGCTGGCCTGCCTGAAAAAATAGTAGTAGTAGTGTCTATTTAATTAGACATTATACTCTGAAAGATGAGTCAGAGTGCGTTGCTCAAAAGAATGAGCCAACAGCAGGTAGTGCTGGGTGACTGTCTCTATGAGAATCTTATGTGATTATTCATGAAAAGGCTTGAGGGGGTGTCACTTGCAAGCATGTTGGGAGGTCCCTTTGAGCATGCATGCTCTGTGGTTGTACATGCTGGTATACATGTTGCAGGTCTAATTAGCATTTAAAATCTCCACCTAGGAGTGTGTTTTTACTGTTAAAATGAGCACAAGTATAGTCCAGGGCAAGTTTTTGGAGGACTGTCTGTTTGCCAGTAGGGAAAATCCCTAGCATGGTTATCTCTAGCTCGGGCCTGATAAGTCCCCTTCAGGGCTAGAGGAGTCTAACCACAAGGCCAGATGTAGCCAATTTAGCCATTGTCTTTTTGTTGACTGTCAGTGGGCAGCACTGACTATAGTGGGCAGCATCTCCAGGGCTTCTTTTTCTTTCCTTTCTTTCTTTCTTTTTTTTTTTTTTTTTTTGAGACGGAGTCTCGCTCTGTCGCCGGGGCTGGAGTGCAGTGGCCGGTTCTCAGCTCACTGCAAGCTCCACCTCCCGGGTCCACGCCATTCTCCTGCCTCAGCCTCCGGAGTAGCTGGGACTACAGGCACCCGCCACCTCGCCTGGCTAGTTTTTTGTATTTTTTAGTAGAGACGGGGTTTCACCGTGTTCGCCAGGATGGTCTCGATCTCCTGACCTCGTGATCCGCCCGTCTTGGCCTCCCAAAGTGCTGGGATTACAGGCTTGAGCCACCGCGCCTGGCCCAGGGCTTCTTTTTCTAGGCGGCTCCCTTGCCTGCTCATTTCTGGCTGTCTACCTACTCTAACACTACAAAGTTTTGAAATAAAAATTTGGAAGAATGCATCTACATCTTAAATGTTTATTCTTAACCCTAACAATTCCACTCTAGATATTTATCTTACTCAAATATTTGCACCCATTGGCAAAGTTGTATCTTCATTGCTTCATTATCTCTAATATAGAAAATTAGGATATATGCCCCATATTTATAGTTAAGAGCCTGTTTATGAGCTACATGACGGTATGTGGCAGTTTAAAAGAATAAGGGAGGAGTAGGTAAGTACATATGTCAGTTATACTTTTGTGGTAGTCAACCTGTAAAACAGCCTCTAATTATCCCATCTTCATATATCCACACCCTGCATATCGCTCCCACATCATATCTCGGTGTGTCTTCGTGAAAATAGAATATGGCAAAAATGAAGGTACGCCGGGCGCGGTGGCTCAAGCCTGTAATCCCAGCACTTTGGGAGGCCAAGACGGGCGGATCACGAGGTCAAGAGATCGAGACTATCCTGGCTAACATGGTGAAACCGCGTCTCTACTAAAAAATACAAAAAACTAGCTGGGCGAAGTGGCAGGCGCCTGTAGCCCCAGCTTACTCAGGAGGCTGAGGCAGGAGAATGGTGTAAAGCCCGGAGGCGGAGCTTGCAGTGAGCTGAGATCCGGCCACTACACTCCAGCCTGGGCGACAGAGCAAGACTCCGTCTCAAAAAAAAAAAAAAAAAAGAAGGTACATCCCTTCCAATATTAGGTTGTAAAAGCATATGACTTCATCTTAGGCTCCCTGTCCCTCTTTCTCTGTCTCTGTCATAATCCACTTTTCACAGAAGCCAAGTATCATTTTGTGAGGACACACAGGTATTTCGAAGAAGCCAGTAGACATTTTGTAGGATATACAGGCAGCCTATGGAGAGGCCCCCATGTGGAAGAGCTAAGGCTACCTAAGTGAGCAACCACCTGAATAAGCTTGGAATGGCATGCTCCAGCCCCAGTTGAAGCTTCAAATAATGGCAGCCCCTGCCAACAGCTTGAGTGTGACCTCATGAGTACCCTGTGCCAGAGCCATGAGGCTAAGCTGCTCTTGGATTCCTGACCCACAGAAACTGTGACACAATAAATATTTGTTAGCTTAAATTGGTAAGTTTTGCAATGACTTATTATGCAGTCATGGATAACTAATATAAGTAGTTCATTAGAAAAGTAAATGGTATCAAAGTATATAGGTAATAATAAACCATGTGTATGTATTTTTCACATAACCCCCTGAAATTCATGACGTGATAATATGATGGGTGGGATTTATGCCATTTGTCTTTCTGTATTAAATCTTTTTACAATTAGCTTCATTTCACAGCTTTATTGACATGTAATTGACGTACAATAAAATGTACGTATGTTGATGTTCTATCTCCTAGTACCTGCAAATGTGAGCTTATTTAGAAATTAGACTTCTGGCCGGGCGCGGTGGCTCAAGCCTGTAATCCCAGCACTTTGGGAGGCCGAGACGGGTGGGTCACGAGGCCAGGAGATCGAGACCACCCTGGCTAACAGGGTGAAACCCCGTCTCTACTAAAAAATACAAAAAACTAGCCAGGCATCATGGCGGACGCCTGTAGTCCCAGCTACTCGGGAGGCTGAGGCAGGAGAATGGCATAAACACGGGAGGCGGAGCTTGCAGTGAGCTGAGATCCGGCCACTGCAGTCCAGCCTGGGTGACAGAGCGAGACTCTGTCTCAAAAAAAAAAAAAAAAGAAAAGAAAAGAAATTAGACTTCTGCTTTCTACATAGTTAGTTAAGATTAGGTTATACTGGAGTAGAGTGGGCCTCTATCTAATATGACTTGTGTCCTAATTTAAAAAGTGAAATGTGGATAGAAAGACATATAGACAAAGAGAAAACCATGAGAAGTTAGAGCTCTACTGCCATATGCCGAGGAACTACCAGAACCTAGGAAAGTGGCCTGGAACAGATCTTTCCCTTGTGCCTTCACCCTACTGACACCTTGATCTTGGACTTTTGGCCTCCAGAACTGTGAGACAATACATTTCTGTTTTTTAAGCCACTCAGTTTTTGGTACTTTGTTATGGCAGCTCCAGAAAACTAATACATTGGGTTAAATAAAATATATTATTAAAATTAATTTTTAAAATGCAAAATTGAATTTCTTATATTTCCATTGGTATATTTTAGAGGTATATTCTAGAGGTATATTTAGCAATAAATTTATCCTGTCATATTTAACAGGAAGTGATTTCTTCTTCAAGTGCTTTATGTGGGGATGCCTATCTACTTCATATGCCCAGTTAATATAGAAAGTCAATCTATAATCAGCAAACGGCAACTGATATTGCCTTTGGTATTTACCTAGACACTCTTCCACTGATCTGTAATCCAACTCTCAAACTCTCAGGTCTTCTTGATAACGTATTTGGAAAAAGTAACTGTCTTTGACATCTGATACTCTCTCCTGAACACAATTCTTTGTTTGAACTTAAAATCCATGCATCTTCAGCCATAGCGATTTAAAAAATATTTTTAGAAAGCTATGATTTTTAAAATTTATTTAAAAATTTTTTCATGGATATTTTTGCTATCAGTGTACCAATAGCCACCCATCATCCATGACCCCATAGAATCATATCAATTGGGCTGATCTGCTTGGTTTTGATACTAGGGATGGACAACTAAACACAAGCTATATTGTTCAAAAAGCAGACAATCAATGGGAATGTAAACATTGTTCTATGAGCCACGGTGAGCATTTTAGTACCAGTTGCTTTGAAAGTTTTCCAGGCAAATATCATCTTGACTGTATGCAATGGTGTTAAACTTCAGGGACAAATTGTTGACTTATAATATAAGTTGATGAAGATTCTGTGTATTCTTTGAAGTTCTGGCCTGCAATAACTTTCTCATCCTATCTTCTAATGAAACAATATAGAAAACTAAACTTTGGGGGAACATTTACCCCCAAAAATCACTTTAGAGAAACTGATATTAGATAGATAAGCTGACATTACATAGAAAAATCAGTAATTATAATAAAGTCGGATGCTCAACAAATGTGTTGTCTTCCTGTGCCCATTTACCCAATGCAGCAAAAATAAGTGTAATGAATCTATTAGAATTTCTGCCTTAGAGAAACTTTCATTCTGGAGATCTTACTCTTGAATTATGGAAAAACTAACAACAGAGACAATTAGATACATGACGTGATAAAATATGTCTTGAGTAGGCAGTGCAGATAACTGAATGGAGACAATGAGTTATTAGAGTGGCACGGGAGAGGTCTGCCTTGGGTCAAGTCACAATTCTTGTCTGAGCTGTGGTTTCCTCATTTGTAAAATTGAAGGGGTTGGATTTCAATGTTCTATTCCTGTGATTTATAAATAAACCTTCTGCCCTTAAATTCTGATGTCAGCAGCTGGCATTAGCTGTCATCAGATGTCATCTTCCACATTCTTCTCTTTCTTTCCTTTTTGTTTTTTGGCAATGCATAAATCTATTGTAAAATTTATCATAAATTCAAAAGTTTGAAACAAGATGCAGCACTTCAGTACTCTTGCATCCAGGGAGAATAGGAATGTTCTGGTGCTTATTTAGGTAATGTTAACTTGAACCCCTAGGAGCCAAACTGTATCAGAAACAATTATGGTAAGGGATAACTGTAGCTGTTAAGAGGGATTGTGGTAACACTAAACTAACAATTGAGGTTATGTTAATGAAATAATAAAAAAATAGATTACAAAGAAAGTTGGGATGAAGAGATTTTAAGAGGGTGTTGAGCACCCTGTTGTACATGTGAAAGTGACCAGGTTACAGCAAAATAAAGGAATTTTGTTTGCAAACCTCTACCTATAAAAAACCTGGGGGCAGGGGCAAAGGCATTCAAGCTTGGAACTCTCAGAAGCCTGAGGGTTCTAGGATTTCTAACTTTGAAGAGAAATGATGAAACTCTGACCATATGGGGAAGGAGTGCAATACTTCTAAGAAGGGTTCGGAGGGATTTCACACATGAATTTTCAGATGTCTTCAGCCCCATCAAGGGTATAAGAGCAGCTCTGTCCAATACATAGATCACATAAATCACCTATATAGTTTAACACTTTCTAGTAGCCACATTAAAAAGAGTAAAAAGAACCAAGATAGTAATTTTATTAATATTTTATGTAACCAATATATTCAAAATATCATTTAACATGTAATTAGTATAAAATATTAATGAGATATCTAATATTCATTTATTCATACTAAGTTTTCAAAAGCCACTGTGTATTTTATGCTTATAGCACGTTTCAGTTTGGACCAACCACATTTTAATAGCCATATGTGGCTGATGACTCCCATCATATTGGACAGCAAAGGTCTAGAGGAAGACAATGTATAGAATTACTAATTCCCCAAAGAGGTCAAAATTGATCCCTGTTCCCTGAGACCAAGACCTTAGATTACCCAGGACTTCTATCCTAACCCACTTTATCAGGGTCAAGAAAGGCCATATATTTGGAGTAATGAGTGGCTTCTCTAGGCAACCTCAACTCCACCAGCTGGGGTCAATACACTCAGAATGAACTCAGGACTTACAACCAGTCTTTTGTTAATAGGCATCAAGAGAGAGCCCCAGATTACCACTGTCCTCTACATGCCAGTAC
Source organism: Piliocolobus tephrosceles (assembly GCF_002776525.5). NCBI lineage: Eukaryota > Metazoa > Chordata > Mammalia > Primates > Cercopithecidae > Piliocolobus > Piliocolobus tephrosceles. The sequence continues at coordinate 99,092,951 of NC_045434.1, forward strand.
TCATAGCTTCACTGGCATTCCTCATCTTGAATATATCATGATATCCTTTATCCATGTTTATGCCAGTCAACACAAGAAGCATTATTCTCCCAGGTCATCTCCTGCATTCAAATCTGCATAAGACTGCCACTGTCTGACTGCAGTAGCATAAAAGACCCCAAACAAAAATGCCCAGCTGAGCCTAGTCAACCCACAGAAGGAGCATAAGAGATAATAAGAAATTGGTTGTTTTAAGTCATTAGGTTTTGGGGTGGTTTTTTATGGTGCGATAAACAACTGAGACATTTAGGTTAAAAATCTTGGACTCATCTCCTTTCCATATGTAGTCCATCAGGAAATTCTGGTGGTTTTATCTTCATTTTATTTATTTTTTGTTATTTTTTATTTTTTTGAGACAGAGTCTTGCTCTGTTACCCAGGATGGAGTGCAGGGGTGCAATCATAGCTCACTGCAGGCTTGACACCCCAGGCTCAAGCAATCCTCCGACCTCAGCCTCCTGAGTAGCTGGGACTATAGGCGTGGTCCCACCATGGGTGGCTAATTCTTTTGATTTTTTATAGAGACAAGGTCTTGCTATGTTGCCCAGGCTGGTCTCAAACTCCTGGGCTCAAGTGATGCTCACACCTTGGCTTTCCAAAGTGCTGGGATTACAGGTGTGAGCCACTGTGTCTGGTTGTTCTGTCTTAAAACATACATGGAATGTAGACTTCCTGCTACCTGTATACTACTAGCCTCCATCTTTTCATGCCTGGCTTGTTGCAACAGTGTCCTACTTGTCTCACTGCTTCTGCCCTTGCCCTGCTACAATCTTTTCTCAAGACAGCAATCAGAATGGTCCTTCAAAAACATTTCAGATCATGTCATTCCTATGCTCAAAATCTCCCCAAAGTTCCCCATTTCATTTGTGTCACAGTGAACAATCTCATGCTTATGAGGTCTTGTGTGATCTGGTCTCTCATTTCCTCTCTGACCTCATTTCCTGCCGCTCCCTCCCTCCCTCAGTTCCACTCCAAACAACTCCTGGAACATTCCAGGCATAAAGCAGTTTCAGTTCCTCTCCTGATTGTTCCATCTGCCAGAAATGTTCTTTCACTAGATAGCTGTGAGCTCAGTTCCCTTCATCTTTCAAATCTTTGCTCAACTGTCACCTTCTTAACCTACTTAAAATTGCAATCCACTTCTGCTTCTAATTCCCTTTTCCTGCTCTTTTTTCTCCCATACTTTGTATCATTTCATATAATATTATATTATATACTTATTTAATATGTTTATTATTTACTTTATGTCTCTCTCCAATAGAATGGAAGCTCTCTGAAAGCAGGGATTTTTGTCTGTTTTATTTATGAATGTATCTGAGGCATCTAGAACAGTTTAGTACCTGGTAAGTACCCAATAGATACTAGCTGAATGAATGAAAATCTGTTGTCTGGGTGCTCTGAGGCTGTTTCCTAGGCAATTCTCACAGTTATACCTGAGGACACCCCTCTGAAGCTCTGTTTGCACTTTGTCATTCTAATGGGTCAGTGGCATATCTAATCACAGGAAAAATAACAATGCCCAATATAATAATGAAAGAAGATATTCTTTTCCAATGGCAGTTGTGCTCAGACACAGTTCAATTCTCCTTCTTCAGGGAGAGTTTCCTATATGTGAACTTCTTTCAGAGATAGGGGAAGACTTTGTATCTTTGTTTTTGTGGGCCATACTGTTTCTATTCCTGATCTTGTTCAAGGTTATCATAATCCTTAAATTCTTGTAGATCTTTTGCACTAAGTTTGAAATCCTCTTCAACACCACAGGAATGCTGCTCCTGAGATCTGGATACTGAATAGAATTTCTATAAGTTCTGGAAAATGTGTTGGGGTAGGTGGTTAGGAAATCTTACAGCAGGATTGTTAAAAATCCAAGCCTGGTAGAATTTCCTCCTACAAAGGAACTGCTACAGTTCTGTCCACCAACCTGAAATAATAGAACAAGTCACCAGGAGATGTGTGTACACAAGGGCCCTGAATCTTCTTGGAGTGAATTCCTCTTCCCCTGCCTATCATACATTTAAATATTCAATCCAAGTACATATTTCTTCTCTCAAGAACTATTCCTTTACAAAGTCTGTCTATAAAACCTACAAAAACAACTAATCTTCTTAGGTTCTTTATAAATTCTATTGCCTGCCCTTCTCAATATCAAAAACAGACAAACAAAAAAACAAATTTAAAACCTTGGGCCCTCTTAGTATATGATACGAGTCATGGTACTCTGGTAGGTCACATTTACACACACACATATGCACAGAGATACATATACAAACATACAGGTGCATACACATATGTACACATACACACACGCACACATTTTCTCTAGAAAAATATACCCTTTCCTAATTTTCCCTAGAAGGGGAAAATTATCCATCTTTTGGCTTTTGATATGTCATTTAAATTTTTAGTAGGTTACCTTTTGTATTTCTTCCTCAAAAATGCCTTTTTCTTCTATTCTTGTAGTCTGAATTCCAATTTCTGTTCAGTCTCTATTTGCAGTGTGGTGAGACTATGATGCACTCTCAGCACATTGTGAGTAGTAACAAGCCAAAAACCAGGGGTCATGTCCAGGTTCAGATCCTCATGTGGGAGAGGTAAAATGTTAATATATAGAGGCAAAAGTGGAGTAAGGGGGAAGGCAAAGGCTGGAGCTGAAGTTCTGGAAGAAGCATACCTTACTTAATGCTGCTGACTGCTCAGAAGTCCTAGCATGTTTAATTTGCCAGAACTTCTTAATATCAAATTTCTCTTGTGTCTTAAATCCTGGTTCTCTTGAATTCTTTGTTGTGTAGTAATGAATAGTTTTCTATCTTCTTTAGTATTAAAAAATTGCTTTTCTGATCTTCTAGGAAACTAAAATGTTATTATTTCTAATTTTAGATTTCCCCTCACTTCTCAAGGCCTCAAACACAATATCCTCTAATGACATTGTCTTTGGGGTGACCCAAAATTGTCATTTATTTCTTACTTATGAGCACAGAGTTTGCAGCTTTTACTTGCCTTGTCTCCTTTAATGCCTACAGCCACCCCCTAGGAGCAGAGGAGGAAGTGTGTATCAAGTATCATGTTTCCACAGTTTGCCATTTATTTCCACTTATGCTGATTACACGTTGCGTTTACTTTTCCTTATTCCACAGCATCTCTTTAGCTCTACTTCAATGGTAAATCTCTCTAACGTGCCTTTCTCCCTCAGTGGGATTCAGTCTGAAAAGTAACTTAATAAAAGCCTAACTGTAGACTCCTTCCCCCTTGGGGTAAAACTAGAACCCCACTGAGGAAGGAATCCTACAAACAAAAAAGCAGGAGTAGCGCTTCTTGAGCTAGCTTGACATTATTGATTCTGTGTGGGTGCCAACATCCCTATCATCTCAAAGAGGAGATTTTGTTAGTGAAACAACATGAAAAAGTGAACTGTCTTTTGAGAACATAAGCCAGAGATAGATGCCCTGGGAATGTGAGTGCTACGGCATTGGGTAGGTGAAAGGAGATGCCTACTTCCACACTCAAACAGAACACTGCACCTCATGCTTTGCTGTGCCGTGGGAGTGGGTGGTTGACCTAGAGGCTTTGATTCAGACCCACATCACAATTTCTCTCTAGAATCTTCTTTAATAACTGCTGACCCTGCCATAATAGGTCTCTGGGGGATATGCCAATTCTCTTTCAATGTTCTGGCCAAAGAGTGGACAAAAATCCCTTCCCTTGATTTCCCAAGACTTGGGACTCTCAAGAGATTTTACCAAAGGACAATGAAAAACAAATAAATTTTAAAAATTATAAAAAAATATAAAATCCATTGCAGAGGGTACAATAGTTACTTAGGAATGAAGAATACAAAGTGTTATGAAAAGTCTGAAGAACCGACAAATATTTGTGGCTGGTTTCTAGGAAATTTCTCCTTGCTGAGAATAGCTTTATCTGGCTACCCCAAAGTTTTAAGTCCCTTCCACAGAGTTAGTTCCCAGGAGTCACTCAGGGTGTGGTCTTGGTGACTGGGCAGAATATATTGCTATAAAGTCTGAGAAAAGTTTCAGGAAAAATGCTGGGCTCAGTGGCTTATGCCTGTAATCCCAGCTCTTAAGGAGTCAGAGGTGGGAGGACAGCTTAAGTCCAGGAGTTCAAGACCTGCCTGGGCAATATAGTGAGACTTCATTCTCAAAAAAAAAATTTTTTTTAGGAAAAGTTTAAACATATTTGTATTTTTTAAAGGCTACCTTAGATACAAAATCATTGTCCTGAAATTTTACAGTTGGACTGTGGTGGGGTATACTGTATCTCATGGGTAAGCAGAGTATAGAGCAATTTGTTTCTCCTTCCTTTGCCACCTGCATATGTGAGGATAACATTCTTTTACCTATGTAGTAATGAAATGTGCATTTAATTTTCAGCGTGTGGGTATTCCCCTAGGAATCTCTCCAGTCCTAGCCATGATCACAAGGTCTGAATCTACCATAACCAGCCCCCTCTCAGACCCATGTACTCTGTCACATTCTTCGTAAGATGCTCTCCACAGAATATGTCTCTGGCTCTGCTCGCACCTCCCTGGGGGGTCTTTACTAGCTTACTCCCAACTTGACACTCCATGGAGCATATGTTGCTATACTTCCCACCCTGGACTGCATCCTGTATGCCTTGACTCTCAGGAGGTCCAGACTAGGGGCATGATAACTAGCAGCCACTACGCCGAGCAAGATTCCCACTGCACCAACAGTGGCTTTCCATCTGCTCTGGGAAACATGCTTCCTTAGGGACTGGGAATGACCACCCTTTTCAGGCAAAATACCACCCACTAAATACAGGGGTATCACTGTCTTCTCACAGACCCATCCATAAAAGAGTAGCATAAAGATAGTAATTAAATTATTTAACATTTTCTGATATTTTTGTTATTATTCTAAGTACTTTATACAATTAATTTACCTGACATTAGTTAACCTTCAAAACAACTCTATAAGGCAGTTACTATTTGATTTTATTAAATTTATAAAAATAATAAATTTTATTTATTTAATAAAATCCCCCATTTTATTTACTTTTTAATTAATTTTATAGAGATGACACTTCACTCTGTTGTCCAGGATGGTCTTGAACTGTCTCCATTATCTTCTAATCTTGACTTTTTTCCTTATATGCTACAATACTGCAATGAATATTCTTGTTGATATTTTTTTCACACCTAAGTGTTTCTATTGGATGTATTTTTTGAGATGGAATTATTAGGTGATAAGGCTGACAAATTTCAAATGTTTAATAGATAGTGCCTAAATCCCCTTCAAAAATGTTTGCCAATTTATAACCCTATTATTTGTGTTCCATTTTTGAAATATATAAATATGTCTGCAAATCAACTGCTCTGCATGGGCAGTTCCTTACAATTTCTGTAATGGAAAACATAGAGGAAAAACCACTTACAGTTTCAGGGGGAGAAAAGGTTCCCATTTCAAGAAAAGGAAATTTCAGTAGGAGAAAATATTGTGAAAAACAAGGTAATTTTCTACTTTAAGTTTCTGTCCTATGGGTATAAAAAATAGCTGGACATTATCTTCTTCCCAGGCTCTGGTCTCCTCTTCTCCAGCAGGCTGTATTGCTGGTCATTTTTGGCTCCTGGTGGAAGCAAACTGCTCTAATGCCTTTGGATAAGATTTTGACCAGGAATTATCTTAAAGAATACTCTAAGGAGGGGTATACCAGCCAACACAACGGTAACCCCTCCCTGGGGTTTTCACAAGGACACAAAGTGGTATGTAATAGACTTATCTGTAAAGCAGACTCAACTCCTAACTGGAGTTGTTCCTGATTGGTTAGCAGAAACAGAATTGAGGACTGATGACAGCTGCACAAGAAGATGAAACCATTTCCTTCCTCTTTTCTAAGCTTATCTCTTAAACCCCACTGGACGTTGGCACAGTGCTGGGATGACTATGGAGACCCAAATGTCTCAGAATGTATTTTCCAGCAACCTGTGGCTGCTTCAACCATTGACAGTTTTGCTGCTGCTGGGTGAGTGAGGGTCATTCTGAAATAGTGCAATTTCAGACACTCCTACTGCCTGGACTCTAGGCACCAGTGTGGTAAAGAGCAGGCCTGGGCCCTGGAAGCAGGGGACAGATTGAAAGAGGAGACAGGACTCTGAATTCTTAAGTGTTCCAGTGGTTTCTAAGGTCAGAACTTAGAGGTAGTTACGTTTATTCCTGGAAAATCCATTCTGCACCAAACATTCATGTGTACTTTGTAGTCATGAGGAGGAACAGCGAATGAGATAAGGGGTTCATATGAAGTGAATACTCTTATAAAAGATCAACTGGAAACAAGATCTTGAGATAGGTCCTGGAGAAGGAAGAGCCCAAGCTCACCTCCCCTGCCCCTTTCACATACGCAGCTAAATTTGAAGCCATCTTCTCCTGCTAGACGTTGATCCACTCTCTTCCCTTTTACAGCTTCTGCAGACAGTCAAGCTGGTGAGTATGCCCTTTGCTTCCTTGTATTGACAGTATTATATCCTCATAATATGATGTTGTGTTTGCTATGGGGGATATGTCTGTTCCACTGAAAATCAAGCTTGGGTTCAGCATGGGCAGTTCCCCCATTTTGGTGGGATCTGGGATTTGCTTCTTAGATCCACTGAAGACCCAACGGAATGAGGCTGCTGCAAGTACAGATCTTGAACTGCATCTACAATAGGACTCTTTGGTGCCTGACCTCCCTTGGGAGCTCCTTTGGCATCCACAGTCCCTTCAGGGTTATTTATTCACACCCCTTTCCACTCTCTGCCTCTCAGCAGCTCCCCTAAAGGCTGTGCTGAAACTTGAGCCCCCGTGGATCAATGTGCTCCAGGAGGACTCTGTGACTCTGATGTGCCAGGGGGCTCACAGCCCTGACAGCGACTCCACTCAGTGGTTCCACAATGGGAATCTCATCCCTACCCACACGCAGCCCAGCTACAGGTTCAAGGCCAACAACAATGATAGCGGGGAGTACAGGTGCCAGACTGGCCGGACCAGCCTCAGCGACCCTGTTCATCTGACTGTGCTTTCTGGTCAGTGGAGGAAGGCCCCGGGGTGGACCTGGGAGGGCCAGGACGGATTAAATCTGTTTACAGGTGGACGTTTGCAGGAAAGAGTGGGGGTGGCCTGCTTACTGGGAAGCACTGTTGTGAGTTGCTCATTCATTCCCCATTTCACCCACCCCCTTTGCTTAGCATGTGTGGTGGGGGAAGGGGGAATTTCTAATAATTTGCTCAGCATGTGTTAGGTTGTTTTTGCCTCAGTCTTGATTGAGCAAGGGGGTTACGAGGCCACAAACAGCTGAGTGTGAGAGAAGCAGAAGGAAATCCCTACTTTGAAAAACTACCTTCCTCCTGTGGCAGTGTGGTAAAGCAGAGAGGTTGGAGGAAATAGACCTCTGAAGGCTCTAAGGCCGGAGGCTGCCAGACAGCTGTGAGGAGGTGGGAGTGCAGAATTCCGTCTGGAAGATGAGGTCAGAGGTGAGGGGAGGGTGAAGGGTAGATCAAGCAGAGGCTGATAAGCTGTTGCAACTATTTTGACTTTTATTCCTGAGTGAGTTGAGATGGCTTTAATTAAAGGAGTCACATCATCTGATTTTGGTTTATGTAAACATCTGACAGTGTTCAGTTTAATAGAGTCTGTACAGAAAATGCTTCTAGATAGTATTTCTTTTTTTTTTATTCTCCCAAGTAGCTGGGACTCCAGGTGCACACCACCATGCCAAGCGACTTATTTTTGTTTCTTTTTATAGAGACAGGGTCTCACTATGTTGCCCAGGCTGGTCTTCAGCTCCTGGTCTCAAGTGATCTTCCTTCCTCAGCCTTTCAAAGTGTTGGGATTATAGGCGTGAGCCACCACGCCTGGCTTAGATACTGTTTCTACCTGCTTCCAATGTCTGAAAATATAAGCACATTTCTACTGTTGTTTACTTGAGCTGCACTCTTGGTGCATAAACCCTGGAGATGATCGCGGGTAAACATTCAGTGTTTTAGATTCTCCTGTTCAACACTGAGATGGTGATTTGTTTTTGTTGTCCTTTAAGGCTGCTGCTGTACCAGAGAGATCCTGGCGGTGGGGTCGCTTTCTTTTGACGGTGCTCTACTGAAGGGAAATAAATAAATATTGAGTTGACCTCAAAAGCTACCCAATGACATCATAGCTCCCCTCTGTATTGGCTTCCCAGAGACAGCTGATAGTACTTCTGACTCTTCTTATGAAAATGTAAAAATATAGATAATACAAATTGAGGGCTGGGTGTGGTGGCTCACACCTATAATCCCAGCACTCTGGGAGGCTGAGGCAGGAGGATCACCTGAGGTCGGGAGTTCGAGACTAGCCTGACCAACATGGAAAACCCCTGTTTCTACTAAAAATACAGGCCGGGCGCAGTGGCTCACGCCTGTAATCCCAGCACTTTGAGAGGCCGAGACGGGCAGATCACGAGGTCAGGAGATCGAGATCATCCTGGCTAACACAGTGAAACCCCGTCTCTACTAAAAAATACAAAAAAGCTAGGCGGGCAAGGTGGCGGGTGCCTATAGTCCCAGCTACTCAGAAGGCTGAGGCAGGAGAATGGCGTAAATCCGGGAGGTGGAGCTTGCGGTGAGCCGAGATCCGGCCACTGCACTCCAGCCTGGGCGACAAAGGTGAAACCCTGGCCCAAAAAAAAAAAAAAAAAATTGAGATCTGAACAGTTGTTAGAGAGAAACTACCTAGTCCCACCCATCCATTGTATAAAGAAATGAAGCTGATTAGACCCAAGAACTCAGCAGTGAATGGCACAGCCACAATCCTAATCCTGACTTTAGTTTCTGTTTCATGCCATCTCAATAATGGTACTTGGGCTTTCATATACAGAATACTATTTTTTTGGCCAGGCACAGTGGCTCACACCTGTAATCCCAGCACTTTGGGAGGCCGAGGCGGGTGGATCACTTGAAGTCGGGAGTTTGAGACCAGCCTGGCCAAGGTGGAGAAACCCCATCTCTACTAAAAATATAAAATTACCCCGGTGTGATGGTGCATGGCTGTAATCCAGCTACTCAGGAGGCTGAGGCAGGAGAATCGCTTGAACTTGGGAGGCGGAGTTTGCAGTGAGCCGAGATTGCACCATTCCACTCCAGCCTGGGCAATAAGAGCGAAACTCCATTTCAAAAAAAAAAAAAACTGTTAAAATTGAATAAATATAAATAAAACAATAAGTATAAATAAATCATATTTATTCCTATGATAGAGCAATTTGATTTTCTTCTTTATTAAGTTTATTGAAACTTTGTTAATAGATTTGTCCTCTGAGATAGGTGAATTTTGGAATCTGATTACTCTGCCATCAATGAAGGGAAGGAATTGTTGGGAGTGAGGATGTTTGTAGGCAAAAAGGAAAAAGTGATTTTAAGTTTAAAATTTTTCTTGAATGCCCCTTTTATTCAGAGTCACAATTGAATACTGAATTCACTTGTGTGAATTCAAAAGTCATACCTTTTTCTTTCTTATGTGGATGGAAGATTTCATGCAGGGTATAGTAGGGTCTGAATGTTTCTGTGCCCCCAAAATTCATATGATATGAATTAATCAAATAGCAACCCTCAGGGTGATGGTATTAGGAGGTGAGGTCTTTGGGTAGGTGATTGGGTCATGAGGGCAGAGCCCTTATAAAAGAGGGCCAAGGGAGCTCAAAGGCCTCCTCCGCCATGTGAGGACACAGCAAGAAGCCTCAGTTCTGTGAACCAAGAAATAGGATCTTACCAAAGAAGCTGCAAGAACCTTGGTCTTGGATTTCCCAGCCTCCAGAACAGGGAGAAAGAAATTTCTGTTCTTTATAAACTACCCAGTTTATAGTATTTTGATATAGCAGCCAGAACAGACTAAGACAGGGTGGATGAGGCATGATTAAGGCTCTATTTTTTTTTTTTTCTTTTTTTTTTGAGACAGTGTCTCGTTCTGTTGCCCAGGCTGGAGTGCAGTGGCACCATCTTGGCTCACTGCAAGCTCCGCCTTCTGAGTTCATGCCATTCTCTTGCCTCAGCCTCCCAAGTACCTGGGACTACAGGCACCCACCACCACGCTTGGCTAATTTTTTATACTTTTAGTAGAGACGGGGTTTCACCGTGTTAGCTAGATTGGTCTCAATCTCCTGACCTCGTGATCCACCTGCCTCGGCCTCCCAAAGTGCTGGGATTACAGGCGTGAGCCACCATACCCGGCTCTATTTTTTTTTTTAAACCAGCAACAGCATGTGGAAAAAAGGGGGAAAAATGCTCTACTTCATTGTTAATACAGCTCGTGGCTGCCCACCCTCATTTCCCAAAGCTTGTACAAAATTTACCATTAAATTAGTAATCTCCAGACCACAAAAACTGATGGCTTCAGGCCCTGTCGAGTAGCCTCTACAGTTACTGAAATGCACTCATTTCTCTACTCAAACAAGTATTTTAAATTCCTCAGAATTGTTTTAAATATCTGTTCTGCATCTTTGAAACTTCTGAAAACTTCTGTTTTTTAGAGGTCCCATAGATACATAATCCCATATATTGCCTATAAGAGAATGCTCACATCTGTCATGAAGCATCTTCATTTCTCTCCGCCAGACATCGTTTCAAGTTCTGTGAGTAATGTACCTCTGAAAATGAGCTGAAAAACTCTTGGAATCTAGCCTTACAAACTTTTCTTATCATATTTGTGTCTTTCAGAGTGGCTGGCGCTCCAGACCCCTCACCTGGAGTTCCAGGAGGGAGAAACCATCATGCTGAGGTGCCACAGCTGGAAGAACAAGCCTCTGGTCAAGGTCTCATTCTTCCAGAATGGAATATCCAAGAAATTTTCCCGTGTGGATCCCAACTTCTCCATCCCACAAGCAAACCACAGTCACAGTGGTGATTACCACTGCACAGGAAACATAGGCTACACGCCATACTCATCCAAACCTGTGACCATCACTGTCCAAGGTATGGGGAATCTGCCAAGATGTAGGGAGGGGAGAAGAGGGGATGGATGGACAAGCGCTAAGGTCACATGGGCCTACACGGAGGTCTGAGAAAGGCCACAGCAGCAAAATTGGGCACTGGAGCAAAGAGGAGTGGTGTGGAGGCCTGGCTAAGTATTGGCCAATGAGCAGGAGTAGGGGCCAGAACTTGGAGCCGTCACCTCCCAGGTAATAGGTAGTCAGGCTCTTGTTCCACTTTGAAATGCAGGCCCCAGACTAAAGATGGCAGCGAAGCAGAGCTCCCTCATTGGTGCAGAGGTTCCCAAAGCTCCTGGGCATTCCTAAGAGCTGAAGTTTGCCTCGTTTCTCCTCATGGCTCATGTTATAGCCATTCACTCCAGAAAGCCTGGAATGTCATAGTCTGTTCAAGGCTGTGCTCCATAGAGTAATGATGCCTCTAGCTATGCAAGGCTTTGGGCCCACCCTCCCTACTGCCCCCAAGGGCTAAGAGGATTCCTTCCCTCTGCTCCTGCCTGCTCGCCAATGTGCCTTTATTAGTTTGGTGGAGAAACCTGGATAGGCAGGAGGTGTAAGTTCAGCCACAGAAACCCTGTGCAGGTGAGGCTGGGGGATGTAGTGAGTCTCGCATTGGTGAGTGACTGAGACACAGAAGAGCTTTGGGTGACAAGCACTAGGACATAGCACTGGAGGAGGTGGGAGGTGGGACAAGGAGAATACAAAAGTTGTCATTAAAATAGTAACCCCCATTCTGTCCTAATGTCTGTCTTCCCTAGTGCCCAGCGTGGGCAGCTCTTCATCGATGGGGATCACTGTGGCTGTGGTCACTGGGATTGCTGTAGCAGCCATTGTTGCTGCTGTAGTGGCCTTGATCTACTGCAGGAAAAAGCGGATTTCAGGTTTGTAGCTCCTCCCAGTCCCTTTTGTTACCAGTTTGCATTTGGTCCAGGCCCTAACCCCAGACATTTCCAGAATCCCTCTCTTAGGGCTAGATACGCATTCAGATCTAGGCCCACATTTTATTTATTAGTTCATTTATTAGTTCATCCTCAGCAAGAGCACTAATAGGACTCACCTCACAGGGTTGCCATGGGGATGAAAGAGGCTGACGCTCTTACACCAGTGCTTGTCAGGCAGTAACAGCACACAAACAGGGCTGTTGCCATTCTGGAGGAGGTGGTGTGTGAGGGCAGCGCTTAGCGAGGGAAAGAGGACTCTCCAGGCACCAGGCCAAGGCAGGGACTGAGGCTGGGTGGAGCTTATATGGGTGTCACGGGGCAGTAGAGAGGGTGCTGCAAGCTGCTGAGAAAGAGAAATAATCCCACTAACACCTCACAAAGCACTTTGCAATTGATTCATAGCCAGGACCTCAATTACTGATGATAATACAGAGAAACAGAGAGAGACTGAGACACAGAGATGTTTTTAAAAGGCATAGCAAGCCTCAGACAGATGCCATGAGTGGCCTTTCTGACACTCTTGGGCGTCTCCATGGGTGAGCTGAATTCTGCCTCTGGACCAGCCCTTTTCCAGGTGGGAGCAGCCCCTGAGCAGGGGAGCTGGGGGTGGGAGGACAGGAAGCATCTGCCAGAGGGAAGGCCTGAGCTGGTCCCATCCAACCCTGGCCCTGGTCCTTGGTCCTTGGTCCTAAGGACTCAGGCCCTACCCCCTAATCCTACTAACCTCCTGTGTGCCCCTCCCAGCTCTCCCAGGAAACCCTGAGTGCAGGGAAATGGGAGAGACCCTCCCTGAGAAACCAGGTAAGTAGGGGGTTGTCTCAGGGATTCAGTGATGGCTCACCAGGGCTGCCCGCTGTACCGGAGCCAGCCAGAAGGGGCTTGTGCGAGTTCAGCTGGGAGCCAGGGAGGGAGCAGCGGTGAGGGGATGGCCAGGGCTCAAATCACTTGGTCAGCTCTGAGTCTGATTTCTGGGCCTAAAGAGGACCTCTCTGGAGATGAGAAGAGAAACACCAGTCCCAGATAGAGAGGGCTGTGTTCAAATTTCTGGGACCAGGAATCTGGGGATATTTCCAGAGCAGGAAATCAGAGATACTTTGGTCTTTCCGTGGAGCTTTGGCAGAGCTGGCAAAGGATAGGGCTAGGGGCTGTAAGACTGAGGCCAATCAGATGCGGGAGGCAGGATTCTAAGGGGAAAGGAGGAGGAGGCCTGAAAACCCCTCGATTTGCTGAGTAATCTGTCTCTGTGAAGGGATGGGGTGAAGTGGCCAGGCTCAGCTGTCTGTGGAATGCTAAGAGGAGGTTTGGGCTTGAGAAAATTCCTGGGGACTAGGGGCACTAGTGGGCTCTACTCTGTGGGCAAAGCTTGGTTCCGATGCCCACGCACTCCAGGTTGATTGAAGTTTGGCCTGGTTCTGCCCCCATCACACAGTGGAGCCTTGAGCCAGTCAGTCTCCCTGATGGGGTTCAGTCTGCTCACTGAGGAAATGAGTGGGTGACTGGGGTGACCTCTCAGGCCTTCTAGGTCTGACATTCAGGTGGGAGTATGTAAAGGAACTTCCAGGAGGATGCCAGGCAACTTCCAGACTGTAAGTAAAGTCAGAGCACAAAGGAAACTAGGGCTTTCTCTGGGGGCTTCCATGACAGTAGGAACAGGCAGGAAAAAGAGGCTGTCAAAGACCCCAACTCAGATGGCTGGTGTATGATTCAGAGCAGAGCCAACAGATTTGAGAGCTTGAGCAAAATATCACTCGTCCAGCTGTGCTTGCAGCAAGGTCACCTGTCCGCTGGCCAGGCCCAGTGGGGACACGGGCCTGTGTTCACACCAGGGCCAAAGCAGATCTGGAAAAAACAAAGTCCAAGCAACTGAATTATCCATCTTGTTGTGTGGTTCTGTCTACACTGGCATAAGCACATTTCACAAGGCAGTTTTGCAGCCAGGCATTGGTGCTGCATAAACGGGTTTTTAAAAATCCTTTCCCAAAAGGCAGAGCTGGGTTGCTGGAATTGTTGGGGAATGTATTAGAACGGGATTTCAGAATGTGGTTTGCTGCAGTAAAGACTCTCTGTGTTCAGGGGGTAAGAGACTAGATACATTGTGTCAGACGCCTCCTAACTTCCTGAAAAATGCTGCTTTGCAGATACTGAGGCTGCTTTTCACACTGGCAAAGTCAGTTTATGACAAAAACATGAGGAAATTAGGTGTGTTTTGGACACTAACCAGAGAAAGTGCTTCCCTCTCTCCCTCTCCCTTTCTCCCTCCCTGCCTCTCTTTTTCTCTCTCGTTACTTTCTCACTCTGTCTTCCTTTTTAATGCCATGGAGTACTTACTATATTCTTCAAAGTTCCAACAAAGATGCACGACATTTGGACAATGTGGAAATGGCCCTCAGCCTTCTCTCCCTGATGTGGTCAGCAAAAACCTGGACTTTACTTCACTCTGATGCTGAACACCCCTCCTGTACCTCTTCCCCCATATCTCAGATCCCCAAGCTGTCTGGTTTGCTTCTAGGAAAGCTCAGCAATTCCCCGAAAAGAGTGTGGCCCAAGTGACTGCTTCCCTCCACCAGTGTGTCCCGTGGGGAAGGCTGTGGCTGGGTGACCCCAAGGGTGGGAACATGAGGCCATATTTACTTAGCCCTTGGCCTTACAGGACTGTGTCAAGGGGTCAGCAGTCCTTGCCTTGAGTCTGGTTATGATTTTGCAGCCTCAGCATCAGCAAGGGCTGGCCCTTTTCAACAGCAGTGCCCTGGCTAATCTTTTTCTTTTTCCCCACAGCCAATTCCACTGATCCTGTGAAGGCTGCCCAATTTGAGGTGAGTAATCCCAGTCATCTCCTTTTCCATCTCCCCCATCCCTTCTCCCCTGTTTCCTCTCTTTTTGCCTTTGTTAATGCAAAATTAAAATGGAGACTGGGCCTGAAAACTCCTGAGCAAACAAAGCCACCCAGGCCTTAGAAATAGCCTTATCATTGCTTAAACTGCAAACATAAGTGAAACTCAAGTTGGATTGTAACTAAAAATAGGTAATACTTAACTTGGATCATTTCTGGTAAATGTTTATGTTAGACAGAAATAAGATTTAACTCTAGCCAAATCGTAAGCAGCCAACTAACATAACTATGTGACTAAGAACACTTTAGTAAGGTACCTCACCCAAAAGACAATTATGTAACTGCAAACCTATCAAATTTCTGTATTTTACTTCCACATTTTCCCAATTAATACTTGTCTCTGACTTTCTGTCATTAAAACACTAGACCTCTTTTGATTTGGTGTCACCCAATTCATGAATTGCTTCTTACTCAAATGAACTCTTTAAAATTTTATTGTGCCTTAGATTCTTCATTAACAGTTTGGCGTCAGAAGTAGGATATAAAGTAGACTCTCCCCCAGATATCCCTAAGAGCAATGGGTAACCAGGCATAGGTACCCATTGAGCCCACTGTGTTCACTGGTTTCTTACTGCATTTGTGAGTCACTAGGTAAGTCCCTCTCAGATATCAGGCTTGCAACTGTGTCCTGAGCTCTCTGAGCTTATTTCAGTAATTTTATTTCTCATTTGATTCAGCGGTTAATCTGGGTGTTTGACAAGTTCATCTGTTTTCAACAGGAACTACACTAGGTCCAGTACAGTGTACTAGTTTCCAGACAAGGTCTGCTTTCTGGATTGGGATCCAGAGGTCAAATTGGGTATTTGACAGATTGAACTAGGTGTTCAACAGAAACTGAACTGGGGGTCCAATTGGAGTCCTCAGGTAGGTAAATTTCAGAAGGGCAAGATATTATGACTTTGTCAGAATGCACAGAGTCTGGGACTCCTCCATCTGAAACACAGTGATTTTTTATGTTCAGATAATATGGGCCCAGAACCTGTGACTTTCTAGAGAAATAGGTGTGCCTTACCACAGATGACTTAAAATTGCAGTGGTCACAGTGAGGATGTTTAAATCTAGAAAAAATTGTTCATTTAAGGGATGTGTTGGGAAAAAATGAGATCCCAAATGTCTCAGAAACAATGATAAACATTTTTGATTGGTATGTAAAGGTTTCTAAAAGAATGATTTTAAACATAGTCTCTCAGTAAATCTCTACAATGTGCTAATAAGAAATTATTCTTTGCTTGCTTTTTCCATCTGAACCTACTCAATGCTAACCTCCTTAAAAAATTAGATCCTCAAATGAGCCAGGAGCATCTACAACAACTAAATTTAACTCTTGTTATTGCACAAATGAACTATTATAAAAGCAACCACTAAGGCTAAAAAGAATAAAGACTAATTGGAACTAGACCAGATAAACTAGATGTCTCCTTAGTCAGTCATTTAAGATTTAATCCACAGTCTCATTAAGATTGACTCCTAATAATAGGTGAAAATGCCCCAAAATTCCTTATTGGAGAAAGCTTAATACCCTTTCTCTGGGTCTTTGAGGTGTGTAAATGTTTTTAAAACACAAGCTTCAGCGAAATGACTCATCAAAAAGAAAAAAAAAAAGGAGGAACTTTTTAGAAACAAACTGGCAAAAGAAAAATCTTAATAGTCCTCTCCACAAATGTCAATAAAAAGTGTCAGCCATCTGAACAGCTAACTTTAACTCCCAGAAGCTGGATCCAACTAATTAGTTTTATATTATTGTACCTGGCACATGGCTAAAATTTCAGAACAAAAGCCATGAATTTCTGTTTGCATCTTTCTGTATGTTTATGTATATCTACACATATGTATGCTATTTGTACATACTATTATTCTGCCTCCAGAAGGTATTTATTAGAAACAGTATTAAAGGAACTCAATTAGCCTAGAGAAAAATAAGCACTTGTATAAATTACATATTTTCTCAGAAAAAAAGAACTTCGCCAAAATGCTTTTCAACTTCATATTACCTGAGTAATCTTTAATAAATAAGAATATTGGTATTAATGAAAGTGAATATTCTACCTATTTACCCAAATAAGCTCTTGTTGTCTCCTACAAAATTTGTAAAAAAAAAAAAATACCTTGAGATGACAGGTAGTTGGTTTTGTTTAATGTTATGTTTGCCACTTTAACTGTGTTAAATGAAATGACAGGTATTCATTAAATATCTACACCATTTCCAGATAAGACAAACTACTAAAACAAAAATAAAAAAGTGTTCCACTTATCTTTTTCTGTCTACCTGATTGTTTCAGAATTTGGAAACTCTTATTAAGTATTTTCATTTTCAATCTGGGTATTTGCATAGGTTCAATAAGAATCTGTTCTCCTTGTAACAGGACATAATTGGGCAAGTCCTTGGCTTGGCTTCTTAGCCTAGAGAGGCTTTTAAAGGTCTAATCTGAGATTTCTCAATTACTAGATAGTTTTTAAAAACTAAAGTTGACTGATACAAAGTCAGTAAAGTGTCTTGGATATCACCAAAGCTCTGGCTAAAATATACTTTAAAATTACTATTTTTATTATACCCATATAAATAATCAGGTCAAATTTAATGAAACTAGATTTATTTTTGCAAAAAAGTTAACTTTGATTTTTGGTAAAAATGGAAAATAAAAATATTTTTCTCCAGAATAAAAAAGATTATATTTTAGTAGAAAACTATGGTGCATCCATTGTCAAATTCTAGGCCTGTTCATTTTCTTCGAAGTTTTACTATCTCCCTATAAACTGGATTGACTCCTGATATTTTGTTTTTTAGTTCCACTAAAAACTAAAACTGCCTTTTTTCAAAGCTCTACAAACTGAAACTGGTGACTTTAAGCTTCAGAAAAATCACTACAACAGAGCATGTATGCCTTAATGCCAATCTTAATGCCAGCTGCTATGTGGGTCACTCAGAGAGTGTACCAGAATATTTAATGAAATAACTAGAGACATTCAAATTGCAAACCAGTAAAGCACATCACATTGCAACTGCCATCTTCAGTCTACCATTTAAACTTGCCTCAAATTCACATCTAGAAATTGTTTCACCTAGCTGCCCTCTAAACTCAAAAACTAAGATCATAATTTGCTCCAAATATTAACTCTGTTTTTTTAATAGAATAATACCCTGAATTCCTTTCAAGCAATACAATCTAAAATGAGCAAGTTAGCCTCAATAGCACCCCAGAATAGAAGTTCTTGATATCTTAACGCTTAACAAGGAAGAGCTTGTGTTCCTACTGATGTCAAAATAAATGCTTAAAGATCTCAATTGGCTTTGTGGTGATTCTAGAACTGGGCAACACTTGCCTCCTTAAATTAGAAAAAGGTTTCCAATGAGTTACAGCAGAGGAGATTGACTTCATAGACAGAGAATGATCTGAAGAAAGAAACAAAGAATTTAAAGTGGATTGGCCATTTTAAAGCTGGTTAAAGTTGCAAAAGACAGAATGGGAAACAGAATAATAAATAACTGGTTGGTTAACATCAGGTTACTTTTTTGTAAGGATGCCAATTGAAACTGGCCTGTTTGCGAAATTAGGTTTTTAGGTTATTAGGTTATTATCTCTCTCTCCTGATTTTTCCAAAGGCCAGATAACAATGTAGTTTCTGTTTGGCAACTTGAAACTTTATCATGGGTGATTCCATTTTGATTTTTAGTCTGTTCTGTTTGGGCCTAGTGCAGGAGCTTAGTGCAAAACAATAACCTCCTAAAATTTAAAAGACTTTAAAGAACAAATGTGAGTTTTTCATCAGATAATATTTATTTGTATTCATTAATTTATTCGATTGGCTAAGTCTTGGCTCCTGAGAATTTTTGCTCAGAGGAATTTTTCAATCCTTGGCTATTATTCTCCTTATAGTTATTGTATTTACCTCCCCGGTGTATTGAATTATCCTACGGGTTTTAAATGCTTTCCTGCAGCCACTTGGACGTCAAATGATTGCCATCAGAAAGAAACAACTTGAAGAAACCAACAATGACTATGAAACAGCTGACGGGGGCTACATGACTCTGAACCCCAGGGCACCTACTGATGATGATAAAAACATCTACCTGACTCTTCCTTCCAACAACTATGTCAACAGTAATAACTAAGAGTAATGTTATGCCATGTGGTCACACACTCAGCTTGCTGAGTGAGATGACAAAAAGAGGGGAATTGTTAAAGGAAAATTTAAATGGAGACTGGAAAAATTCCTGAGCAAACAAAACCACCTGGCCCTTAGAAATAGCTTTAACTTTGCTTAAACTAGAAACATAAGCAAAACTTCACTGGGGTCACACTACAAGCGTAAGCAAAACTTAACTTGGATCATTTCTGGTAAATCCTTATGTTAGAAATAAGACAACCCCAGCCAATCATAAGCAGCCTACTAACATATAACTATCTGTCTAGGGACTTTCTAACAAGATACCCACCGCCAAAAACAATTACGTAATTGAAAACCAATCAAATGTCTTTATTTTGCTTCCACATTTCCCCAATAAATACTTGCCTGTGACATTTTGCCACTGGAATACTAAACTTCATGAATTGCTTCTTACTCAAATAACTTTTTAAAAGTATATTGTGCCTCAGATTTTTCCTTTAACATCTTTTTTTTTTTTTTTTTTTTTTTTTTTTGGAGACAGAGTCTCAATCTGTTACCCAGGCTGGAGTGCAGTGGTGCTATCTTGGCTCACTGCAAACCTGCCTCCCAGGTTTAAGCGATTCTCATGCCTCAGCCTCCCAGTAGCTGGGATTACAGGCATGTGCCATCACGCCCAGCTAATTTTTATATTTTGTATTTTTATTTTTTTTAGTAGAGACGGGGTTTTGCCATGTTGGCCAGGCTGGTCTCAAACTTCTGGCCTCAAGTGATCTGCCCGCCTCGGTCTCCCAAAGTGCTGGGATGGCCAGCATCAGCCACCATGCCCGCCCTCTTTAACATCGTCTTTCCTATGCCCTCTCTGTGGATCCCTACTGCTGGTTTCTGCCTTCTTCATGCTGAGAGTAAAACCACCTATTCACTGCTTATGCAGTCGGAAGCTCCAGAAAAAGAAACAGCCCAATTACCAGCACCACATTAGGTCTCCATTGTTTTGCCTGGGAATTTGAGAAGAGAATTAGAGAGGCGAGGATCTGGTATTTCCTGGACTAAATTCCCCTTGAGGAAGACGAAGGGATGCTGCAGTTCCAAAAGAGAAGGACTCTTCCAGAGTCACTGCCTGAGTCCCGAAGCTCCCTGTCCTTAAAGCCACAGACAATATGGTCCCAAATGACCAACTGCACCTTCTGTGCCTCAGCCCTTCTTGACATCAAGACTCTTCGTTCCACATCCACACAGCCAATACAATTAATCAAACCACTGTTATTAACAGATATAGCAACAAGAGAAATGCTTATGTTACAGGTTACATGAGAACAATCATGTAAGTCTATATGATTTCAGAAATGTTAAAATAGACTAACCTCTAACAACAAATTAAAAGTGATTGTTTCAAGGTGATGCAATTATTGATGACCTATTTTATTTTTCTATAATGATCATATATTACTTTTGTAAGAAAACATTATAACCAAAACATTCTGTTTACCTTCTCAGGGCTCTATTGATTGGGGTGTAGACTGAACTATCTGGGGTCTGTTTCTTTTTGGTGATGAAAATCTTGAGAAGGTAGTAATGGATAAGATGTGGGGGAGAGGAGAGATGGGGATTTGGAGTGTAGGGTGAGTGCCCCTCTTCTTAAAACTGAATACTTTTCTTCTAATGAACTTGTATTCTTGTTTCCATGTCTTCTTCCCTTTCCTTCTATGGCAAATAAAACACTCACTTTGTTTTGGAACACAAGTTCTCAGAAAGGCAAACTTCAGATGAGTTGTCAGTGGAGATTGCTGACTTCCTGCACTATTTTCCCAATGTAGTTACCAGAAGGATGTGACCTTCTCAGAGAAGCCATTCCAGGCAGATTAGAAACATGACCAACAGTCTCCTTGATGGTTTGGTGAGTGCCCTTAAAGAGCCTTCCATTTTCCTGGGACGCAGCATCACTGTGCAAAATTTTTTTGTATTTGAAAAGTAGCAGCTGCTTCTGTTGGATAGTTTACATCGATTTTTAAGGAGGCTATGGAGCTTCCACGTACCCTTTAGCTTCCAGACTCTATTTATTAGTCTGTTCTCAGGTTGCTGTGAAGAAATAACCTGAGACTGGGTCATTTATAAAGAAAAGAGGGTTAATTGACTCACAGTTCCTCATCGCTGGGGAGGCCTCAGGAAACTTACAATCATGGCAGAAGGCAAAGGAGAAGCAGGCATCTTCTTTACATGGTAGCAGGACGGAGTGAGTGCAAGCGGGGAAGGTGCCAGACGCTTATAAGCTCTCGTGCGACTCACTCACTATTATGAGAACAGCATGGGGAAAACTGCCCCCATAATCCAGTTACCTCCACCTGGTCCCACCTTCAACACATGGGGATTATGGGGATGACAAGACGAGATTTTGGGTGGAGACACAGCCAAACCATATCACCCTAGACAGAGGCTCCTCAAATATACAAAACCTTATTAAATCTTGCTTTTACATTAAAATGCACCCAGCGATCTGACTGCTTCTCCGTATTCTACTCCTACCACCTGATCCAAGCCACCATTATTTCTCACTTGGATTACTGCAATAGCCTCCTGACTGGCCTCCCTGCACTCACCCTTGCCATCCTATAGTCTATTCTCACCACAACAGCTGTTGTGATCTTTTAAAAATGTGTGTCATATTTGTCACTTCTTTTCTCAAAATCATATACTATCTTCCCCTTGCACTTGGAGTAAAGGCTAGAGCCTTTGCAATGCTCTACAAGATGCTACAGGATCTTGCTCTTCACTCTCTCTGACCTCACCTCCTACTGCTTTTCCTTGCTTGTCTTTGGTCACTCTTGCTCTTCCTTGAACATGCCAGTTATACTTCTGCCCAGAGCCTATGTTATTTCCTGTTTCTGGAATGTTCTTATAGACCCACATTATGCCTCATTATGTCCTTTAGGTCTTTACTCACATGTCACCTTATCAGTGAGGTCTCCTTGATCATTCAGTATAACCCGTCTGCCCTCCCATACTCTTAATGTCCCTTTCCTTCTTCATTTTTCTCCATTGTACTTATTACTACTGATGTGCTATTAATATATGTTTACTGTTTGTTTTGTGTCTGACTTCCCCACTCCTCTCATTAGAATGTGAGCTCCAGGAGAAGCCTTAGTCTGTTTTGTTCACTGTCATACTCAGAGCCCAGGTCAGTATCTGGTGCATGGTAAAGCACTTAATAAATATGTGTGGAATGAGTAAATTCTTTGACATTTGAAATCAAAGACTTTTAAACTGGAAAGTCCTTAGAAACAATGTAGTCCAATCTCTTCATTTTAAAACGGAGGAAGCTGTGGCCCAGACAGGTGAAATGACTTGTTCAAGGGCAAACAGGTAGTAGATGTCACTGACCTTTATATATACACAGTTTGGATTATACTATAAATTTTGTTCTATAGTGAAATAGTTTGGCTGTGTCCCTACCCAAATATTATCTTGAATTCCCACAACACATGGGAGGGACCCAGTGGAAGGTAACTGAATCATGGGGCAGGTCTTTCCCATGCTTTTCTTGTGATAGTGAGTAAGTCTCATGAGATCTGATGGTTTTAAAAAGGGGAGTTTCCCCACACAGGCTCTCTCTTGTCTGCCACCATGTGAGACGTGACTTTCACCTTTTGCCGTGATTGTGAGGCCTCCCCAGCCACGTGGAACTATAAGTCCATTAAACCTGTCTTTTGTAAATTGCCCAGTCTCAGGCATGTCTTTATTAGCAGTGTGAGAATGGGCTAACACATACAACTTGCTTTTTTTTGTACTCAATATTGAGTCGTGAGCATTGCACCACTTTACAATGTCTATTTAAGTCATTACTTTAAGGTCAGTTCTATTTTTAAAGCTACTCAAACCAAGCTACTAAACATAAGTGGATATATTTAAGTGTATGTATAAAATTTGTACTAGGCCAACTGTGGTGGCTCATGCCTGTAACCCCAGAGCCGTGGAAGGTGGAGGTGGGATTGATTGAGGCTAGGAGTTCAAGGCTGCAGTGAGCTGGGATTGCATCACTGTACTCCAGCCTGGGGAAGAGAGCAGGAACCAGAAAAAAAAAAAAAAACTAAAATGAAACAAACAAAAAAACCCCAACAACCCTGCAGTGACTCTTACAAAAAACAAACAAGCAAACAAAACCAAAACTGTACTGCATGCATAAGCTCCCCTGTGCTATGTTTGAACCACTCTGAAGAGATCAATTAAAAAGAAGTGACATTGGAAGCATGCCTGTGTGATGCTGTGGTAACATTCATAGGCTGCATTAGGGCCATACCTGTAACTCTTGGAGGTGAGTGGGTAAGTGGGGTTTTGAGGTGGCTAGAGGCTGGAAGAGAAGGTTAGAAGAGTCCACACAAGAGAATCCCTTAACAAGCCAGGGCATAGACCCCCTGGCTGGGCCAGCTTTTCCCTGCTGAAGTGAAGACCCATCTCTTGCAGACGGTCAGCAAATGTCTTGACTCTGGCATCCAGCTGTGACCAGCTTAGACACTGAGAGTGAGTGAATTTAAAGCCGACAGCTTATTTCCCTCTTGGAGTTATGAAATAGGTTACTTCTTTTCGACAACAGTTTGATTTTCCACTGTGGAAGTCATATATTGCCCATTTCTTTAAACGTTCCTTTTTTTTCCTGGACTGATCACCTTACCAGTACAGCTGATCTCTCAAGCAGCAAATTCTACCAGCTGTCACTGGTGCTCTCGCAGAGAGGACTGACCAAGAAACCCAGCCCAGGAACAGTACTGACCTCTACTTCTGGACTCCTGCCTCCCTCTTAAAAGGTCTCTCAAACTTCCTAGTGGGTTCTAACCTGTCAAAGGAGAAAATAGCCACCTATGGAGTAAGGGTTTTTAGTTTCTCTTTTTACAAATGGAAGTTTCCTTTGAATCAGGCAAGTAACATTAAATAAAAGCCAACTTTTAAGTTTCTCTAATACACTGCTAAATTATAACACCAGAATATACCACATACGCTCCAGCTGCCAGCCATTACAGTTGCCACCCTTGTTACTATAGTGGTGAGTATGTCTGTCTGTCATGCTTGAGAGAGGGGTTCGATTCCCTGACGGGGAGGTCAGGGAAAATTGTGTGAGCATTTGTCAACCTTCAGAAGTCTCAGAAATGTCTTTGTTTTGGCTTTCAGTAGAAATCCGAACACCAGATGATCTGAATGGAATGTTCTGGATTAAAGAAAGTGGGAAATGGCCTCAATTCACAAAGTCACAGCCTGATAGAAACCAGTGTGACTTTACTGCCCAGTGAACCCATCTCGTCCTCCAGCATTTAGGGCGTAGGTCGGACTGGAGCCTGTAGTAGTTTACTCTCCACCTGAGTCCTGGTCTCTGACTCAGAACCCACTTAGGCCACAGAGAAAAACGCACACTGGGCCTCTCCACTGGGCCTCTGGAGAGGAGGCTCTTCGGTGATACAAACGCTGGGGAGAACATGAGGGACATCCCGACCATACACTGCGTCCTCCTTTCCTGGGTGTTGCATTCTCTCTTGGGCTGAGTGGCGAGGTCTCTCCTGAGTCCTAGGGCCACAGCACAATGTCACCTCTCCTTTGAGGAAAGTGGTAAAGGAGGGAGAACAAAACTGGAGGAGCCTAAACTCTTTGGCCACGTGGTTTAATTTATTCAAGAGTCATTATACTTAGGTGAGAAAAATAACCCAAATGAACACAGAAAATGAACCATGCATTGGCCGGGAATCGAACCCGGGCCTCCCGCGTGGCAGGCGAAAATTCTACCACTGAACCACCAATGCTACTAGCAACTAAAAGAGGATGCAGTATCATTTCTTAAAGCTCGATATCATCCTTTAACGCTATCTCTGGCCATTCAGGAAGGAATGAGGCAGCGTCTTAAATCGCGGTTTGGAAAATATTTTGTTCAAGATAAAACTGTTTTAAGATATATACATCATCCTGGCGAACACGGTGAAACCCCGTCTCTCCTAAAAAAAAATACAAAAAACTAGCCGGGCTAGGTGGTGGGCGCCTGTAGTCCCAGCTACTCCGGAGGCTGAGGCAGGAGAATGGCCTAAACCCGGGAGGCGGAGCTTGCAGTGGGCTGAGATCCGGCCACTGCACTCCAGGCCCGGCGCGGTGGCTCAAGCCTGTAATCCCAGCACTTTGGGAGGCCGAGACGGGCGGATCACGAGGTCAGGAGATCGAGACCATCCTGGCTAACACGGTGAAACCCCATCTCTACTAAAAAAAACTACAAAAAACTAGCCGGGCGAGGTGGCGGCGCCTGTAGTCCCAGCTACCCGGGAGGCTGAGGCAGGAGAATGGCGTGAACCTGGGAGGCGGAGCTTGCAGTGAGCTGAGATCCAGCCACAGCACTCCAGCCTGGGTGACAGAGCGAGACTCCGTCTCAAAAAAAAAAAAAAAAAAAGATATATACATATATATCTTATATATCTGTATTCGCATGGTAACATATTTTCCGGCTTCCTGAGCCACTGGACTCGCAGCGGCCCTCCAAGGAAGCCAGCAGGCCCCTGTGCGCCTCAGGGATCCGACCTCCCACAGCCCCGGGGAGACCTTGCCTCTAAAGTTGCTGCCTTGGCAGCCTCTGCCACAACCGTGCATCCTCAGAGCCAGCCGGGAGGAGCTAGAACCTTTCGCGCGTTTCTTTCAGCAGTCCTCAGTCAGAGGCGGGCTGGCCTGGCGCAGCCGTCCCGCCCCCTAGCTCATGGCCGGATCCGCCAGAACCTTCTCCTGGGGTCAGCCCTGCGCCGGCCGCCTGGCTGAGTCAGCCTGGGCGGGCGGCTCTCAGACTGGCCTGGAAGGTGCGGGAAGGTTCGCGGTGGCGGGGGTTGGGGGAGGCTCAAAAGGATAAAAAACCCGTGGAAGCGGAGCTGAGCAGCTCCGAGCCGGGCTGGCTGCAGAGAAACCACAGGGAGAGCCTCACTGCTGAGCGCCCGTTGACGGCGCAGCGGCAGCAGCGTCCGTGGCCTCGCGCATCAGACAAGAAGCTTCAGCCATGCAGGCCCCGCGGGAGCTCGCGGTGGGCATCGACCTGGGCATCGACCTGGGCATCGCCTACTCTTGCGTGGGCGTGTTTCAGCAGGGTCACGTGGAGATTCTGGCCAACGACCAGGGCAACGGCACCACGCCCAGCTACGTGGCCTTCACCGACACCCAGCGGCTGTTCGGGGACGCGGCCAAGAGCCAGGTGGCCCTGAACCCGCACAACACCGTGTTCCACGCCAAGCGGCTGATCGGTCGCAAGTTCGCGGACACCAAGTTCGCGGACACCACGGTGCAGTACGACATGAAGCACTGGCCCTTCCAGGTAGTGAGCGAGGGCGGCAAGCCCAAGGTGCGCGTGTCCTACCGCGGGGAGGACAAGACGTTCTACCCCGAGGAGATCTCGTCCATGGTGCTGAGCAAGATGAAGGAGACAGCCGAGGCCTATCTGGGCCAGCCCGTGAAGCACGCGGTGCTCACCGTGCCTGCCTACTTCAATGACTCGCGGCGCCAGGCCACCAAGGTCACGGGGGCCATCGCGGGGCTCAACGTGCTGCGGATCATCAATGAGCCCACGGCGGCCACCATCGCCTATGGGCTGGACCGGCGGGGCGCGGGAGAGCGCAATGTGCTCATTTTTGACCTGGGTGGGGGCACCTTCGACGTGTCAGTTCTCTCCTTTGACCCCGGTGTATTTGAGGTGAAAGCCACTGCTGGAGATATCCACCTGGGTGGAGAAGACTTGGACAACCGGCTGGTGAACCATTTCATGGAAGAATTCCAGCGGAAGCATGGGAAGGACCTAAGTGGGAACAAGCGGGCCCTGCACAGGCTGCACACGGCCTGTGAGCGAGTCAAGCGCACCCTGTCCTCCAGCACCCAGGCCACCCTGGAGATAGACTCCCTGTTCGAGGGCGTGGACTTCTGCACGTCCATCACTCCTGCCGCACTTTGAGGAACTGTGCTCAGACCTCTTCAGCAGTACCCTGGAGCCAGTGGAGAAGGCCCTGTGGGATGGCAAGCTGGACAAAGCCCAGATTCATGACGTCGTCTTGGTAGGGGGCTCTACTCACATCCCCAAGGTGCAGAAGTTGCTGCAGGACTTCTTCAGCGGCAAAGAGCTCAACAAGAGCATTAACCCTGATGAGGCTGTGGCCTATGGGGCTGCTGTGCAGGCGGCCATGTTGATGGGGGACAAGTGTGAGAAAGCGCAGGATCTCCTGCTGCTGGATGTGGCTCCCCTGTCTCTGGGGCTGGAGACAGCAGGTCAGGTGATGACCACGTTGATCCAGAGGAAGGCCACTATCCCCACCATGCAGACCCAGACTTTCACCACCTACTGGGACAACCAGCCTGGCGTCTTCATCCAGGTGTATGAGGGTGAGAGGGCCATGACCAAGCACAACAACCTGCTGGGGTGTTTTGAACTCAGTGGCATCCCTCCTGCCTCATGTGGAGTCCCCCAGATAGAGGTGACCTTTGACATTGATGCTAATGGCATCCTGAGCGTGACAGCTACTGACAGGAGCACAGGTAAGGCTAACAAGATTACCATCACCAATGACAAGGGCCGGCTGAGCAAGGAAGAGGTGGAGAGGATGGTTCGTGAAGCCAAGCAGTACAAGGCTGAGGATGAGGCCCAGAGGGACAGAGTATCTGCCAAAAACTTGCTGGAGGCCCATGTCTTCCATGTGAAAGGTTCTTTGCAAGAGGAAAGCCTTAGGAACAAGATTCCCGAAGAGGACAGGCGCAACGTGCAAGACAAGTGTCGGGAAGTCCTTGCCTGGCTGGAACACAACCAGCTGGCAGAGAAGGAGGAGTATGAGCATCAGAAGAGGGAGCTGGAGCAAATCTGTTGCTGCATCTTCTTCAGGCTCTATGGTGGGCCTGGTGTCCCTGGGGGCAGCAGTTGTGGTGCTCAAGCCCGTCAGGGGGACCCCAGCACCGGCCCCATCATTGAGGAGTTTGATTGAACGGTCCTTCGTGGTAAGTCAGCTGTGATTGTCAGGGCTGTGGTATTGAAGGGGTGGCCTCCCCTCCACACCTGTGGGTGTTTCTCGTTAGGTGGAACGAGAGACTTGAGAAAAGAAATAAGACACAGAGACAAAGTATAGAGAAAGAAAAGTGGGGCCCAGGGGACCGGCGCTCAGCTTACAGAGGACCTACGCTGGCACCGGTCTCTGAGTTCCCTTAGTATTTATTGATAATTATCTTTACCATCTTAAAGAAAAGGAAGTGGCAGGATAATAGGATCATTGTAGGTAGAAAATTAGCAGTAAGACATATGGATAAAGATCTCTGTGACATGAATAAGTTCAAAGGAAAATGCTGTGCCTTGATACACATATGCAAACATCTCCATAAACCTTTTAGCAGCATTGTTTTAGACTATCACATGGGGAGAAACCTTGGACAATACCTAGCTTTCCTAGGCAGAGGTCCCTGCGACCTTTGGCCATGTACGTGTCCCTGGGTAGTTGAGATCAAGAGAGTGGTGATGACTTTTTAACCAGCAAGCTGCCTTCAGGTACTTGTTTAACAAAGCACATCCTGCACAGCCCAAAATCCTTTAAACCTTAAGTCACCACAGCACATGTCTCTTGCAAGGACAAGGTTGGGGGTAGGGTCACAGATTAACAGCATCTCAAATACAGAACAAAATGGAGTCTCTTATGGAGTCTCTTATATAGACACAGTAACAGGCTGATCTCTCTTTTCCCCACAGGTATGGGCCTTCTAGACAAGGTATTCTATGATCCTACCCTTCAGAAATGAAGGGCTGGGGGGTCTTCTCCCCAAAGCTAGAACTTTCTTCCCAGGATATTTCATAACTGAAGTCTTTTGACTTTCTGAGGGGAGGGAGGTTCATCTTCTTCTACTTCAAATAAAAAGTCATTAAGTTATTAATGTTCATGTGGCACTTTTAACATTGCTTTCACCTGTATTTTGTTACTTGCATGTATGGATTTTGTTATGTAAAATATAGACCTAAATAAACTTTAAAAACTCCTTCTTGCTTTTCATTCCAACCAATCAAAGTACAAAAGTACACAAAGGCTTTCGGAAGCAGAAAATGTTGGGGTGGGTGCTGAAGAAGGAATGTGAATAATATTCCTGAGACCGTGTGCATGATTTCTATAGTGGAAGGCACGATTTGGAAAAGAGTTCGAGGCCAACACATTGGAACAGTACTGAAGAGTTAGGGCTGATAAAGAGGAGAGGATTGAGACTTATAATGCAGGAAGAGAGGGAGAGATGTGGAATTGGAAAAGCAGAGAATGGGGAGAAACTTAAGTACTGGCAAGGTTTCCATATGTGATCCTATGATACAAATTCTGTATTTTTGTCATAGGATCCTGGTTTAGTTTGTCAGTCTAGGTGTTTTGGTAACACTAACAAATAGTTTACATGCTTATTAGCTGTTTCTAATCATGTCACTTTATCCATTGTTCTTTTAGAGAAAAGACCTTGAGTCCTGGACTCTGAAGGATGGTATATGTCAGAGGAAGTAGGTCTGGTGGTATGATTAAAGTTACTACTGACTTCATGTCAGAGAAATAGTATGATCCCATCTGGTTTCTGCCTTTGGCATGAGGATGTTGGAACAAGACTATAGATTTTCAGCCCTGCCACTTTATATACTGTGCAAATTAAACTCTTCAGTTTCCCCTTCCCTGCAGTTGGGATGATGATGATAACAGTACCAACCTCCAGATTGTTGTGAGGGTTCAATTAATTAATACATGTAAGAGGCAAAGAAGAATGTCAGGCATGTAATATACTATCAACAAACATTAGCAATTACTGTTAATTGTTAGTTGGATGTTAACTATGTACCAGGTACTTGACATACACAATCTAACTTAATCTTCACAGCAGCATATGGAATACTGTCTTCTTTTTGAATATGAGGATTATGAGGTTCAAAGAGGTTAAACAATTTATTCAAAGACACAAAGCTATTAAGTGGGGACAGGGGAAGGGAAGGCTGGAATGAAGAACTCTGTCCTGTCTAATTCTAGAGCCTGAGCATGCCACCTTACAAATAGGCCATAACTCCACTTATTATCAGACCTTCCCCTAGATGTTTTGCAATTGGATATATTATGCCTTTGAAATACAGTTGGATGCTGAACCACGTGAGAAAAGGTGTGCATTTTATTGTATATTTGCAGAGACAGAGTCTTGCTCTCTCGTCTAAGCTGGAGTGCAGTGCCGCAATCTCGACTCACTACAAACTCTGCCTCCCGGGTTCAACCGATTCTTCTGCCTCAGCCTCCCGAGTAGCTGGGATTACAGGCGCCCGCCATCACACCCAGCTAATTTTTGTATTTTTATTAGAGATGGGCTTTCACCATGTTGGTCAGGCTGGTCTCGAATTCCTGACCTCAGGTGATCCGCCCGCCTCAGCCTCCCAAAGTGCTGGGATTACAGGTGTGAGACACCACACCCAGTTTATAGCAAGTGACTGAACCTGCATATCCCCAGGCACAACTTTACTGCCAGGTGAGTCAATGACAATATAAAAGCAAGGATATTTGCCTTTGCTTTGTTGGTGTAAAGAAAATAATCAAAAGGATAAACTTGTGTTAGTTCCCAAACAATCCAATCCATAGTATATTTGCCCTATGCACAATGGGAGATTTATTTTTATCTCAGAAATTATGGGAGAGAAATTATAGGTAGAACAATGCTACCTTATATATTATATTTCTTAGGTTGATTTTTTAAAGATGGGGAGAAGGTCACACTAACAATGCACTTGTCCCTGGCTGTCATTTCACATTTTTAACTGCCCTCTTTTCCTGGCCCTGGCCCAAGTCTTATGCAACCTGGCTTCACATGGAAGGAACCTGAAAAAAAAAAAGAGAGAGAGAGAGATGGAGTAACACGTACACCCTGCATTACATTCTCCCTTTCCTGAACCTTATCTCAACTCTTAACATTGACCCCCTCAACCTTGAACTTCTGAAGAGGATTGATGGTACTCACTTTTATATAGTTTCTCAGTATTTTGATAGCATGCCTCTTTCTCCTTTTAAAAAACCCAACACACAGAATATAAGAAGAAAGATTTTTATCGTGTTTAGTTGTGACATCTCAGATCCTCCCAGTTGAGTGCAATCTATTCTTCTATGTAGAGAGTTAAACAAATTTCATTTGTTAAACAAACTTCATTTACTTTTAAATGTCTGTTGATCATTTTGGTTTAGTTTCTTGTATACTAGGTATCTAAAAATCCTTAAGTTGTATGTAGTCTTAGTTTGATTATTGTAATCACGACGATGTCATCCAGTTCCAAAGGCGGGGGGCGGGGGGCGGGGAAGTTTGAACAAATTAAATCAGAACACATGCCCATTATTAAAAAATCAATTCTTGGTACAAGCAGTTTCTTGCCCCATTCCCAGGTCCTGCTCCTCACAGGCAACCACTTTCAAGTTGTTGGTTTTTTAAAACAATTTTTGATTTTGCAAGAATTTTAGATGAACAGACGACTTGCAAAGATACTACATAAAGTTACTCTATATCCTTCCTACTTCCCCTAATGTTAAAATCTTACATAATCATATTATATTTATCAAACCTAAGAAATTGGCATTGGTATAACATTAATGACTAACTGTAGATTTTATTCAGATTTTACTTTTTTTTTTTTTGACACAGGGTCTCACTCTGTACCCCAGGCTGGAGTGCAGTGGCACGATCTCGGCTCACTGCAACCTGTGCCTCCTGGGCTCAAGAGATTCGCCTCAGGCTCCCGGAGTAGCTGGGACTGCAGGCGCGAACCCCTGGTACTTGGGAGGCTGAGGCATGAACCCAGAAGAACCGCGTGAACCCAGAAGACGGAGGCTGCAGTGAGCCGAGATCGGCCACCGTACTACAGCCTGGGGTACAGAGTGATATCCTGTCTAAAAAAAAAAAAAAAAAGCGGGGGAGCGGGGCAATGCGGTGGAGAATCTGATCCTTATCAAAATTTGACACTACTGCGTTAGCGTTAAAAAAAAAAAAAACTCAGACTAAGACTGTACGGCAAATTAAAGGATCCTGAGTTGAGGACGTTCTCTTGTTTAGTCAAAGGAGATGGTATCTGCTGCCTTAGTGTGCTTGACACACAGAAAGGGCCCAACACATTGTTGTCTTATAAAGGAATGGATAAATTGACACTGGGAAGTTGGAGTGCAAAGTTAATCTTAGTCTCAACTGCTCCCTGATTTCATAGACCAGACTCCAGCCTACAATACAGAAAAAATAGATTTAGTTCTATATGTGCAGAGCAGCACAAATAATTTTCATAAATGTAGATACCCAGGATAAAAAGCAGTGTTGATCGATTGAAAAGTCTTTCTCTACGAATTCAATCACAATTCCTAGTTGGTTTATATCAGGAGGAAAAGAAAGAAAACACACATCTGTCAGAAGTGGGATTCGAACCCACGCCTCCAGGGGAGACTGCGACCTGAACGCAGCGCCTTAGACCGCTCGGCCATCCTGACATCCGTTAGATGGCATTTCCTAATTTCTCCTAATTTTATCATATACTGATGGTGCACGCCTATCAGGTCACATTACTGTGTCTATTTAGTGGTTCAAATAAGATTCTAACTCTCTCTAGACCCTGTCGCAAAGCGGGAAAAATAGGCTCCGACAGCTCTTTCCTCTTTCCTACTTCGTCACTACCCAAACTAAACCTTAAGCTTCCATTTTCCCTGGCGACTCTTCGAGCGCCCTTCTACTTCTCTAGAGGGGTGGAGCCATGTCAAGGTAGACCCTGTGCCGGCCCGTCTCCCTCGGATCCTCGGCACCAATCGCTGTTGCTGAATCCGACAACCGGCGGATCCAGTGCGGAGTCTCGAGCAGCTGCGGAGCTGGGACGTGAGGAGCTACGGGACGTGAGGAGAGCAGGGGTAAGAGAAGACGGCAGAGGAAAATCACCCGGCGGTGCTCAACTCCGGCTTTCTCTTTGGGATGTCAGCCGGCCCCGCCCTGAGGCTTCCAGAGCCAGTGGCTTCTGCGTTCATAGCCCCCCGCCGTTTGTGGGCGGGGCTGAGTCATAAGAATCGGTTCTCACCAAGTGAGAGCTTAGCGTGTTTAACTTCAGGATCATAAACACAAGATACTGCTAGAACGTTCAGGAGTCATACTCTTTGCTTATCTTATATACAGCTTTCTAAAGACGTATTGTTAACAGCGTTGGTGGTATAGTGGTGAGCATAGCTGCCTTCCAAGCAGTTGACCCGGGTTCGATTCCCGGCCAACGCAACGTTTTCGTTTCCTTCTACGAAAAGCTTTTCTGAGCCGGAGCTACAGCGCGCTGTGTATCCATTTTACGCCTCAACGAAACTGCAGCTATACTTCACTTTGCATACTCGCTTCCTGTCTTTCTCCTGGCCTCTTTCGAAAGCCAGGCCTTTTTTGAAGGGATTAAACTCTGATGGTTCTTTCCTCCCTTCCTTTCTTTGTAAACTTCCAACTCTTGAGGAATCTTTGGGATTATTTGAATCCAGGGATGAAGTCTTAGCTTCAGAAAGGGGCTCTTGTGTCTTGCGAGGTTCATTCGGTAGCCACGCACTATTGAGCACTTGAACTTGCCTAGTTTCTCTAAGAAACTGCATTTTCAAATTTAGTTTTAATAAATAAATCAATTGAAATAAAATTAATTAATAAATGGAAATTTAAAAATGGATACTTAATAACTATTGGAGAAGGTTTCAGTGCATTTGAAACAACTTGGCTATTGAATCTACTTTTTCAATTGTAAATTTTATGAAATCTAAATACGGATTGTTTTTCCAATGAAAATTTCCCTTCCGAGTTGAAATGTGCTGTCTTTAAGTGCAAAATACATAGCGATTTTTGAAGGCTAGTTAAGAAAAAAATATATAGCCAATTAATATTTTTATATTGATAACTATTTTTTGCATATGTTGGGTTAAAGAATAAGATTTGTTATTAAAATTATCACCTCTTTCTTTTTACTTTTTAATGTGACTATTAAAAATAACATGTAGGACTCGAATCATGTTTCTACTGTAGTGTGCCGGTCTAGAAAGTAGAAGCGTAACTTTGCCAACAGTCAGCAACTTTCCATGAAAGCATGCTGGTAGCTTAGGAATACCTTTTTCTAAAAGATAATTTTCAAAGCAACGTCGCAGTCGTCCTCGTTAGTATAGTGGTGAGTATCCCCGCCTGTCACGCGGGAGACCGGGGTTCGATTCCCCGACGGGGAGGTTTTTTTTTTTCTCTTCGTCTCTTCCAGTCAAGTAAAAAACAATTTACAAGTGCTTAAAAACCAAATTAAAATAATTAACAAATTAAAAAGAAACACAAACTCCAGTTCCAGTTAGCTACACTCCCTTTTTGATAAATTCCAGTCTTCAGTTTAAACCTAGTTAGCCCCTAAAACCTACTTTTCATATATGCTTGTGTTAATGTTTAGGCCTTGTATACTCAATGCTGTAACCCAAATTGTTTTCCTCTTGTCTAAAGGCTATCAAGCTCCAAAGGGCAATGCAATAAAACCACGCATAAGTACACCTTTCTTCCAAAAGCCCTTCAGCTTGCCCCCTCAAAAACCTTAGCTGCTGTTCCCCACACAACACCCCTTTCCAGCAAAAAATAGCCAAAAAAATCAACACCCAATCTCCCTAACAGCAGTTAGGGTCTCCATTCCTAAGGGGGAACTGAAAGGAGTTAGTTAGTTAGTTGGTAGATAGCAAGGGAAGCGTCTCTGAAGAGCCCCCGGCCCCATGGGTCAGTGCCTCATTCCCACTTAACCAAAAAGCAGCCTGGGAAAAAGTCAAGCTTCAGGGCACCGATAAGGGAACTAGGACCGGAGGTTGCGCCTGAAAACATGCGGGCGGGGGCACAAATAGGAGAGCCTCCGACTTTTTTAGATAAAAACTTGCACAAACCTCCAGCTCACTCAAATAAGGGAACAAGGCCTGAAATAGAAATGCCTTTGTCCTTTGTATAGTCAGCGGGCTCCCAGGAAAAAGTTCCTTCTCTTTTTGTAGGCATAGGCACAGTAGGCTCCAGTGGGTTCCAGTATGCACTTTCCTTTCCTTTTTTTAAACTGCAGGTCCAGCCTCTATAAATCACAAGTTCAGCCCCAGTTGGTCCTGGGGCGAGGTCCTGGGCCAAGTTTTCGCTTCAGCTCCTTAATAGGTCTAGAGCCAAGTAAAGCAGCCTCTACAAATCATCACTTCAGCCCCTAATTAGTTCGTGGCTGAGGACCTAGGCCAAGGTCCCGGGCCAGGCTTTCTAATTAGTTCCGGGCCAAGGTCCCAGGCCAAGCTAAATCACTCTTTCTCCAAAACAGCCGGCAAAGGAAGCACATTCCTTCCCGTTTCCAGTCCATAAAAACCCCCAAAGTGGCCTCATAGTAAGCAACGCTTTCGGGCCCCCCTCTCTGCTGGCAAAAAGCTCAGATGTACTGGAGTGAGCATTTGATTTGGAACTGAGTTACATGGGAGAGAGGTAGGGATTCAATTTGGCTGGGAATCAAACTCTTTTGGTAATTTCCCAATAAACTGACAGTCATTAGATGACTTGTAGTCTCGATAAGTGGAAACTTTTTCCTAACATGCTGTTTATGATACTGAGTTCTTTGTCACTGGTTGAACTAACAGCAATTGTATTCGCAAATTTTCTAGCCTTTAATATTGTATGAAGGTTTTATGTATCTGTTATCTTTTGTTATACAAAAGTCATTTATTGGAATAACATATATAATTAGACTGACCCTAACCATTCAGGCTGGATGAGGCAACACAGTGTGAAGATTAAGTGCATGGGCTCTGTTGTGCTTCCTGTGTTTGAATCTTGGCTCTCCTTGTCTCAGTTTCCTCATCTGTAAAAGAGGATAATGATGGTAATTTTAATTCTTAAATGGGTTAATATATAAACATATATTGCAAATGTATAAATATTGCCAGGATGGTCCACTTTTTTTTTTTTTTTTTTTTTTTTTTTTTGAGGCGGAGTCTCCTCTGTCACCCAGGCTGGAGTGCAGTAGTGCAGTCTTGGCTCATTGCAAGCTCCGCTGAAAGAACACATTCCTCAGCCCTGGGCCCAGTACAAACATATATCTCAACTTCCTGGGCCCAACACAAACACATTCACACAATTCACACATTCCTCAGCCCTGGGCCCAGTACAAACACATTCCTCCATATATCTCAACTTCCTGGGCCCAGTACAAACACACCATATAGCTCAACTTTGGAAAAACACCACCTGGAGAGACCCCCAATAAGGTCACAACCGTTTACGGCTTTACTGAAAGCGTGGGAACCAATAGAAAACTGCTAAAGGTATAACTTAAAATGTTAACCAATTGTAATGCTGTAACCCAAAGAATTCCCTTGTTCCTCTATAACCTGTTTACATTGGGCTATAAAAAGCAAGCACATGCATCGTTCGTGGCCCTCTTGTATGTTGAGGAACAGAGGGACCAAGTTCGAACTTGCAGTAAAGATCCTTGCCGCTTGGCTTTGACTCTGGACTCTGGTGGTCTTCTTTGGGGAATAAACGGTCTGGGCATAACACCACCTCCCGGGTTCACACCATTCTCCTGCCTCAGCCTCCCAAGTAACTGGGACTACAGGCGCCTGCCACCACGCCTGGCTAATTTTTTGTATTTTTACTAGAGACGGGGTTTCACCATGTTAACCAGGATGGTCTTGATCTCTTGACCTCGTGATCCACCCGCCTCGGCCTCCCAAAGTGCTGGGATTACAGGTGTGAGCCACCGCGCCAGGCCGATGGTCCATTGTTAATGCCTGTAGTGGGATGATGTTTGAGATTTTAGGTCTCATTCAATAAAATGGAGGTGAAATTCAACAGGGATGGGAAGAAAGGACATATGCACCTCAGCCAGGCTTTAGCTCCAAACCTACCTTATGCTCTCATCTGCCCCACAGCCTCCATCCTATAACAAGAGGACCAGCTGTGCCAGTGGAGGCCACAGCATCTAGCTTATGCCATCAGTGTAACCTGTTACTGCCCACCTGCTCTCCCTGATATTCTCTGACTCTTAGTACTAAGGTCCCATGGAGGCTGCAGTGCCCACAGGCAAGAAGAACCAAAGGGTAGTACTGACTGGTAGTGGCTAGCCACAGCTGTGTGGGGACAGATTGACATTGGGCAATCACTAAGTGGATCAGGGTTCAGGCTGCCCTGTCTTGGGAAACATATAGGGACAGATACCTATAACCAACTCCTGCCATAGGCTGGCTTCAGTTAGCCCTTCAGGTTGGGATCCATTGAGTGATTTTTCTGGAAGTGGCCACCTAGAGTTCCCTGTGGCCAGCCGAGGTATGGGGACGGATTTTTGGGATGTCTAGGGAAAGCCAAAAGCAAAACCCAGAAGACAATTCTTTTTGTGGAGGAGTTAACAGATATAGCAATGACCAATCAGAATAGCCACTGGTTATACATTTCCCCATTATAACAGGATTCACTGCATTCCACAAATTTTGTTTTTTTAAAATTTCCAAATATATGAAGCCTTTTAAAAGTTATTTGTTGTCATTGATTTCTGAGTTAAATTCCTTAGGTTCAGAAAATGTGCTTCATATAGTACTGATTCCATGATATATGTTGAAGCTTACTGACCTTAGCCAGGTATGGTGGCTCAAGCCTGTAATCCCAGCACTTTGGCAGGGCGAGATGGGTGGATCACTTGAGGTCAGGAGTTCAAGACCAGCCTGACCAATATGGTGAACCCATCTCTACTACAAATAAAAAATAAGTAAATAAATAAAATTAGCCAGGTGTGGTGGCATGTGCCTATAATCCCAGCTACTCAGGAGGCTGAGGCAGGAGAATCACTTGCACCCAGGAGGTGGAGGTTGCAGTGAGCTGAGATAGTACCATCACACTCCAGCCTGGGTGACAGAGCAAGACTCCATCTCAAAAAAAAAAAAAAGAAACTTATTAGCCTCATATAAAGTCAGTTTTCATAATATCCCATGTGTGTTTGAGAAGAATGTACAACTAATAATTATTGATTACAGTTCTATATATATCTATTAAATTGAGCTTAATTGCATTCATATGCTTAATAAAAGTAAATAAGAAAAAAATGCTTAATAATTTTTTTCTCTGTTTGATATAGTAAGGGTTGAAGTATATGGAATTCTTTCACGGTGGTGATGGATTTGTTCATTTTCCCTTGTACGCCTAATTCTTGCTTTCATATTTTAATGCCATTTTATCAGTTACATATTCATCAGTTTAATCTTTTATTATATATGACCATCTTCATCCCTAATGATGCATTGTTCCTTAAACTTTATTTTGTCTGATATTATATAGCTATATGCCAACTTTCTTTTTGTTAGAATATTCCTGGCATTCCCTTTTCCATTTAATCTTTCTGTTTCTTTATGTTTTAATGTCATTCTTCTAAACAGAATAAAATTGATCTTAAAAATTCACTTTATCTTTTAACTGGAAGGTTTTGTTCAGTTGCATTATTATGATTACTAATATAGGCCAGGTTATGGTGGCTCACACCTGTAATCCCAGCACTCTGAGAGGCTGAAGCGGGTGGATTACTTGAGGTCAGGAGTTCAAGACCAGCCTGGCCAACATGATGAAACCCCGTCTCTACTAAAAATTAGGTGGGTGTGGTGGCGTGCACCTGTAGTCCCCAGGAGGCTGAGGTGGGAGAATCACTTGAACCCAGGAGGTGGAGACTGCAGTGAGCCAAGATGCCACCACTGTACTCCAGCCTGGATGACAAAGACTCTGTCCACCCACCCTCCAAATAAAATTGCTGATATATTTGAGCTTATTTCACCACTTCGTTTTGTGCTTTTGACCTCACTTATTCTTTTAAAATTCTTCCTTTCTACTCTCCTGCTTTTGCACTGCTGTCACATACATGTAAAATGAAGCATAGGAAATGTATGTATATTCATAATCAACTGGAAACTAATAACTTTTTATTTCTGCTGTCAATCCAATAATGGAGGTAAAGCAAAGAGTGATAGTTCCAAACCTGAACTTCACAGATGAACAAAATTTCCCCATAATGTTGGTTACTGGCCAAGCAAGGTGGCTCAAGCCTGTAATCCCAACTACTTGGGAAGCTAAGGTGGGAGGATTGCTTGAGCTCGGGATTTGCAGGCTGCAGTGAGCTATGATTGTGCAGTTATACTCCTATCTAAGTGATAGAACAAGACCCTGTCTCTAATGACATCAATAAAGTTGGTTACTAGTATAGGGTGGTCAACTTTTCATTTTGCCAAGTTAGGAAATTCATAAAACAAATAGCCACAAAACTATCTTCTATCATAATTTTAATTTTAGAAAAGAAAGGACATTTAAAAACAACTTATTTTGGTGAATGAAAAAGTATTACTATTGGGTTTTCACCATTAAAGCTGATGAGCTTGGTCTTTCCTCCTTGCTTTTGATAGGGTCAAAAGAGAGACATTGGCTACTTTAACAACTTTAAGGTGGACTCCAGGAATATCACCAACAGCATGACCTTGTCTGCCAAATCCAACAACCAGAACTGTTGTAGGAAGTCAAGGATCCGGAACAGAGGGACCGGCTGGAGCCGAGGCAGAGAAACATAAATTGTGAAGATTTTGTGGACATTTATCAGTTTCCAAAACTAATACTTTTAGAATTTCTTACGCCTGTCTTTACTGCAATCTCTGAACATAAATTGTGACGATTTCATGGACATTTATCACTTCCCCAGTCAATACTCTTATAATTTCTTATGCCTGTCTTTAATCTCTTAATCCTGTCATCTTCCTAAGCTGAAGATGTATGTCACCTCAGGACCCTGTGGTGATTGTGTTAACTGTACAAATTGTAAAACGTGTGTTTGAACTACATGAAATCAATGCACCCTGAAAAAGAACAGAATAACAGCGATTTTCAAGGAACAAGGAAAGATAATCATAAGGTCTGACTGCCTATGGGGTTGGGCAGAATAGAGCCATATTTTTCTTCTTACAGAGAGCCTACAGACAAACGTGTGTGTAAGAGAAATATCGCTGAATGCTTTTCCCAGCAATGAATATTAATAATTGATAGCCCTGGGGAAGGAATGCATTCCTGGGGATAGGTTTACAGATGGCCGCTCTGGGAGTGTCTGTCTTATGAGGTTGAGATAAGGACTGAAATATGCCCTGGTCTCCTGCAGTACCCTCGGGCTTACTAGGATTGGGAAATTTCAGCCTGGTAAATTCTAGCCAGACCAGTTGTCTGCTCCTGAACCCTGTTTCCTGTTAAGATGTTTATCAAGACAATGCATGCACAGAGGGACACAGGCCCTCATCAGTAGTTCTAATTTTGCCTTGCCTTGTCTTGTGATCTTTTATTGCCCTTTGAAGCATGTGATCTTTGTGACTTACTCCCTGTTCGTACACCCCCTCCGCTTTTATAATCCCTAATAAAAACTTGCTGGTTTTGTGACTCAGGTGGGCATCATGGAACCTGCCAATATGTGATGTCACCCCTGGCGGCCCAGCTGTAAAATTCTTCTCTTTGTACTCTTTCTCTTTATTTCTTAGACTGGCCGACACTTAGGGAAAATAGAAAAGAACCTACATTGAAATATTGGGGGCTGGTTCCCCCGATACAGAACTTCATCATTTTTTTCAATAAAATTCAATTAACCATCATCAGGTACAAAAGCTGTGATTTTCTCGCTATTCTCTCATCTGCCTCACAGCCTCCATCCTGTAACAAGAGGATAAGGTGTGCCAGTGGAGACCACAGCATCTAGCTTATGCTGGATGATCAGCTTGGCTCTGGCACACTTCTCAGTGGCAGAGTTGGGCTATTTGGCTCCAATCCCTGCTTTTTCCAGCCCAATTCCCTTTGCATGGGAAGCACCTCCAAAAGGGCTGGTCTTCAGGACTGTGCCCAAATGGGCTTTGTTGTACTGTTTACCATGCCACTTCTGATCCTGTTGGTGACTATGGAGCTTTCTGGCGGTAGACAGTCCAGAACACTTGCCCATATTGCCGGCTCCACAGGTCTGAGCAAAAGAGCAAAAACAAAAATTTAAAGTATAAAAGAAATGACTCAAAAAAACAAACAAACAATCAAAACAAACAAACAAAGAAATGACTCTAGGCCTGCCGCCCTGGCTCACGCCTGTAATCAGCATTTTGGGAGGCTGAGGCGGGAGGATCACCTGAGGTCAGGAGTTCGAGACCAGCCTAGCCAACATGGTGAAAGCCCATCTCTACTAAAAACACAAAAATTAGCCGGGCACGGTGGCCCATGCCTGTAATCCCAGCTACTCAGGAGGCTGAGGCAGGAGAATTGCTTGAACACGGGAGGTGGATGTTGCAGTGAGCCGAGGTTGCGTCACTGCACTCCAGCCTGGGCGACAGACTGAGACTCCATCTCAAAAAAACAAATTAATTAAAAATAAATAAATAAAAATAAATGGGCTGGGCGCAGTGGCTCAAACCTGTAATCCCAGCACTTTCGGAGGCTGAGACGGGTGGATCACGAGGTCAGAAGATCAAGACCATCCTGGCTAACACGGTGAAACCCCGTCTCTACTAAAAAATACAAAAAAACTAGCCGGGCGAGGTGGTGGGTGCCTGTAGTCCCAGCTACTCCGGAGGCTGAGGCAGGAGAATAGCGTGAACCCGGGAGGCGGAGCTTGCAGTGAGCTGAGATCCGGCCACTGCACTCCAGCCTGGGTGACAGAGCGAGACTCCATCCCAAAAAAATAAAAATAAATAAATAAATAAATAAATAAAATTGAATGACTCTAGTTTAAAGGTCATTTGGCAAATTTATTTATTTACCTATTTATTATACATATGATACACATATATGTATTTTACATAAGATATAAAATATATGTACACATAAACATATATGCATATATAATTTCTGCATATGCATATCTATGTTTGTGTGTCTTCTCATTTCACTGAACATCATTTAAAACTTCCACCTGCACCTAAACTGGAGCCCACTGATGACAGGATGGCAGGGCAGAAAGAAAGGAGCTTCTGTGTGGAGGCTATGGAGAGGCCCTGGGTCTTGGGCAATATAGAAAATAGCTTTTGTCTAAGTGTTCTCATTGTTCAATTCCCACCTAAGAGTGAGAACATATGGTGTTTGGTTTTCTGTTCTTGCGATAGTTTGCTGAGAATGATGGTTTCCAGCTGCATCCATGTCCCTACAAAGGACATGAACTCATTCTTTTTTATGGCTGCATAGTATTCCATAGTGTATATGTGCCACATTTTCTTAATCCACTCTATCATTGATGGACATTTGGGTTGGTTCCAAGTCTTTGCTATTGTGAATAGTGCCACAATAAACATACGTGTGCATGGGTGGGGAACATCACACACTGGGACCTGTTGTGGATGGGGGGAGGGGGAAAGGGATAACATTAGGAGAAATACCTAATGTAAATGACGAGGTAATGGGTGCAGCACATCAACATGGCACATGTATACATATGTAACAAACCTGCACGTTGTGCACATGTACCCTAGCACTTAAAGTAAACATACAAAAAAAGAGTTAAAGAAAAAAAATGGCTTTTTAGACCCAGCACTGACGAGGTTCTCTAGGTCGATGGTGGTGGAATTAGGGGTCTCTGTCCTCAGATATTTGGATCTGGATATATCAGTATGAAAGTCCTTAAATTGCAGGCATTTTTTAAAAAAAATATTTTTTTATTTCCAAGCTGAATACCATTAATTGGAATGTTACAGGCTTTTTAAGCTCCGTGTTCTGCCTGCCTGTCTAATATGCCGGTAGAAATCTTTCAAAACAGCGGGGGTTGAAGACCAATTTTGTAATACAAAACTCACTTACTTAGATATCACATTTTGCTGGACGTAATTGGACCCATAAGAAAGTATTTTTAATGCTCACGATAATAAGCTTATTATGAGTCAGCACTAAACGTGTGCACATGCATACATAAATTGTCTACATCAGCAAAAAAAGCTTATCGTCGTACTTCTCTGACCAAAATCAACTGAACCCCCGAACCCACAGAGAGCATCCATTTTGGATTCCCCAAAGACACTTCGTTCCTGCATCCTCTTCTGCTCTCCTTTTCTCAGCCTCTTCTGGTGGAAGCTGTAGTCCTGTTCCAGATCTACGCAAGTGCTAGCGCGGAAAAAAGACCTGCCTCGCTCAGGGCTATGAGCTGCGCCTTGAAGCACGGAAAACTAATTGTGTCACAGGTTTCAAATCAGCCTCGGTTTTTTTGGAGACGTAGAGTGAGCCTTTTTCCTTCAGTGAAGTGAGTTGGCAGCGAAGCGCCCTAACGTCCGTCTCTGTGGCGCAATCGGTTAGCGCGTTCGGCTGTTAACCGAAAGGTTGGTGGTTCGATCCCACCCAGGGACGGAAGTGACGTTTTGTAAACCTCAGGTTTTTAAGAAACTTTGAAAAACCGCTTTCGATGCTAACCACCCGGTGCGCTGGGACCGCGGCTCTCAAAACCAGCCGGGAGCACTGCCAGCTGAGCTCAGCATCGTGTAGTTCACACTGTCCTCTTCCGCCTTAGTGCTGTACGGGTAATTTTGAGGTATTGGTTTTTCCGACTAGGGTTGTAATTTTAACTTTTAGCTGCTTAACCAGTGTAGTTACGTTATGAAACTGCCATCTTTAAGAAAATTTACTGACCAAAGGAAGTAAGTACTAATAATCCCAAAACGAATTGTTTGTCTTTCCACCAAACCTGTGCCTGCCTTGCTTTTCTATTTCCTAACTCAGAAAACGGGCACTGTGTGTGGAACCTGGTCCTTAGTTACGCCGTGTACTGCTGGCTGCCAGTTCTTGGAGAGTCTGCCTTCCAAATAGCTTATTGATTAAGCACCTTCCTCTCCAGCCTCACCGCCAGTTACTTCCTTATTGCTGCCTTTGGGTTACTGCATCCTGCCTTGCCGCCCTAGCTGGCTTCCTGTCTTCAACTCTCCTGTCCCGTCCATCCATCAGGTAGTTGTCAGAGAATCCTTCTAAAATACTATACGGTACAAACCTGGTCTGCTTAAATTCCGTCAATGTACTGCAGGGTCTGATACCATCTCCTTAGTTTGAAAGGCAATGCCCTTCATCATCTGGCCCTGAAACTCCTTCCTCTCCCACACCGACACAGAACCAAACTGCTTTCTTGGTTTTAAATCTTTGCCTATGAACCTTGGGCTTTTCTTCTCTTCTTTGCCTGGCAAACTCCTACTCATCCTTCATGAC
This sequence comes from Piliocolobus tephrosceles, assembly GCF_002776525.5. NCBI lineage: Eukaryota > Metazoa > Chordata > Mammalia > Primates > Cercopithecidae > Piliocolobus > Piliocolobus tephrosceles. The sequence continues at coordinate 99,137,086 of NC_045434.1, forward strand.
CACATCCCCCAAATCAAGCCTCTTTTCTGCAGCCCTTTCTTCATTCTCTTTCTATTTAACTGTTTTTCTCACTAGAAATAAAGCTTCTCCAGGGAATGACCCCTGTATTTTTTCATCTGATATCTTCAGCACCTGAACTCAAGCTTGCACATTGTAGGTAGTAAATAAATGTGAGTTTAATGTCCAAGGTTTCCAAATGCACTTGTGTCATGTCTGAATCTTATGTAATATTTATGTATGTAACCTAGCTTGAATCGTCTTGGTATATAGCTCATAATTCATACAATCAGGCTGACCCTCTACCTCTGCCCAGGCCTCTACCTTCTGTGTAGCTGTACCTTCTCCTATCTGCCCCAATGCTCTGAAACTATCTCTAATGCCTATTCACCCTCCTATCCCATACTTCCCATAAGAATCCGCCTTAACCCAATTGTCTCAGCAAGATTTGGAAAGCAAGCTAGCTAATTCTTAAGAGTTGTGGTGAGATGGTTGCTAGGAGGTGGGGGTGTTTCTCACCAATCCAAACCAATCTCTGTTACAGTCCTGGACAAAGGGAAGAAGAAATAATTTTATCATTCATATTTTATCACCATGGTTTTCCCATCTTCTATCTAAGAGTAGCATGCAAGATCTTGTAAAATGCTTTATTGGAACCAAGAAATGCTGTACTTAAAACTTCCAAAACAGAGACAGCTAAAGCTTTCTTTCATAAGCAACAACGGTCTTCTCCATCCCCACCTCATTGGAAGTGACATGATGAAAGATTTGAAAGTTTCATAATTTAACTCAGTGAAGCTCAGTAGTACTTTTAGTATTGGTTATACAACATTTGTTTAATAAATGCAATGAACAAAGCTATACAGGAATTAGATATTGAAACAGAAAAGGTGGTTTTACAGTCCCTGCCCTTCTTACTACCCTGGTCAAAAAAGTATTTTCACCTCTTGTGCTTTCCTTCCGGTGTGTTTGTGGTCAGTTCTTTCTTCTCAGGCTTTCTCATTCTGACGCTGAGATAGTTCTGTTCACTTAGCTTAACTTGGGACAGTGACACAAGGTTTGTTCTGTACTTTCTTTTCCACCCCACCCCCGCCCTAATCCTCAGTCCCCTTCCTAGGACCATTTTCTACACCTAGCATTAAGGGGGCTCATCATTATATACCTGGAGGTGGTCCAGTTCTGATAGACTCCCCTGGAAGACTCAATTCTACCCCACCGTCATGATTTCTGGTTAATTCCACTACGGCTAATGTTCTAGGAAGACAGCCTTATCTCTGGGCTCAGATGGGGACACCTCCCTTAGTCTATCCTGGACTACCCTGCTATTTCTCAGCCATTCTTTCATTGGTCCCACTGAATTTCCTAGATCCCCAGCAGTTCCCACACTCCGTATGGCCCTGCCTCAACTATTAACTCTACTTATCCATTTATTTAGGAACAATTATTTTCTTTTTTCCTTCTAAACTGGGTAATTTATAATAGGAACAAGTTTTATGTGTTTAAAGGATTACCATCCCTGGCCTGTATTGTTGCTTTGCTGTGAGGGAATGGTTGGGACAGAAAAAGTGTTTGTGTAGCTCTGAAACTTCAATTCCAAGGAATGTAGCTACTCACTGGGACTTCCCTGTAGGCACTTGAAGATCATAGGCCTTTCCCTTCCACTGGAGACCAAGGAAAAATCGAGAGTTGGGTAAGGGATCTGGGCTCTGAGTTCTATGTTTCCTGCTGCTTGTGGAGAGGCCTAAAGAGGATGATGGGGTTGCAAATCCAGAGAAAGGTTCAGAGATGCTGCTGCCACTGCTCTTATTACCCCCACGGGATGGGAGTCATTTGTCTTGAGGGTCCTTGCTCCATTTAAATTTATGGTCCTTCCAGTCCCCTGTTGAGCTTGGAATGTTTTTCTTCACAGAGAAATATAGTCCTGTGTCCACTGCAAAAAGGAGTACCATCACCAGGCAGAAAGAGACTTGGTACCCAGGTGGAAAGAATGATGAGATGGATGACACTGCCAAATCTGTTAGGAGAAGTGGAGAGATGGGAAAAAAAAAAAGAGTCACTAAGGCAGATATTTGGAACAAACAGTGAGGTCACCAGTAGAGTCTTTGACACCTGCCAAAAGACAAGTGGTAGGAATGGTGGAGAAGTCTGGGGGGAAAGTATTGCTTCCTCCCATTGGTTCCTGATCTTAGTGCTATCTGAGCAGAGGACAGCTCACCAAACACTTAGCAAAGGCTCCTGCTTATTTGACAGAGATGTGACAGGGAGCATTAGCAAGTTAGGTTGTAAGCTAGGTTTTGTGTGATAGTTAAAAAATTGTCAGACAATGCTATTGTCTAGAAACTGGGACAAATTTGTTGATTTTGTATTTCAATTTTTTAAACTCTTGATTTTGATATATTTCCAAACTTAAAAAAAATTACCAGAATAGTATAAAGAAATCCCATATGTACTTTACCCAGATCCACTCATTGTTTTCATGTTACCTCATTTGCTTTATTCACTCTCTTTCCCTAACCACTTGGGAGTATTTATTTTCAGTTTAAAGTGTCATGAAATTATTTTGGTACAAATTGTGGCATTGTAGTGTCAAAATCTCAAAAGGTGGCCAGGCGCGGTGGCTCAAGCCTGTAATCCCAGCACTTTGGGAGGCCGAGACGGGCGGATCACGAGGTCAGGAGATCGAGACCATCCTGGCTAACACGGTGAAACCCCCTCTCTACTAAAAAATACAAAAAAACTAGCCAGGCGAGGTGGCGGGCGCCTGTAGTCTCAGCTACTCGGGAGGCTGAGGCAGGAGAATGGCATAAAACCCAGGAGGTGGAGCTTGCAGTGAGCCGAGATTCAGCCACTGCACTCCAGCCTGGGCGACAGAGTGAGACTCTGTCTCAAAAAAAAAAAAAGAAAAAAATCTCAAATGGTGTTTTGCTGCCTTTCTACATGCAAATTGTTTACAGTTTATGTCTTGGGCTAGTTACAGATAGAAGTTCTGTGAAACTGGAAAGTCCAGGCATACTACTCTAGAGCTATGATTCTGGAGGCTGGTGCTGAAACTAGAGATGTTTTGTGGATGACTTAATTGGGATCATAAGAGGTTAGTGCTTATTCAGATCTTTTACTTAATGGTTAAATATACAGGCTTTGAAGTCTTTGATGTGACCTTAGGGACAACTTGTTTATTTTAGCACCTCAGTTACTTCATCTGTAAAATGGAATAAATATTACCTATCTCATGTTGTGAAGGTCCACTATGATAGTCAAACCAGGTGCATGTAAAGAATTATTTAGCACAGAGTCTAGCACAATGAAAGGTGCCCAATAAATGTCAGCTTATTTTTGTTACAGCAGAAGAAACTGGGGTTCAGAGAGACTAAGTGGTTCACCTCTGGTCAGATGGTTAATTAGCTGCAGAGCCGGAACCCAGGTTCTAGGCTCTTTCTGTGAGGGGATGAGGGGCTCCTGCCAGTTTGGATCGTGGCTAAAAGGCTTGGATAAGAAGGAGGCCAGTATGATAGGAACATACGACATCGTGGGTGTGATTAGGGTAAGGAAAGACAGAGGTATTTATTGGGGAGGAGATGTAGCTTCTGCTCCTGCCATCATGCTGCAGAGTGAATGACACCTCTTAGCTACCCCAAAAGAATGGACCGAAAGAGAGATGCAAACTTACCCTACAATCAGGGACTTTCGGGGACCTCCTGCTGATCATCGGGGGGGACCAGCATCGAGGGGGACCAGAAGTGTGTGTAAGAATTGGGAATCTCCTCCCAACTCAACTTCCCTGGGCATTCCAGGGTGTCACATGTCTCACCTTGAGTGACGGTGATGTTCACAGTCTCTGAAGATACATTTTTACTCCCAATAAGTCCCCTGCAGAAGTAGGAGCCGCTGTCTTTAAGTGTGGCTTTTGGAATGTAGAAGTCAGAATTCTGATGAAAATACTTCCTGCCTTTGCCATTCTGTAAATATGTGACCTTATGCAGAAGACTGTTCTTCCAGCTGTGACACCTCAGGTGAATAGAGTCTTCCTCCTTGAACACCTGCCGAGGGGCCTGGAGCAACAGCCAGCCTGAAAGACACAGAGACACCCCAGGCCCGGGAGGCCTCAGCTGTCAGTGCAGAGCTTTGTGAAAGGGCCACGTACCATCCAGATCCTGGGACATAAGGGAAAGCCAGATTGGGAGTCAACCCTGCATAGCTCCCTTTGGGGAAGAGCTGATGGGGCCCTACAAGAGAACTGAAGTCATACCAAGACCTTTGTCTAATGGGGAAGAGGAACACACATACACATATGGTCAACGCACAGAGTTAGAGCAGAGGGACTAAGCAAGGAGGTAAGTGAGAAGCAACGAAGGGCATATCTGCAGGATCCTTAAGTGCTAGACTTAGATTTGCTGTGGCAGGTGACAAGGAGTCACAGTCAGTTCTAGATCAGAGTAAAAATTGCATTTGAAAATGATGATTTTTTTGCCCTATTAGAGAAAAGGTAGATTTCAGAAGGAATAGGCAATCGAAGGAATATTGAAAGACTCTTGTGGCAGTCAGGAATAAGGTGATGATGGCCACAGAGTGGCTGCAGAAATTGTGAAGGAGAACTTAATGTAAACATCAGGAATGGGAAGGGCATGACTGGTAGTGCTCAGCGTGGCAATTGGTGGTTTCTGAGGTGTCACAGGGCCTTGATGAGACCAACTTTATTACTGAGCATAGCCTTCAAGAGAGGAAATTCTTATATCGCCAGAGCTTATTCTCACAATCATGTCACCAAGTAATCAGACTTCACAGAGAGAGAGAACATGAAGTCATGATTGGGAAAGGGCCTGAATAATTGAAAAATAATGATATTGTAGATAAATATTATAATGGCATAAGAAAATATTCATGAGACAGTGTTAAGTTAAAAAAGCATAATACTTAAAATATTTTAGAAAGTATTATGCACAGAAAAAAAGAAGGGTATGCACTTACATGTTAACAGGGGCTTTCTCTGAAGGAGTGGGACCAAAGGACATTTTAAATTTTTCCTGTTTTCTTTTATGTACTTTTGAAATTGACCCCAAATGGCTTTTGTAATAAGAACAAAATAAAATTTACTATAATTTTATTTTTTAAATTTAAAATTCTCAGGTTGAATTACTATAATTTTAAAAATCTACTACCTAATGCTAAACAAAATTGGTAGGCCGTGTGTTGGTCATGATTCTCTACCACAAAGGTTTGCCAAACAGAAAGTAATCTTTATTACCTATTAAGATATATCATTTATCAAAAGAAGCCATGTGCCTATCTATCCACTTACTTTTTCAGCAGAGAGATGAAACATTATTAGCATAAAGTCATGGTTAGTATATAGTCTGGTGGCCTTTGGAGGAACATTCGTATTCCAATCTGTGCTGTCATGGACTCAGTGAATGTCCATATGTATATTCCTTCAATTGATATTTCATCAAACACTCACTATGTATGACACACTGCAGACTGGAGATACCCAGACGACTGGACATATAGTTCTCAGCCTCAAAGAATCTAAGTCTAGACACAGAAACATAAATATTCAGAAATAATCACAATACCATATAATGAGTGCTACAATAGGCTAAGAATAAAGGACTGCAGGGCCGACTAGATTGAAATAAAGAAATTCTGCCTGAAAGAAGTAAAAAATGCAGGCCAGGCGCAGTGGCTCATGTCTGTAATCCTAGTACTTTGGGAGTCCAAGGCGGGTGGATCTCGAGGTCAGAAGATCGAGACCATCCTGGCAAACACGGCGAAACCCCGTCTCTACTAAAAATACAAAAAATTAGCCGGGTGTGGTGGCACATGCCTGTAGTCCTGGCTACTTGGGAGGCTGAGGCAGGAGAATCACTTGAACCTGGGAGATGGAGGTTGCAGTGAGCCGAGATTGCGCCACTGCACTCCAGCCTGGGTGACAGACAGAGAGTGTCTCAAAAAAAAAAAAAAAAGAAGTAAAAAATGCTCCTCAGAGGAGGACATAAGTGAAATGGGTCCTAAAGGATGCTCAGAAGTTTACCTGGTGAAGCTAATTCTCATGATCACAGTTTAATATAGACTTGATTGGCTAGAGTTCTAAAACCAGTTTCTAGAGCCAAGTTCAAGGCAAACTAGTAACTCTTAGACTTGATTTTTCTATTGCTTTCTCTTGGTAATTCCCTGTTTTATTTGGTTGTAGGTGGACATCTCTTACCTAGCTAGAAATGGACATTCCTTCTTGTAGCTCTGGAGAGTGAAAACCATGTCAGTTGAGTGGTACTGCCAGAGGCCAAAGAGCCATAAAAATCAGTTTCAGAGGCCCAATTCCATGGAGCTGTCTTGCAGATCCACCTCTTTATGCCCTTCTTCCCCCAAGGCTTGTTCCACCCATAAACATTGTATGAATGGAACAGCCATGGAAGTAGAGTTTGGTTTGCTGGGTGACACTGCAGGGACCAGGCTATGTGGTAAGATTGTAGGGACACCAGGAAAGACCCCTGCCTTCAAAGTGTTTCTCCTACCTGTATCTGTTGTCTATATTCTGTTAATAGTACACAAGGACTTTCATCTCATGATTAATGTGCAGACTGAACATATATCTGCCTCTATTGGAAGAGATATCACATTACCAAATTTATGCTTAAGTATAGGTTTGACTATAGCATTGATGAGGAGAGAGAAAGATACGATGCTAGGCCACTAGGATTGCTTTGGGAGGTTGCTTAGGGCATTACATATCTGAGAGTGAGGAGGAGATTGAGGTCCTAACACCAAATTCATAAATTTATTCAATAAATATTATTGGCCAGGCATGGTGGCTCACGCCTGTAATCCCAGCACTTTGGGAGGCCAAGGCAGGTAAATCACTTGAGGTCAGGAGTTTGAGACCAGACTAATCAACATAATGAAACCCTGTCTCTATTAAAAATACAAAAATTAGCTGGATGTGGTGGCAGGCACCTGTAATCTCAGCTACTCAGGAGGCTGAGGAAGGAGAATCACTAGAACCCAGGAGGCAGAAGTTGCAGTGAACCAAGATTGCACCATTGCACTCCAGCCTAGGTGACAGAATGAGACTCTGTCTCAAAAAATAAAATTTAAAAAAAATGAAAATAAATAAATAAATATTATTGAGCATCTATGCCAAGACCTAACCTTCACATGACACATTCACATTGTATGCATTCCATATGGTGCTTCCTGGAATTGTGCAGTGCAGCAGTCCTCTATCTATTGTCTCACAGGCTTTGACATTTTGCCCAAGACCTACTTAGAGCTAGGACTACAACCCTGATACCATTCAGTGGGACCACAGATCATCTCATCTTAGCTTTTATCTCTAAGAATATCATCTCTGGCTCTTCCCGAGTATTTCAGCACCCTTTGTTTCACCCTTTATTGGTGATTTTCCTCTTTCCCTTCATCAACTCACCGATATGGACTTCCAGCTGCACCGGGTCACTGAGTGTGGAGAGGCTTGTCTGGCACCTGTATTCTCCACTGTTGTTGACTCTGGCAGCAGCAATGAAGTAGCTTGAGGTCTGGCTTGAGATGAGGCTCTCATTGTGAAACCACTGTGTGGAACTGTCCTCAGGAGAGTAGGCTCCCTGGCACTTCAGGGTCACACTGTCCTTCTCAAGCACTGTGTACCACTGAGGCTCCAGGAACACCACAGCCTTTGGGAGATCTTCTGAGGAGCCAAGAGAATGTGGGGTGAGGACAGGGAGAGGAGCAGGCTCTACACTGCCATTCCCAGGGAGCCTCAAAGCTAGAATGAGCTCATTGCAAACCCATGCTTGGTGACTCAGTTTTAGAGCATCTTGGCCCCATTTTTGGCCTGTTCAGTATCTTGAGAAAAACTGGTCAGAGAAGCATAGGGCCCAGTTCTGCTGTATTGGAGGAACTATCCCTGCTAACCCCACGTCAGCATTTTCCCATTCAGCAAGCATTTCCCAATATCTTATTGCCACAATATCATATGTCCCCATACGTGCCCCACTGGGTCAATCCAAGACCATGAAGCTGACTCACCAGCCCGCATGCCAGCTGAAACTGCAAGAAAAAAGAGTAAATCAAACATTGAGTAGAGGCAGAGATCAGAGTGATTAGAATGTAGAGTGAGTTTAAAACTCCCCTGCCCTCCCCTGCCTCAGGAGCCCAATGTTCCCAAGAATCAGGATGTTTCTAGTGGAAACCTTCTTGCTACCTGCTCTCTGGTCTCCAGTGTTCATGCCTCTTGCATCAATGTCAACCCAAATCCCTATTTTCAACACTACTCCCTTACCCCTTGCTCCCTGTGCAAACTCACAAATTAAGCGTACAGGTTGAATTTCCCTGAACCAAACCACAGAAATAGCCTCAACCCATATCCCCACAAGAAAGGGTAAAAATTAAAAGTCATAGAGGAGAACACTGGAATGTCGAACTGAAAGAGACAGACCTTAGGGACCATCTAATCCAAGCTCTTCAGTTCCACATAGTGATTCTGAGACCCAGAGGGGTGAAGTGACTGGCCTCACTCATGAGTATGCTTGAATTGGAAACAGCATTCTCCTCATTTCTAGCCCTATCTTGGCTTGTCCTAGGAGCTCAATCCATGGCTATAGATGTAGTGAGGGGTCCCATCCCTTGGTGGGAGTCTCATCCCTACCCCGAAAAGGGGTCCCTGCTGAACCCAAGGCATCTCAAACTTCTCCCTCAACCAGGGAGACCCTGACTTACCTAGAAGTAGCAGAGCAGTTGGGAGGAGCAGCTGCCACATGATGCCACGCTGGAGTGGACAAGTCACCACAGATATCCGGAGCCCTAAAGGGACCAAGCTGACTAGACAGGAGGAAGTAAACAGCCTTTCCCCAGCCTCTCCACCCATCTTTGTCACCCACCAGGTTCCTTTTCTTAAAACTTCATCTGACTTCCCAATCTGAAGGCTGTCAAGGGAGCCCCACCATAGAACAGGAACAGGAAGGAAAGAGCCTGGAGGTGAAGTGGGTGGGTCTGCCCCCTTTACTCCTCAGAGATCTGCAGCTGAGCATCTGAGGGCACATGCAGAATCTGCCGGAGAGTGCCCTCAGCCATCCCAGGATGCTTGCCCCCATCTCCTGGGTTTGGATCCACCCAGCACCAAGAATGGGACAGCAAGACCCTGGGGATGAGATTCAAGGTGGGAGGAGCATTATCTGAGGGCTTCCTTCATTTCACCTCAGAACTTCTCACTCTCCTGCCTGACCCAGACTCATCTATCTCTAGCAGAGGCCCTGCCTGCACACAGAAAGTAGTCCTTTCAAATCTTCTAGTCTCTGCCTCAATATTATCTCCACCCAGAGTTTCTTTCAAAATTCAAAATTCAAAATCTATATGCTCCTGGGATATGTAATCCACAGGAGCTACTGACTTTTTAGTGTGATTTAGTCATTAGATTTCCAGGTTAGAAGAAACCCAGGTAGGGGAGAGAAATGGGCCCTGGAAGAACAAGTCACCAGTTAAAGGCCGAAAAGATCACAGAAAAGATGGAGGTGGGGAGGGGCGAGGACAGGAACTCTTTACCTTCCTCGTGCTTCCCGTGCTTCCCGTGTTACCCGGTTCTGCAGATTTAGCTCAGGTCCCTCGGGGCCACTGGATCTGGGCTGGTCTGTCAGCCTAGTAGCTGGGGCTCCAGGGCTCCTTGCCAGAAAAGGTGGAGGAGGGTGGCCAGGAAGTGGGAGGGTTGTTAACCTCTTCTCTCCAGATTCTCCCCCATACCCCCATGTTGTTGACTCTCACAATGGTCTAGGTCCCAGGCAGAAAACCAGATGACTCTGCTTGATAGTGCCACTCCCCCAGTGGACTCCTGGACATCTGGGACAGGTCTCACCTGGATTAGAAAAGCCCAGGAGGCGAGCAGCAGGCTCGTGTGGGCACCTGATGCTTGTTAGGGGTGGAGTGGAGGCAGGGGCTGACATAGGTGGTCGCAGACCTTTGCTTTAAATGAATGCTCTTTCTACTCCAGAGTGACATCAAAACCACTACTCAGGTTTTGTTTTTATTTGTGTGTTTCATTTGGCTCCTGGGTGGAGTTAATTGATCCTCTCACTGCCATCCACGTACCCACCCCTCCCTGCACAGAGTCTTGTAGCAGCCCCTCCTCCACAGGCCCTTTGATTGGACAATGGAAATGAACCCAGGCAGCCATTCCAGTTCTCCTTCTCAAGTGACTCATCTACGCCTTGCAAAATCCAGGCAAGTATCTGGAAACTTAAGTTCCTTGCTGTAGCACTTCAGATGCTTATCTGGGAAACCTAAAGCAGAAACAATGCCTTCAGGGCTAAGGATGGTCTCTGAGGCAAAAGGTAGATATCTCTCAATTCTTTCTTCATTTCAGATATCCAGGTGGCTTTCTGCCACGTAACTTCTAATGCAAGGACTTCACTTTGTTTTCCTTCTTTGGGGTCTTATTTTCTTATCTGACTCCTCTTTCCTCGGTGGCTCTCCAATGGAGGGAGGAATTCTTAGCTGCCAAAAGGGTGGGCTAGATAGGAAGAAGAGGAGAGAGCACAGGAGGAGAGAAAGGGACTGCAACAGAATGGGAAGCTTTCAGGGGGTTTTCAAATTGAGTGTTGTTGGAGTTATAAGGGTTAATTTTACAGTAATGGATAAAATGCAAAATTTTGGCCTATGGTGGCTTATTGTAATCCCAGCACTTTGGAAGGCCGAGGTGAGGTGGAAGGATTGCTTGAGGCCAGGAATTTGAAACCAGCCTAGGCAACATAGCAAGACCCCATCTGTACTAACATAGTAATAATAATAATAGCCAGATGTGGTAGTGCATGCCTGTAGTCCTAGCTACGCAGGAGGCTGAGGCAGGAGGATTGCTCGAGCCCCGGAGTTAGAGGCTACAGTGAGTTATGTTCACGGTACTGCACTCCAGTCTGGGCAACAGAGTGAGACCCTGACCCTTGGGAAAAAAAAAAAAAAGCAAAATGTTTACAAAAGAGCAGATGGTCTTAGGATATCATATACTGCAGTGTTTGTCTTCATGTTTGCTTTTCTTTCTTCTCCTTTCCTTTTTCCTCCCTTCCCTCTTCTTCTCTCCTTTTCTTATTGGAAGGCCAGGCACAGCAGAAGTTTCTGACTATGGAGGTCAGTTGATTGTCATCCCCTAGGACTTACAGTTTCTTAGGGGGAGAACATCAGATAAGTATTTGGAGTGCTAGAGGGACTGTGACAGTATTTATGAAATGCTGTGTATGCACAAAGAAGACAGTGGCTAATTCTATCCGAGGGAGGATTGTACATGGAAGAGAGAACACTTTAATTAGATCGCCAAAGATTCAGCAGGAAGATTTTTGAGGGAAATAGGCATTCCAGGCAAAAGGAGCAGCATGAGCAAACTTGGAGTGAAATAGGCTGTCGTGTTTGCAGAGCTGCTTGTAGTAGTCCACAAGTGTAGTTGGGTGTAGTTCCACAAGTGTAGTAGTTGGGTGTAGTTCCACAAGTGTAGTGAGTACTACAAAGGAGAAGCACAGGTTCCAAAAGGATTAAGATGCCTGGGTCTCACATGAGTCTGGGTGAAATCCCAACTCCACCACTTATTTAACCTTCCAGCCCTCAGTTTCCTTATCTGTAAAATGAGGCTAACAATAATGGCACTCATGGCTTAAATGAGATAATGCAGATAAAATTGTTGGTTCCATATTTGGTACCACACCTGCTGATTACTATTTTAAGTACAAGATGGCAGGTTGAGACCTTCCTCAATTTTCTAAATTAGGTTGTGACCCCCACCCCCACCCCCACCCCCACCCCAACTCCTTTAGGAGTTTGTGCTTTTCATTTGTAAACTCATTGCATTTGTGGACTGAAAGGTCTTGGAGAGATTACCCCTGTACCCTCGACATTTAGCACAAGGGCAGGCACATACTAGGCACTCAATTAGTATTTATCAGGAAGAGTTTTGTATGTCAGGATGAACAGTATATATTGTATTCTAAAAGCTAATGGGAACTAAAACAAAGGCTTTAAACTGGGGAGTCACAGGATCTGTTTTATATTTTATGAAAACTACTCTGATAGTAGTCCAAGGAATGAGTTAGAGGGGAGAGAGATGAAAGGTGGAGGGAAAAGTTGGATGATTATTTCAACAATCTCGTTGAGACAAAAGCCATTCTGTTTAAAAAGTGGATATGCAATGGAAGCGTCTAGGAGAGAAGTTGGGAAGGAAGGATAGACAAGACTTGGTGAGTGATTGCTGAGGGATGATGAAGAGGGAGAGGTCTGGGTGATGCTTGGATTTCTAATCTGCGTGATAAGGAGGATGGCAGTACCTTTCATGGACAAAAGAAAAATGGGAAGATGAGCAGGCTTTGGGAGGGACAGACAATAATCTTAGCTTTTGATGTTATTGAGTTTGAGGTAGCTGTGAAAGTTTCAGGTGAAGATTTCAAGTAGGCAGTGAGACATATGGCCCTGGAACTAAGAAGACAGGCCTTGACAAAAGACACAATTTAGGAGACACCAACACGGCTGAGGTTTCAAACCTCTGACAAAAATCTCTGGGCCCTCTCCCAAGAAAGGACGCAAATATACACATTATGTTTCCTTTAATTTAAGAAGCTCTATTTGAACCCATCCAGAGATCCTAGGTTAAGATAAAGTAAGGATAAGAGCTCTCAAACTGTAAGAGTATTGAGAGAGAATTAAAGGGAAACAGTGAGGGAAAGGAAGGAGGAATTGAGAGGGAGAGGAGAAGAGGAGAGAGTCAGTGAGAGAAACTTGGCATGCAAATATTTTTGAACTGTTCACAGGAAAAATAGCTGACAGAGGAGTTTGGATAGGAGGGGCTGAAGAGGAGGGAATAAGGAAGTTTAGTGGGAACAGATCTTCAAGGAGGGAGTAGTCAACAGTAACAGTATTAATGTTGTAGAAAAGAATTCAAACAAGAGTTTGATTGAAATATGGCAATCAAGGAACTATTAATGACTTTTGCCTGAGCAATTTCAGGGGCTGGGGCTGAGAAACAGAAGTTTGACAGCTTTTGGTTGAAGAGGGAGTAGGAGTGAAAAAGTGTTTAGTGAAGTACTTCTCTTCAGAATCTCCATTATAAAGGAATAGCGCATATATCACCTGGCTGCTCAGGATCACCTCCTCTTCCCCATCTTACTAGCATGTCATTCTCCCCTGGAGAAGTCCCACTGTGAGTACTTAATAGAAAGCAGTGATTACTTTCTACTACAGAAACCCAAGGGTCCAGATCTTCCTTTTCCCCACTTCAGGGCACTATTAAGGACTAAATTGTGTCTCTCCCAGTTCATATGTTGAAGTCCACATGTGGAACCCCCTGTACCTCAGGATGTGCCTATGTGTGGATATAGAGCCTTTAAAGAGATTATTAAGTTAAAATAAAATCATTAGGTGGGCTCTAGTCCAATATGACTGGTGTCCTTATAAGTTGAGACACAGACTGGGTGCGGTGGCTCAAGCCTGTAATCCCAGCACTTTGGGAGGCCGAGGCGGGCGAATCACGAGGTCAGGAGGTCCAGACCTTCCTGGCTAACACGGTGAAACCCCATCTCTACTAAAAAATACAAAAAACTAGCTGGGCGAGGTGGCGGGCACCTGTAGTCCCAGCTACTCGGGAAGCTGAGGCAGGAGAATGGCATGAACCCGGGAGGCGGAGCTTGCAGTCAGTGGAGATCGCGCCACTGCACTCCAGCCTGGGTGACAGAGCGAGACTCTGTCTCAAAAAAAAAAAAAAAAAAAAAGTTGAGACACAGACACATACAGGAAGAAGATGGACACCTACAAGCCAAGGAGAGAGGCCTCAGCAGAAACCAACCCTATGGACTCAAAGGGGGAACAACAGACACACTGGGGTCTACTTGAGGGTAGAAGGTAGGAAGAGGGAGAGGATCAGAAAAAGTAACTATTGAGTACTAGGCTTAGTACCTGGGTGATGAAATAATGTGTACAACAAACCCCCATGATAGGAGTTTACCTATGTAGCAAACCTGCACATATACCCCTAAATCTAAAGTAAAACTTAAAAAAAAAAAAAAAAAAACCCAAAACTAAAAGAAACCAACCCTGTCAACACCTTGATCTTGGACTTCCAGCCTCAAGAACTGTAAGAAAATACATGTTTGTTGTTTAAGCCACCCAGTCTGTGGTACTTTGTTATAAAAGTGCTAGCTAACTGATACAGGCAGATAGAGGACAGGCAAATGACTGAGGTTTGGCCCATTAGAGTCTCTTCTGAGATGAATCCTGAATAAATGACACTTGTTTACTCATAAGGGAGATTTACTTCTAGGAGAGGGAGATGGTTGGGTTCCAGTCATCACAGCAGTGGGATGGGCTGACCTCCTGTAGTTTCCATCCAATAAATTTCTTTCCTCTACTTAAAAGATCTGGATTCTGATAAAGTTGCTTACAACCCAGAGCCCTAAGTGACACAATAAGAAAGGAGAAGTGGAGGATGGTAAGTAGACAGAGCTGATTCATCAAGACAGGGGAGTTGCAATAGAGAAAGAGTAATTCATGCAGAGCTGGCTTAGCCAGAGACTGGAGTTTTATTGTTACTCAAATCAGTCTCCCGGAGCATTCAGGGAGCAGAATTTTTTTTTTTTTTTTTTTGAGAGGGAGTCTCGCTCTGTCACCCAGGCCGGAGTGCTGTGGCCGGATCTCAGCTCACTGAAAGCTCCGCCTCCCGGGTTCACGCCATTCTCCTGCCTCAGCCTCCCAGGTAGCTGGGACTACAGGCACCGCCACGTCACCCGGCTAGTTTTTTGTAGAGATGGGGTTTCACCGTGTTAGCCAGGATGGTCTCGCTCTCCTGACCTTGTGATCCGCCCGTCTCGGCCTCCCAAAGTGCTGGGATTACAGGCTTGAGCCACCGCACCTGTTTTTGAGAGTCTCGCTCTGTGGCCTGGGCTGGAGTGCAGTGGCTGGATCTCAGCTGGCTGCAAGCTCTGCCTCCCAGGTTTACACCATTCTCCTGCCTCAACCCCGGGGTTTCACCGTGTTAGCCAGGATGGGCTCCATCTCGTGACCTCGTGATCCGCCCATCTCGGCCTTCCAAGGTGCTGGGATTACAGGCTTGAGCCACCGGCGCCTGGCCCAGGGAGCAGAGTTTTTAAGGACAACTTGGTTGGTGGAGGGGAAGCCAGTGAGCCAGGAGTGTTGACTGGTCAGGGATGAAATCACAGGGAGTTGAAGCTGCATTTTCAACTGATGTACTGGGTTCACCTCACTGGGGCATGTCAGACAGTTGGTGCTGGTCCATGGGTGCAGCCTGACCAGCGAGAGCTGAAGCAGGGCAAGGCATCGCCTCACCTGGGAAGGGCAAGGGGGAAGGGAATTCCTTTTCCTAGCCAAAGGAAATTGAGACACACAACACCTGGAAAATCGGGTAACTCCCACCCTAATACTGCGCTTTACCAAGGGTCTTAGCAAATGGCATACCAGGAGATTATATCCCACACCTGGCCCAGAGGGTCCCACGCCCATGGAGCCTCCCTCATTGCTAGCACAGAAGTATGAAATCTAACTGCAAGGTGGCAGTGAGGCTGGGGGAGGGGCGCCCACCATTGCTGAGGCAGATTTTTTATCCTATTCTAAGAACAATCACAGGAGGAAGGGAGGTAGTTGGTATTAACTAGAAAGAAGCAAGTCAGACAGACATTATCCATTAATCCCCTCTCAGGTCCAAGAGTTTGCTTACAATTATAAACAGCAAGAAGGCTGTATTTCATGATGCTATCTTAGCTCAGGGCTACAGAGCAATGCTGTTGTATGTAGGAAAGAAGGATTTCTTGAACCTGAATCCATAGTAGGTTCTGAGTTTTTTCCAGCTCAAAAATTGCTATGACTCAGTTAACTCAACAAATAGAATATGATGTACTAGCTTGATATCTATCCCTCTCCCTCCCTTCTAATATAACCTTGATTCTATTCAGGAATCACCCTCATATGCAGAGGTGGATCTTGACTGATCTAAGCCACTGAGGGCATAGCGTTTCCTTGGCTTTTATTGGTTAAAAGGGGGAAGAGTGAACTTTGTCCTAAATAGGGCCAATCTGGTAGAGGGGAGTGTGCCATGTTTGGGAGAGATGATCTCTCTCTCCCAATGGACATGAACAAGGGCTCATTTTGTCCTAGGTTCTGCTGGCAAAACCTAAGATGTTGAAGGCAGCCAGTCTGAGGTCAATGCCAAAAAGCTAAGAAGCGCAGAGTGGAGGGATAGAACATGGTCTTGGTGACGTCACTGAGCTTCTAATGCAACCAACCCAGATTTCTTATAATTTCAAGTAAATTTCCTTGCTATTTAAGCCAATTCAAGTCAAGGCTTGTTACCTTCATCCAAAGGCATCCTAGTGAATACCTTGGTATTTACTGAGTACCTACTAAAAGGATAAGAAACTCTCTTTCTGGAAGAAGCTAACAATGAAACCTGACATTTAATGAAGAAGAAAGAAATGCTGACCTGGAGGCCAAGAGCTCTAGACCTAGCTATCTCACCCAGGGTGACCACCGATTAAATTGGCTAGAGCTCAGTCTCTACAATCATGAAACGAGAAAGTGGACTGTAGACTGTATGTTTGCTAAGATCTCCTCTGGCTAAACTATTGTATGTCCTAATGTCAACTAGAGGAAATATGATTCCCCCACTTTTTTTTTTTGGAAAGCATCAGTGGTCCACAAAGAAATTAACAATTGATACCAACAGAGAGGCGAAAAATAACTTTTTTTTTTTTAGACAAAGCCTCACTCTGTTGCCAAGGCTGGAGTGCGGTGGCACGATCTTGGCTCACTGCAATCTCTGCCTCCCAGGTACAAGCGATTCTCGTGCCTCAGCCTTCTAGGTAGCTGGGATTACAGGCATATGCCCCCATGCCCAGATAATTTTTGTATTTTTAGTAGAGACGGGTTTTCGCCATGTTGGCTAGACTGGTCTTGAACTCCTGACCTCAGGTGATCCACCCATCTGGGCCTCCCAAAGTGCTGGGATTACAGGTGTGAGCCACTGTGCCTGGCCAAAAAGGAATATAATTGCCTTTTAAGAAAATATTCTACTTGCTTTCTTTTTTAGAGATGAGGTCTCACTGTGTCGGCCAGGCTAGATTAAAAAACTCCTGGACTCAAGCAGTCCTCCTGCCTCAGCCTCCTGAGTAGCTGTTATGCCCAGACCGTTTATTCCCCAAAGAAGACCACCAGAGTCTAGAGTCAAAGCCAAGCGGCAAGGATCTTCACTGCAAGTTCGAACTTGGTCCCTCCGCTCCACAGCATACAAGAGGGCCTCGAATGATGCATGTGCTTGCTTTTTATAGCCCGATGTAAACAGGATATGTAAGGTTATAGAGGAACAAGGGAATTCTTTTGGTTACAGTATTACAATTGGTTAACTTTTTAAGTTATACATTTAGCAGTTTTTGTATTGGTTCCCGCGCTTTCAGTAAAACCACAAACGGTTGCGACCTTATCGGAGACTCTCCAGGTGGTGTTTTTTTTTTTTTTT
>NC_045434.1:99169558-99171089 GCF_002776525.5 Piliocolobus tephrosceles
CATATCCTGTTTTCATCGGGCTATAAAAAGCGAGCGCACGTATTGTTGGAGGCCCTCTTGTATGTTATGGAACGGAGGGACCAAGTTCGAACTTGCAATAAAGATCCTTGCTGCTTGGCTTTGACTCTGGACTCTGGTGGTCTTCTTTGGGGAATAAACGGTCTGGGCATAACATTTGGGGGCTGTCCGGGATTCCCCCAAGCCCACCAGACCCCTGGTCAACGGATCTACCAGGTGAGCCGGCTCGTCACTGTTTGTCTGTCTGTCTGTGTCCGTTCTGAATCTGAATCTGCGGCTCGTCCGTTCTGAATCCGAAGCTCCCGAGGTCTGAAACTGAAGCTGAAAGCTGGCATAGGTCCTGGCGGACGCGCTATAGGACAGCCAGCGGAGACCGGTGGGAGACGTCCCCTGGCTCTCATCTGATTCTTGACTGATTTATTCTGACCCAGATTTCTGGAGCGCGCCTGCGACTGACATAATTTGTTGATATTCTGTAACTCACTTTCCCTTGCAGGACCTGTTCCAGGCGCCACTCCGGGCGCTACTGATTCCAAAGAAACCCCCCCCCCCATCCTGTTTTACCTGATAGCGGGGACCCACTGTCCACAGAACCCCCTCCATACCCCTCCGGGCCTCAGGTCCCAGCCCCCCGGGCTGCCCCACAGGTAGAAGCGGGCAGACGGGAGGCGGCCGGGGCATCCGAACCTGCTAAAAATGAAAGTAACTCTGAAGGGCCCGCGGGGCGGAGGCCAGGGCGCACTTTGCGAATTAGCCCCCCGCAGCCGCCTGACTCCACAGTGCGACTTTTCCTCTGACCAGTCCGAGGAGGGATTGCAACAAGGCAGAAGGTAGGGGACGGCTACACCTTTATCACCAGACTCTAATGGCGGGTCTCCAGGCAGCTGCTGGCAAGCCCACTGATTTGGCTAAAGTATACTAACAACTTAGACAGTACACTCCCATAGACCCAGAGGCTCCAGGAAGCCAGGCAGCTGTTGTAATGTCTTTTGTAAATCAGGCGGCCCCAGACATTAGAAAGTAACTCCAGAAATTAGAAGACTTGGAGGGAAAACAGATTCAGGACCTCCTACAGATAGCCCAGCGGGTTTACAATAATAGAGATACTCCAGAGAAAAAAAAAATTTGACTAAGGTCCTGGCAGCAGTTGTACAAAAAGATACATTAAAAACATTAAATGATTTTCAGAAATTGTTAGGCAATATTAATTGGATTCGGCCAACTCTAGGCATTCCTACTTATGCCATGTCAAATTTGTTCTCTATCCTAAGAGGAAATCCAGACTTAAATGGTAGAAGAATATTATATTAACCCCAGAGGCAACAAAAGAAATTAAATTTGTGGAAGAAAAAAAAAAATTCAGTCAGCGCAAATAAGTAGAATAGATTCTTTAGCCCCATTCCAACTTCTGATTTTTGCCACTACGCGTTCTCCAAAAGACATCATTCTTCAAAATACTGATCTTTTGGAGTGGTCATTCCTTCCTCACAGTACAATTAAAACTTTTACATTG
>NC_045434.1:99171099-99183912 GCF_002776525.5 Piliocolobus tephrosceles
GCATTGTTCAAGGCCCTCTTGTATGTTATGGAATGGAGGGACCAAGTTCGAACTTGCAATAAAGATCCTTGCCGCTTGGCTTTGACTCTGGACTCTGGTGGTCTTCTTTGGGGAATAAACGGTCTGGGCATAACAGTACAAGGACCACACTTTGAGAACTGCTGTTCTACGCCAATTATGGTGTTCTATTGCCTTGCCATGCTTAGGACTAAGCACGTGATACAGTTCTGGAAAATTAATCCTCAGGAATAATCTGCTAGAGGGATTCTGGGACACAAGAAGTAACGAGCTCTTTCTCAGTCTTTGGACATGGTGATGCTTAAAGATGTGATGCTGGGAGCTACTATTGCAGCCATCTTGCTTCCAGAGAAGAGTGGCTGACATGCTGAGGGTAGCAAAGCAAAGAGAGGGAAGAATCTGGGTTACTGATGACATTATTGTAGATTAAACAGCTCTGGAGCTGCCCTAACTTCAAGAAACTTAATATGTGAGATAGTAAAACATTTATTGTCATTTAAGCCATTTGAGCAGAATTTTCTGTACTTGCTGCAGAAAACCACATAATTGATTCATTCATATACCTCTCTCTCAGTGCTCAGGGAGACTCCAGCTGATGTAGTAGCAGAGCAATTTACTTGAAGCAAGATTTTGGGTATTTTAGGTTATTTCTAATTTTCATTATCATTCAGTAGCTCTGCAAAGACTAGCAGTGCTTTTGTGTATTTTGGCATATTTCCAAAGGTCATTTTCCCAGAAGCAAAATTACAATGTCATGGCTATATAAATGTCTAAGGTTTTGATAGTTTTTCCAAAGCTCTTTCCAAAACAATTGTTTTAATTTCTACCCTATTCAGAAATATATCCAAGTTCATTTAATTACGTTCTTTTTTCTTAATTGTAGACAATTTCACAGATGAGAAATGGGGTCTCATCATTTTTATTTGCATTTATTTGATTACTAGTATGGAATCAACATTTACCATGTGTCTGTCAACCAGTTGCATTTCCTCTTTCATACTGCTATTAGATGGAAAGCACTTAGTACCATGTCTGGCCTACTTGGATGTTTATTTTTTGTTTAAATGTTTTGGGGTTTCTCTATTGATATCCCTGCCTTTGCCTATTTATCAAAACTCTATGTTCTTCTCACTAATTTCTTATATAATAAAAATACCCCTTTGCAGAGAGATATGAATTTTTACACCTTTTTTTTTTTTCCCAGTTTGCAGTTAGTAGTTTGTTTTTGGTTGGTTTTAGTTTTGTATCATTCCGAAATTTAAGAGTTTTGTGAAGGTCTTTTCTTTTCTCTCTCTTTTTTTTTTGAGACAGAGTCTCACTCTGTTGCTCAGGCTAGAGTGCTGTGGCATGATCTCCGCTCACTGCAGCCTTTGTCTCACCTCCTGGTTCAAGAGAGCACGTTTGGCTAATTTTTGTATTTTCAGTAGGGACAGGGTTTCACCATGTTGGCCAGCTGGTATCGAACTTCTGACCTCATATGATCCACCTGCCTCGGCCTCTCAAAGTGCTAGGATTACAGGTATGAACCACCATGCCTGGTCTCTTTTCTTTCCTTCTTTTTTTTTTTTTTCTCTTTTTTCCTAAGCTTAGAAATCTTTCTTCCTTCAGAGAATTTACTCAAGATTCAATTCTATTATCCTCTGGTGTGTCCATAGCTTGATTCTTGTGGTTCACTCTATGATCCTTATGAAACAGATTTGCTTGTATTCTGAGAGGAACTGTCTCCTTAACAAGTTGCCTGGCTTGAGGGACATACTAATGCCTTTTAGCTCCCTGCTTTTTGACTCTCTTTACAACTCTTCTTAGAACCCAACAAAAAGAGATATAAAATAAGTGACATAAAGATGTGAAGTGCTTAAACTATTTATTTTATATTACTGACTTTTTTCCACGTATCTTTCCTTTCTGATTAGTACTTAAAATCAATGCAGAAGCACCTTAAAGATAGAAATGGCTAAACATTCTTAAACCTTTCAATCATAGGATGCCAGAACAGGCTCTAGAGTAGGTAATGTCTATACTGAGATCATAGAGTCTCCCCTAGAGCAGAGTTTGTTGTATTCTGAGTATGAGGAGTGTAGGACAGTGCGATGAAGCTGCAGTAGAGTAAATGGGTCTTGGTACCACAGTGCTTTACAGGACACATCAAGGAGTTTGGGCTTTGTCCTGAGGGTGTGGGGAGCCACTGAATTATCTGAAGCAGGAAAGTGACATAATATAATTTGTACTTTAACAAAATTACTCTGATTGCTGCTTGTAAATAGGTTGGAGGAGTAAGACTGGGAGCAGAAAGATGAGTTGGTCTCTGCACAGTGGCAGATGAAGATGACCTCAGACTAAGGTAATGGTGGTGGGGTTGAGATATTTAGCAAGGAGAACCAGCACAATTGGATGTGGGTTATGACAGAGAAGGTGGGAATCACAATGATATCCAGATTCCTGGCTCAGGAGGTGCCATTCCCTGAGATGGGGAATACAATGGAAAGAAGCTTAGCTGGAAGGGGTTGGGGAGAGATGGTAAGTTCAGGTTTGGATATTCTGAGTTTGAGGTGCCTGTGGACACAGCAGAGGAGTGGTCAATATCAGCTGGGTAACTGGAAGGAGAAATCTGGGCTAGAATTAGAGACACAGATTGGAGCTGAATTGTGCTTTTAGAAAATTCACTGGAAGCCAAAGAGATGACTCCTTATTTGCTGATGCCTTGCAGCAGGTCTATTTCCAGTGACAAGGAGGCAAGTTTGAATTGGTTAGAGCCTCATTCACAGTTCTTCAAATGTTCTTGTCAAGTATTTACTTGCTACTAAGCAGAACAGCCTCAACCATCCCCAGGACCATTTTCCAGCATTCTTTAGCATGTTTGGCTTAGGACCAAGTTCCCACCCACCTGAATCTTTACTCTTGCTGGAGACACATGCACTTGATACAGTTAAAGGGCAAAACAGGCCTGACAGAGAGGTTCCAAGCCATTTGAGTTGCAAACCCTACGTGTTAGAATCTAACTCCTAGTTTTCTACTACAACTTCAAATGCCACCCTCTTCACTAAGTGTCTAAAGCCAGAGTGCAGATAAATGAAACAAGCCTTTCCTTCTGAGTACCACTGCCTGAAGTCATGCTGAGATCAAGAGACATTCAATCAGAAGAGCAGACCAAGTGGCTTAAGTTAAGTGTGCCTGGGTTCTCCTTGCTCTGCCCCCCCCGCCCTTTTTTTTTTTTTTTTTTTTTGAGATGGAGTCTCGCTCTTGTCACCCAAGCTGGAGTGCAGTAGTGTGATTTCGGCTCACTGCAACCCCCACCTCCCAGGTTCAAGCAATTCTTCTGCCTCAGCCTCCTGAGTAGCTACAGGCACCCACCACCATGCCTGTCTAATTTTTGTACTTTTAGTAGGGACAGGGTTTTGCCATGTTGGCCAGGCTGGTCTCCCACTCCTGACCTCAGGTGATCTGCTCCCCGGCCCCCACCCTGGCCTCGGCCTCCTAAAGTGCTAGCATTACAGGTGTGAGCCACTGTGCCCAGCCTGCTCTGGACTCTTAATCTCACTCCCCTAGACCGTTAGCTGGCTGTTTCTTATGTTAAACCACTCAGATCTCCCTTTAATTTCCTTGAAAACTGGATTCCTTTGTCCTGCAGAAGAGATGCACACTGTCCATGTTCGTTTCAACAGAGGGCAGTAGAGAACAGCAAACAGTTTACATTTCCAAGCCTTGAAGGAACAAAACAAATCCATTTCCAACATTCTCCCCAGGTCAAGGTACCCAAAATATGGCACACTGTGCTCCGTGTGTTCATAAATGAGGCATGTCTTTGTGAAGGTAGGGCAGATCCCAGAGAGTCAGTGACTCGTAGATGACGCTTCCTCTTGTGAACAACAGTTTAGCTATGTGTAACTCATGGAAGGCTTTATGGAGAAGGAGTTTCATCTTGAAGGATAAGTATGAGTTGGCAAGATAGCTTTGTTCACAGAAAGCAGCATGGGCTCAAACATGGAAACAGCATGGCAAGTTTGGGGAAGTTCGGAATAGGATTGGGCAGAATCTGACAAGACCACGATATACCTCAAGACCCTAGGTGTTGGAATCTTCAGGATGGCACATAGCATCCTGTGCCGTGGGGCAGCTGTGGTATTTAGATACACTCTCAGATGCTATGTGCCATCCTGAAGTGTCTGAATGTCACTGAAGGGTTTAACATCATCCTGAAAGCAATGGAAAATCATTGAAGAATTTTGAGCCGGGTGATGATCCGACCTGTTAGGCAATTTGAGATTTTCTTGTTTGTTTTTAATTGAGATATATCATGGTCTTGTTAATCTTTTAAACTTTAACCAACCAGGTGGGTATGTAGTGATACTGCATTTTTACTGTGCATTTCCCTGATACGTAGTGACTTACTATCTTTTTATGTGCTTATTTGTTCATTTGGATATCCTTTTTTGTGATGTTTCTGTTTAAGTCTTTTGCACACTTATAAATTAGCTTACCTTCTTCTCATTGATTTTTAATAGTTTTTTATGTATTTTAGATATGTCTCTTGTCAAATATACCTATTACAAATATTTCTCCTACTCTGTGGCTTGCCTACCAACTTTTTAAATGATGTCTTAGTTGTTTTATTTATTTTTTCTTTTTTTTTGAGGCAAAGTCTTGCTCTGTCGCCCAGGCTGGAGTGCAGTGGCGCAAGCTTGGCTCACTGTAACCTCTACCTCCCAAGCTCAAGTGATTCTCATGTCTCAGCCTCTGGAGTAGATGGGACTACAGGCACGCACCAGCATGCCTGACTAATTTTTTTAGTTTTTATTTAGTAGAGATGGAATTTCACCATGTTGCTCAGGCTGGAAAATTTTTTTAAAAATATTATACTTCAATAATGATTATACCAAAAACATATTTTGTATTATTTGACAAAATCCATAATGTATATTTGGGAGATAAATGAATACAGTTATGAAGGTCATTGAAGCATGACTCTTCTAAAACAAGTTAATAACACATTCTACAGAAAACCTTTTAGACATTATAATCTCTAACCTGTAAATAGAACTCTAAATACCTTTTCACCATCTCAGTAGTAGTTTCTGCCACATCACTTTCAGAAGGCTCATAAGCCAACTCACATACAACTGTAATATTAATGAGGAAAGCAGTTAGTGTCAAAGGAAGAGGATTGAAAGTAGAAGTGTTATGAAACTCCTCTTTTACTTTGTTGCATGCTGTCAAAATCACTGCTAATAATATGAATGTCAGGTCAATTTCCATAGGCAAATCAGTTATCTTTTACTTCTTTGAAAGAAAATTTTTGCAGAAGAGGGCTGAAAATTTCTTGAGCCATTTCAGCACAAAGAATGGAAGTTCAGTTCTCACCACGGTACAACTCTACTCTGCTGTCATCTTCATTGTGATGGTGGCAGAAGTTTAGCAGGGTGCAAGTGACCACTAAATGACATCTTTTGATGAACAAACAATTGATAAATCTTTCTGAAAATGCTACGAAAGATGAATCAGAATGGAGCAAGACTGAGGCAGGATGACTAGTTAAGGACTTGTTTCAGCCCTTCTGCCATTTGAGGACACACAGAAACTACCATCTAAGAAGCAGAGAGCAACCCCTCACCAGAGAGTGTGCTGACGCCTTGATCTTGCACTTCCCAGCTTCTAGAGGTATAAGAAATAAACTTCTGTTGTTTATAACTAGGAGGCAGTTGTACTATTATTATTACTATTTTACGGTTGAGAAAACCAAGGCATGGGGAAATTAAATGACCTGCTTAAAGATTTTCTACTGCTAATAATTGGCAAGAGGAAAAGAAATGTGCAAGAACTTTATTGATTGGATGGGAATGGTAAATACATTAATTTGAAAGATTTTGTCTTAGTAGATCTTAGAGAAAGAAGAGTAAATTTGGGAGAAATAAGTGAATTTTGTTTTAGAAAAAAAAATGTGTGTGTGTGTGTGTTTTACTTTTCAGACAGAGTCTCTCTCTGTTGCCTAGGCTGGAGTGCAGTGGCATGATCTCGGTTCAGTGCACCCTCCATCTCCCAGGTTGAAGTGATTCTCCTGCCTCAGCCTCCTGAGTTGCTGGGACTACATGCCACCATGCCTGGCTAATTTTTGTGTTTTTAGTAGAGATGGGGTTTTGCCAAGTTGGCCAGGCTGGTCTCGAACTCTTGACATCCTTGACCTCCCATAGTTCTGGGATTACAGGCATGAGCCACTGCGCCCAGCCAAAAATAAATGTTTTGAAATGGAAATGCTTAATAGGTAGCTATCATTATATTGTATATATTATATATGATAAATATATTAATAAATATATTTTTTCTAAAGTTAAGTAGAAAAGTGTTGGTCGGAGAAAAAGACTGAGGAGTCATCAGCATATAGGGAGTAAAGCAAGGCTCTCATTCTCAGCACTATTGACACATGGGGCCAGATAATTCTTTGTTGTGGGGTGCTCTCCACTGGAGGACATTTAGCAGCTTTCTTGGCCTCCACTCAATAGATGCCAGGGGCAACCCTCTCCACTTGTAATAACCAAAAGTGTCTCCAAACATTGGCAAATGTCCCCTGGGAGCGGGGGGCAAAATCATCTCTGTTGAGAACCACTGGTGTAGAAGCAGCCAAGACTGTAGATAAAATCATTTAGAAGTAGTGAGACATATACAGGACCATGTTTCTTAGCCCTTTAAAGTTCATTTTCAACCTTTTTGAACATAAACATACTTTCTTTAATTTTATCTTAATTTTCATATCTAGTTTGTCAAGTTTACAAGTATTAAATTGTATTATAATGCTAACAAAGCTTTTTAAATTACACTTCTACCTCTCCTTCCCCCTCCAACTCTGAGGCACCCCTTGAGGGAGTCTCTTCTCACTTAGAAAATTATTGATAGAGAATTATGTAGAGGAGAGAAAGTTGAACAAACACCAATATTTAATGGGCAGGTGAAGATAGAGTGTTCAGGGAGAGTAACAGGAGTCATCAGAGGGGCACCAGGAGGGGAACCCTGGTAAGTCATGATGAAACAGATGGTGAATGACTTCAGAGTATTTTGGCCCTACAAACAGCAAGGGTACATACTAAAAGACTGCATACTGCCTGTGGAGTTCATAAATCACTTCTTAGAGAAGTGAGAGAATTCTGAGTTCTCCCTGGGCTTAGAGTAAAAAAGGCATTTCCAGGGATAGGGCCTAGTGCAACATTTAGGACAATTCAGGGAAGAACTCTTTGAGATTCAGAAAGAAAAATGACTTCTTCTGTCAAGGAAGAGATAAGGAAGACTGCAGATGAGGAGACGGCCTGAAGTTTTGGTCTTGAAAGGAAGATCAGAAAACAAGATCTGGGTTCCCATTTATTTTGGAAGCAAAGTATTATTGTGCATTAGAAACTAGGCTTGGCTACTCTTCTTTTGCTCATCTTTGTATCTTAGAAAACTTTTCTTTTAAAATCTTCCAGCCAGTTGAGTTGGCCAAGAGAAAGATTTACATATTTTGACATTTCTGCATTTCTTTGTGGCTGGCTAGAGTGGTGGCACTGGCATCCTAGCTCTCCAATTAAAAATTTTAAAATAAAGATCTGGCCGGGCGCGGTGGCTCATGTCTGTAATGCCAGCACTTTGGGAGGCCAAGGGGGGTGGATCACCTGAGGTCGGGAGTTCCAGACCAGTCTGACAACATGGAGAAACCCCATCTCTATTAAAAATACAAAATTAAGGCCAGGCGCGGTTGCTCAAGCCTGTAATCCCAGCACTTTGGGAGGCCGAGACGGCGGATCACGAGGTCAGGAGATCAAGACCATCCTGGCTAACATGGTGAAACCCCGTCTCTACTAAAAAAATACAAAAAAAAAAAAAAAAAAAACTAGCCGGGCGAGGTGGTGGGCGCCTGTAGTCCCAGCTACTCGGGAGGATGAGGCAGGAGAATGGCGTAAACCCGGGAGGCGGAGCTTGCAGTGAGCTGAGATCGCGCCACTGCACTCCAGCCTGGGTGACAGAGCAAGACTCCGTCTCAAAAAAAAAAAAAAAAACAAAACAAAATACAAAATTAGCCGGGCGTGATGGCGCATGCCTGTAATCCCAGCTACTTGGGAGGGTGAGGCAGGAGAATTGCTTGAACCCAGGAGGCAGAGGTTGTGGTGAGTTGAGACTGCGCCATCGCACTCCAGCCTAGGCAACAAGAGCCAAACCCTG
Organism: Piliocolobus tephrosceles; assembly: GCF_002776525.5. Taxonomy (NCBI): domain Eukaryota; kingdom Metazoa; phylum Chordata; class Mammalia; order Primates; family Cercopithecidae; genus Piliocolobus; species Piliocolobus tephrosceles. The sequence goes on from NC_045434.1 coordinate 99,179,299, forward strand.
TCTCAAAAAATAAAATAAAATAAAATACACATCTATGGGTATGTTAATAATGCTTTATTTATCTTTGGTTTTCAGCAGTTTAAATATGATATATTTAGGGGAGAGAGAGAGAGAGAGAGAGTGTGTGTGTGTGTGTGTGTATTTTAGTCTGCCTATGCTTCTCTGTCCTTCTTGGATCTGTGGTTTGATAACTTCCATTATTTTTGAAAAATTGTTGGGCAGTTTCTCTTTAAATGTTTCTTCTCTCTCATTCTTTCTCTCTTATTTGGGATTTCAATTACATATATGTTAGGCCAGTTTGTATTGTCCCACAGTTCTTGGGTGTTCTGTTCTATTTTCTTTTTCTAACTCTTTGAATTTCAGTTTGGATAATTTCTATGAGCCCATTTTCAAAGTACTGATATTTTTCTCAGCTGTATGGCATCTACTGATGACCCTGTGAAATACATTCTTCTTCTCTTTTACTTTGTTTTAAAATTTTCTAACATTTCCGTTTGACTCTTCCTATAGTTTCTATCTTTCTGCTGAAATTCCCCATCTGTTTATGTATGTTGTCTACCTTTTCCACTAGAGTCTTTAACATGTTAAATATGGTTATAATTAATGATTTGATTTTAAAATTCCCTATTTGATAGTACCGACATCTGAATCATCTTTGAGGCAGTTTCTATTGCTTGCATTGTCTGTTGACAGGATTTTTAAACCTTGCTTTTCTGTGTTGGCTCGTTGTTTTTATTGAATTCTGGATATTATGTGTAGGACAGTAGGGACTGAGGTAAGTTGTATTTATGGTTGGAAATGAGCACCCCTCTTATTCTGGTAAGCTCTTAGTGTGGGCCAATCTAGTCAAGAGTTGAGCTGGGTTCGGGTTTTGTTGTTACCATAGTTACCTTCAAATTCTTCTAGTGTTGTCTTGTGCTTGGTCTGGAGGCAGTATTTCAGTAGACCAAGAGACGCTGGTATTCCTGGAGGATATTTTCTCAATTTTCCTGCACTACCCCAACTTTAAGCCTTCCTAAAGTATGTGCCTGCACCTCAGAGATTCTCTCTTCAGTGGCAGAGTACTTTTGCTTCTTACTCAGTACTTGCTAGCCTGGGAGGTAGGGCAGAGATTTCTCCGTTGTGAAACTGCCTTTGCAGAATATATGTATAAATAATGAAAGAAATCTGGCCAGGCGCGGTGGCTCATGTTTGTAATCCTGGCACTTTGGGAAGCTGAGGCCGGCGGATCACTTGAGGTCAGGAGTTCGAGACTAGCTTGGCCAAGATGGTGAAATCCAGCCTCTACTAAAAATACAAAATTAGCTGGGTATGGTGGCAGGCACCTGTAATCCCAGTTACTCAGGAGGCTGAGGCAGGCAGAGAATTGCTTGAACCAGGGAGGCAAAGCTTGCAGTGAGCCGAGTTCCCACCACTGCACTCTAGCCTGGATGACAGAGCAAGACTTCATCTCAATAAATAAATAAATATAAAAAATAAATAGAGAAATCTAACACAACTGACTCCATCCTGCTTCTAACCCATATATATATATATATATATATATATATATATTTTTTTTTTTTTTTTTTTTTGCTTATTCTAGCATGGAGATCAAAATAGCTATGAGAGAAATTTATAGTTAAACTTTGGGGCAAGGGAAACTGAACTCCCTCCTGTTCAAGATCGAAACTGCATTCATAAGGCAAGGTTAAAATACGGTAGGGACTTTAACTTTGCTGAATAATAGACTCAGTTAAACAATGACCTGCCATTGCTTAGTGCGTCTTCCTCACTTCCTTGCTTTCCATGTGTCCTTATGGTAGCCTGTTGCTTACTGCTCCAGAGTCACGTAACCGGGGGTCGCAAAATTTATAACTTCCCCAACTACTCCTATAGATAACATCACTATTGTGAACCTGAAGAACGAGTCTTCGAGTCTTCGAGTCTTCGAGATATTTTTCAGATTCAGCATTTCAGTAGACCAAGAGATGCCACTAGGTCCTGAGATCCACCCACTCCTGGGAACTGACTTGGCTGCGCGAAGACAGCTTTAGACGCCCCCTGTAATTTCATACCCAGCCAATCAATTGTTCCAGTTTCCAAGCCTCCTGCCCACCAAAGTACCCTTGAAAAACCCTAGTCTCTGAATTGTCAGGGAGACGGGTTTGAGAAATTGCTCCCTGCTCTCTTCACATGGCTGGCCCTGTGATGATTAAACTCTTTCTTTGCTGCAATACCTGCTGTTCTCATTGATTTTTTCAGGGCAGTGGCTAAGAAGAACATGTGGGTCTGTGACAGCTGTTCTAGTCCCCCCTCAGTTTTAGTCAGGCCTTCTGTCCCTGGATCTTGAGGATAGGGCTTTTTCAGTGATCCTAGATCTTACTCAATGGTAAAAGACCTGTAATCCTCTAGGCTGGGGATGGTTTCCAGCCCCTTCCCCAAAGATAGAGAGTGTTTTTTTTTTTCCTGTTCCTTTCCTCCAGGTGTAATGGACCCTTTTCCTGTGCCCTGGGCCCTTCTTCTAGTGATTTAAGACATTTGTTCCTTAGAAAAAAGGATTCAGGTGGGCTTCATGCCTTTCCCAGAATGATGGCTGCTCCATTACCTAGGTATGTATTCCCTGGTCACAAGCTTTTCATGAGCTCTGGTGGAGGGCCATGAACACACTTCAAATGGGTGGGAATGACCGTTGTATCGTGAGCTCTGAGTTCTTGGCCACATCTGGCTTTCAGCGATTTATTAAAAATTATAGCTGAATTCCTCTAACCCATTTGAATGGCAGTCCTGTCTTCCTTCCATGCTGTCTTACAGGTGAGCCTGTGCTCATATCCTAGCCCTCTTTAGAAACACCTGTCTTCTCTTAGATTTCAGGGTACTTGGTTGCCTCACTACCTCAGCACTCTAATGGGTTCAAGAAAAGCTATCTCTTTGTGTATTATCTGTTTTTTCAGGTATTTCTAATTAATACAGGTTTTTTGGGGGGAATGTTTCTAATTAAAACATTTTAATGAGGCTGGTTTTCACAGCTGTTTTTATACCATAAATCAAAATAGCCAATTCCAAAATGAAAAGTCACCAGAATGGCAGAGCATAATGAGTTTAAGCACAGAAATTAGATGAAGTTATCTGTTTCTCACATGACTTGATAATCTAAAAAGCAGAATGTAAAATGGTGTGTTTTAAAAGTTATCAAAAGTATCCTTGAGGTTGGCCCCAATTGTGTCCTGATGGCCATGCAGGCAGGAGTTGTGCTATGTAGGAAGGCTCTGCTATTTGCTCTTTGCACCTCCGGTTAGTTTACAATCTCTCCTTGTTCTAACTTTTCACCAAAGCCTGATACTGGTGTTTGTTTTCCTTGAGGCCATGTTGTTTATCATATAAACATGATTTCCATTTTATGACTGTCCTAACCCTTCATGGTACAAGCCTGTTTCTCTGAGCTACTACATTCTTCATACATTTATGTTGTTACTTCTTCATATTCAGAACTACCCTCCAAAATGGAGGGCTCTTTTCTGACCGTATTCTCAGCTGTTGTACAGGGGACAGGGGCTGATCATCCTGGGTGGTTTGAAAAGCCTAGGGGAGGCCAAGTAGGGGACACCTACTGCCAGGACTATCTCTCCAAGCTCAATTCCTGGGGCTTCCACCCTCACATTCTAGAGGAAAGCATATTGCCACTCATCCAAGTTATGTGCTGTGACTGCTAGTGAAATCTGATCAGCTCTGGGGACCCTCAGCTCTTGGCTGTCAATGCAGGATGATATTGGGCTACAGGAGGAAGAGGTAAGGAAGAGAGAGGATGCAGATATGTCTGAAATCACAATCTTTCTGGTTAGATATTTTGGCTCTATAATCAATTATTTCTTCTAACACTCACACTTTTCCTCAATTTTTATTTATTTGTTTATTTTGAGACTGAGTCACTCATTTTGTTGCCCAGGTGGGAGTACAGTGGTGTGATCTTGGCTCACTACAACCTCCGCCTCCCGGGTTCAAGCAATTCTCCTGTCTCAGCCTTCTGAGTAGCTGGGATTACAGGCACGTGCCACAATGCCCGGCTAATTTTTTGTATTTATTTATTTATTTATTTATTTATTTATTTTTTATTTTTTATTTTTTAAATTTTTTTATTATATACTTTAAGTTCTAGGGTACATGTGCATAACGGGCAGGTTTGTTACATATGTATACTTGTGCCATGTTGGTGTGCTGCACCCATCAACTCGTCAGCATGCATCAATTCATCATTTATATCATGTATAACTCCCCAATGCAAACCCCCCCCCCCCCCCCCTCCCCATGATAGGCCCCAGTGTGTGATGTTCCCCTTCCCGAGTCCCAGTGATCTCATTGTTCAGTTCCCACCTATGAGTAAGAACATGTGGTGTTTGGTTTTCTCTTCTTGTGATAGTTTGCTAAGAATGATGGTTTCCAGCTGCATCCATGTCCCTACAAAGGACGCAAACTCATCCTTTTTTATGGCTGCATAGTATTCCATGGTGTATATGTGCCACATTTTCTTAATCCAGTCTGTCACTGATGGATATTTGGGTTTATTCCAAGTCTTTGCTATTGTGAATAGTGCTGCAATAAACATATGTGTGCATGTGTCTTTGTAGTAGAATAATT
>NC_045434.1:99184012-99184384 GCF_002776525.5 Piliocolobus tephrosceles
CATGATAGGCCCCAGTGTGTGATGTTCCCCTTCCCGAGTCCAAGTGAGCTCATTGTTCAGTTCCCACCTATGAGTGAGAACATGCGGTGTTTGGTTTTCTCTTCTTGTGATAATTTGCTAAGAATGATGGTTTCCAGCTGCATCCATGTCTCTACAAAGGACGCAAACTCATCCTTTTTTATGGCTGCATAGTATTCCATGGTGTATATGTGCCACATTTTCTTAATCCAGTCTGTCACTGATGGACATTTGGGTTGATTCCAAGTCTTTGCTATTGTGAATAGTGCCGCAATAAACATACGTGTGCATGTGTCTTTGTAGTAGCATAATTTATAATCCTTTGGGTATATACCCAGTAGTGGGATGGCTGGG
>NC_045434.1:99189384-99193606 GCF_002776525.5 Piliocolobus tephrosceles
TCTTTTCCTAACTGAATACCCTTGATTTCTTTCTCTTGCCTGATTGCCCTAGCCAGAACTTCCAACACTATGTTGAATAGGAGTGGTGAGAGAGGGCATCCCTGTCTTGTGCCAGTTTTCAAAGGGAACTTTTCCAGTTTTTGCCCATTCAGTATGATATTAGCTGTGGGTTTGTCATAAATAGCTCTTATTATTTTGAGGTACGTTCCATCAATACCGAATTTATTGAGCATTTTTAGCATGAAGGGCTGTTGAATTTTGTCAAAAGCCTTTTCTGCATCTATTGAGATAATCTTGTGGTTCTTGTCTTTGGTTCTGTTTATATGCTGGATTACGTTGATTGATTTGCGAATGTTGAACCAGCCTTGCATCCCAGGGATGAAGCCCACTTGATCATGGTAGATAAGCTTTTTGATGTGCTGCTGAATCCGGTTTGCCAGTATTTTATTGAGGATTTTTGCATCGATGTTCATCAGGGATATTGGTCTAAAATTCTTTTTTTTTGTTGTGTGTCTGCCAGGCTTTGGTCTCAGGATGATGTTGGCCTCATAAAATGAGTTAGGGAGGATTCCCTCTTTTTCTATTGATTGGAATCGTTTCAGAAGGAATGGTACCAGCTCCTCCTTGTACCTCTGGTAGAATTCAGCTGTGAATCCATCTGGTCCTGGACTTTTTTTGGTGGGTAGGCTATTAATTGTTGCCTCAATTTCGGAGCCTGCTATTGGTCTATTCAGGGATTCAACTTCTTCCTGGTTTAGTCTTGGGAGAGTGTAAGTGTCCAGGAAATTATCCATTTCTTCTAGATTTTCTAGTTGATTTACGTAGAGGTGTTTATAGTATTCTCTGATGGTAGTTTGTATTTCTGTGGGGTCGGTGGTGATATCCCCTTTAGCATTTTTTATTGCGTCTATTTGATTCCTCTCTCTTTTCTTCTTTATTAGTCTTGCTAACCGTCTGTCAATTTTGTTGATCTTTTCATAAAACCAACTCCTGGATTCATTGATTTTTTGGAGGTTTTTTGTGTCTCTATCTCCTTCAGTTCTGCTCTGATCTTAGTTATTTCTTGCCTTCTGCTAGCTTTTGAGTGTGTTTGCTCTTGCCTCTCTAGTTCTTTTAATTGTGATGTTGGAGTGTCAATTTTAGATCTTTCCTGGTTTCTCTTGTGGGCATTTAGTGCTATAAATTTCCCTCTACACACTGCTTTAAATGTGTCCCAGAGATTCTGGTATGTTGTATCTTTGTTCTCATTGGTTTCAAAGAACATCTTTATTTCTGCTTTCATTTCATTATGTACCCAGTAGTCATTCAGGAGCAGGTTGTTCAGTTTCCATGTAGTTGAGTGGTTTTGATTGAGTTTCTTAGTCCTGAGTTCTAGTTTGATTGCACTGTGGTCTGAGAGACAGTTTGTTATAATTTCTGTTCTTTTACATTTGCTGAGGAGTGCTTTACTTCCAATTATGTGGTCAAGTTTGGAATAAGTGTGATGTGGTGCTGAGAAGAATGTATATTCTGTTGATTTGGGGTGGAGAGTTCTATAGATGTCTATTAGGTCCGCTTGGTGCAGAGATGAGTTCAATTCCTGGATATCCTTGTTTAGTTTCTCTCTCGTTGATCTGTCTAATGTTGACAGTGGAATGTTGAAGTCTCCCATTATTATTGTATGGGAGTCTAAGTCTCTTTGTAAGTCTCTAAGGACTTGCTTTATGAATCTGGGTGCTCCTGTATTGGGTGCATATATATTTAGGATAGTTAGCTCTTCCTGTTGAATTGATCCCTTTACCATTATGTAATGGCCTTCTTCGTCTCTTTTGATCTTTGATGGTTATAAGTCTGTTTTATCAGAGACTAGGATTGCAACCCCTGCTTTTTTTTGTTCTCCATTTGCTTGGTAGATCTTCCTCCATCCCTTTATTTTGAGCCATGTATGTCTCTGCATGTGAGATGGGTCTCCTGAATACAGCAGACTGATGGGTCTTGACTCTTTATCCAGTTTGCCAGTCTGTGTCTTTTAATTGGAGCATTTAGTCCATTAACATTTAAGGTTAATATTGTTATGTGTGAACTTGATCCTGCCATTACGATATTAACTGGTTATTTTGCTCATTAGTTGATGCAGTTTCTTCCTAGCCTCGATGGTCTTTACATTTTGGCATGTTTTTGCAATGGCTGGTACTGGTTGTTCCTTTCCATGTTTAGGGCTTCCTTCAGGGTCTCTTGTAATGCAGGCCTGGTGGTGACAAAATCTCTAAGCATTTGCTTATCTGTAAAGGATTTTATTTCTCCTTCACTTATGAAACTTAATTTGGCTGGATATGAAATTCTGGGTTTAAAATTCTTTTCTTTAAGAATGTTAAATATTGGCCCCCACTCTCTTCTGGCTTGTAGAGTTTCTGCTGAGAGATCTGCTGTCAGTCTGATGGGCTTCCCTTTGTGGGTAACCCGACCTTTCTCTCTGGCTGCCCTTAAGATTTTTTCCTTCATTTCAACTTTGGTGAATCTGGCAATTATGTGTCTTGGAGTTGCTCTTCTGGAGGAGTATCTTTGTGGCGTTCTCTGTATTTTCTGAATTTGAATGTTGGCCTGCCCTACTAGGTTGGGGAAGTTCTCCTGGATGATATCCTGAAGAGTGTTTTCCAACTTGTTTCCATTCTCCCCCTCACTTTCAGGCACCCCAATCAGACATAGATTTGGTCTTTTTACATAATCCCATACTTCTTGCAGGCTTTGTTCATTTCTTTTTCTTCTTTTTTCTTTTGGTTTCTCTTCTTGCTTCATTTCATTCATTTGATCCTCCATCGCTGATACTCTTTCTTCCAGTTGATCGAGTCGGTTCCTGAAGCTTGTGCATTTGTCACGTATTTCTCGTGTCATGGTTTTCATCTCTGTCATTTCGTTTATGACCTTCTCTGCATTAATTAGTCTAGCTGTCAATTCTTCCACTCTTTTTTCAAGATTTTTAGTTTCTTTGCGCTGGGTACGTAATTCCTCCTTTAGCTCTGAGAAGTTTGATGGACTGAAGCCTTCTTCTCTCATTTCGTCAAAGTCATTCTCTGACCAGCTTTGATCCATTGCTGGTGATGAGCTGCGCTCCTTTGCAGGGGGAGATGCGCTCTCATTTTTTGAATTTCCAGCTTTTCTGCCCTGCTTCTTCCCCATCTTCGTGATTTTATCTGCCTCTGGTCTTTGATGATGGTGATGTACTGATGGGGTTTTGGTATAGGTGTTCTTCCTATTTGATAGTTTTCCTTCTAATAGTCAGGACCTTCAGCTGTAGGTCTGTTGGAGATTGCTTGAGGTCCACTCCAGACCCTGTTTGCCTGGGCGTCTGCAGCAGAGGTTGCAGAAGATAGAATATTGCTGAACAGCGAGGGTACCTGTCTGATTCTTACTTTGGAAGCTTCCTCTCAGGGGTGTACTCCACCATGTGAGGTGTGGGGTGTCAGACTGCCCCTAGTGGGGGATGTCTCCCAGTTAGGCTACTCAGGGGTCAGGGACCCACTTGAGCAGGCAGTCTGTCCATTCTCAGATCTCAGCCTCTGTGTTGGGAGATCCACTGCTCTCTTCAAAGCTGTCAGACAGAGTCGTTCGCATCTGCACAGGCCTCTGCTGCTTCCCCTGTTATTTTTTAGCTGTGGCCTGTCCCCAGAGCGGAGTCTACAGAGACAGGTAGGTTTCCTTGAGCTGCTGTGAGCTCCACCCAGCTCGAGCTTCCCAGCGGCTTTGTTTACCTACTTAAGCCTCAGCAATGGCGGGCGCCCCTCCCCCAGCCTCGCTGCTGCCTTGCGGTTAGATCACCACAGACTGCTGTGTTAGCAAGGAGGGAGGCTCCGTGGACGTGGGACCCTCCCGGCCAGGTGTGGGCTATATTCTCCTGGTGTGCCCGTTTGCTTACAGCGCAGTATTGGGGTGGGAGTTACCTGATTTTCCAGGTGTTGTGTGTCTCAGTTCCTCTGGCTAGGAAAAGGGATTCCCTTCCCCCTTGCGCTTCCCAGGTGAGGCGATGCCTCACCCTGCTTCAGCTCTCACTGTTCGGGCTGCAGCAGCTGACCAGCACCGATTGTCCAGCACTCCCTAGTGAGATGACCCCAGTACCTCAGTTGAAAATGCAGAAATCACTGGTCTTCTATGTGGCTCATGCTGGGAGTTGGAGACTGGAGCTGTTCCTATTCGGCCATATTGTTCCGCCCCCCATTTTTTTTTTTTTTTTTTTTTTTTTTTTTTG
>NC_045434.1:99193706-99210534 GCF_002776525.5 Piliocolobus tephrosceles
TTTTTTTTTTTTTTTTTTTTTTTTTTTGAGACGGAGTCTTGCTCTGTTGCCCGGGCTGGAGTGCAGTGGCCGGATCTCAGCTCACTGCAAGCTCCGCCTCCCGGGTCCATGCCATTCTCCTGCCTCAGCCTCTGGAGTAGCTGGGACTACAGGCGCCCGCCACCTTGCCCGGCTAGTGTTTTTTTTTTTTTTTTTTTTGTATTTTTAGTAGAGACGGGGTTTCACCGTGTTAGCCAGGAAGGTCTTGATCTCCTGACCTCATGATCTGCCCGTCTCGGCCTCCCAAAGTGCTGGGATTACAGGCTTGAGCCACCACGCCCAGCCAATTTTTTGTATTTTTAGTAGAGATGGGGTTTCACCATGTTGGCCAGGCTAGTCTCAAACTCCTGACCTGAGGTGATCCACCTGCCTTGGCCTCCCAAAGTTCTGGGATTACAGGCGTGAGGCATCGTGCCCAGCCTCAATTTTTAATTCTGCTCCTTTCTGCTGTAATTCAGGTGAAGCACAGGATAGGTTAGTGTTGTTTTCATATCTGTCTCCTGCATGTATCCTGTCTTTCCCATTGTAATGAGGGTTCCTCAGGACAGAGACCACTGTTCTTCTCATTTCTTCATCTTTTCCTCCCATCCATCCCCACCTCATCTTTCTTACCTAGCAGAGTCAACATTGGGTTAGAGCACTGGATATGGATTGAGTAAATCAGTCACTAGTTGATCCCCATAAGTTATTGCTTTCCTGCTCAGAATTTGTTTCTATTGTCACTCTCGGTATCATTTCCCTCCAGTGATTCCTGAAGACCTCGGTTTACTTCTGTAATTCTGCCAGGGCGCAAGTTAACTGCAGCCTGCCCTTCTGCTCCGGTCAGAGTAAACTCTTCTCCTAGGGCCTCTACTGAGACTGGAGGCCACAGGAAAGAACAGGTGCTGAGCAGGAACTTTCACTGTCCTCTTGTACAAAATACTTTTCCCAGTTTCTAGAACGATAAACTGAGACCTGATTGAAGGCCTTTTCCATAAGACTACTCAACCAGCAGCAATACTTACCTTCATATTTGTAACTTTACTCAAATACCTTGGTCAGAGGAGATCTCCTTTTAACTTTTATTATATATTTATTTAGTAGAGGCAGAGATCTCCTTTATTTACATTCCAATCACTTTTAGGATCTGTCCTGCCTTATCAGTCTGCCAATAAATGCACAAGGAGAAATGGATGATGGGAACTTGATGGTGGCAAGCTTTGTTTCTTTTTTCCTTTTCTTTTTCTTTTTTTGAGACAAAGTCTTGCTCTGCTGCCCAGGCTGGAGTGCAGTGGCATGATCTTGGCTCACAGCAACCTCCACCTCCTCGGTTCAAGCAATTCTCCTGCCTCAGCCTCTCAAGTAGCTGGGATTACGAGCGTGTGACACCACAGCTGGCTAATTTTTATATTTTTAGTAGAGATGGAGTTTTATCATGCTAGTCAGGCTGGTCTCGAATTCCTGACTTCACGTGATCTGGCTGCCTCAGCCTCCAAAAGTGTTGGGATAACAGGCGTGAGCCCCTATGCCTGGCTGACAAGATTTGTTTCAAACTGGCCCTGGACCCAGTACCTTCCCATCTGCTTCTGACTCCTCCTCACACATCAGTCCTTCTGCTTTGGATACATGATTAATGGACATCTGTGGTTCTCAACCCTTCTGCTTTCTCTTCACGGGATGGCATGATGGCATATGTCTTCCTTCCTGGCTAGCACCTTTTTAGGGTGGCGCTCATAGTAAGCTAATCTCTTTGTCCTCACCCTTCTGTGTGTTGTCCCAGAGAGGAGCCTGCCCCGGTGTTACCTAAGATCTCAACTCTCTTCTGTCCCTGACAGGTTGTGGCAGACTGGGCACCCTCATACTGAAAATCATCATTGAAGACAGAGTAGAATCTGGAGCTTCATAGAGGTGGAAAGTTGTGATAACTTTCCTCGCCCATCATGAGGGTCACAGCTGACACTCCTATAACAAAAGATGAGTTAGCAAGATAAAAGTTTATCAAAATTTTATTTTATTTTATCAAAATTTTACGTGACACAGGAGCCTTCTGAAACGAAGACCCAAAGACTCAGGGAAGACTCTGTTTTTATGCTTAGTTTCAATGAGGAATGCCTAGCCCTGTAGAAATGTGATTGGACAAAGGGTATAGTCTGATGCTAACAGACTGATGGGGAAAACTTAGCAAGGCCTGTGTGTTCAGATTCTTCTTGGCCTGTGTGCCATTCCTTCTTCCTGGGTGTGGGGAAGTACTCCTCTGAAATGAGGGTCTTTAATGACTTTTCTCTGTTGCTTTGCTTTTGCTTCTTTGTCAAAGATGAGTTGACAATATTCATGTGAGCCTATCTGGGGGCTCTCTATTCTGTTCCATTAATCTATTTGTCTGTTCTCTCACCAATAATTGGATGCTGTTTACAAGTTCTTCCTGGTTCTAATCACCGTGTTCCTAATGATGATAAGCATTGAGTCATTTCCAATTTTCCCCAGTGTCACCAGTTGGGGCACAGAAACAAAACCCCAACATATGGCACTTTGGCCTGCTGAGTGCTTTGAAGTAAAGGAGATTGGAAGGCCTCAGAAGCAAGGTCTCTCTGACATTCTCTTGCCCTCCTGTCTTTCACCCTTCCTTCTCCCCTGAAGCAAGTCATAGAAACCAAAATCCCTCTTCCCCAAAACAAGCCATAAAACTTAGAAAGGTTACTCTCTCCCTCCTCCCTGGCTGAAGTGATCCACCCACCTCGGCCTCACAAAGTGCTGCGATTACGGGTGTGAGCCAACACCCTTAGCAGGGTATTTGCATTTCTAATGGGTTGTTAGAGATCATGATGCTTTAACACAAAGACCTGAATTCCCTGAGGAGGTGTGGCTGATGCTTAGACCTGGCTGAGGCCTCTCCAAGCAGAGCCTCCATCAGTCAATCATTCTTTCTGTTTGTTTTCCTGGTGGTTGCATTCTCTGCCAGGTTTCCCCGTCCTTTGGGGTTGGCAGCTGATTGTAGTGCCTGGCTGTCTCAGCTTATGGGGAAGTGGCTATAAGGAGGAAACTGTAGAGAGGATTGATAAAAACAACCACAGGGATTCACTGAGCCTGTGGTCAGGATATCAAGAGGAAGAGAAACAAAATTCAACCAAGCAGAACAAAAAGAAAGCAGTATATTCTGAATCAAGTGGCTGGAATCTGAGAGTATGTAAAATTGGAACGGTTTGAGTTTATAGCATTTATCTGCCTTCCCAAAGCGGGTCTATAAACACTAGTCCCAACTGGAAGCAGAGACTAGACTCTTCCAGACTTTTAATGATAATAATGATAAAGACTAAATTTATATGGCAGGTTCTATGTTTAGCATTATTTATGGATTTTCTCATTTAATCTTCACCACATTATACGGTGAGTACTAATGTAATCTCCATTTCACAGATGAGACAACAGAGCTTTTAAAAAGGATGAATAGGCCAGGCGCAGTGGCTCATACCTGTAATCCCAGCACTCCGGGAGGCCGAGGCGGGTGGATTACTGAGGTCAGGAGTTCAAGGCCAGCCTGGCCAACATGGTGAAACCCCGTCTCTACTAAAAATACAAAAGTAGCCGGGCGTGGTGGCACATGCCTGTAATCCCAGCTACTTGGGAGGCAGAGGCTGGAGAATCACTTGAACCTAGGAGGCGGAGGTTGCAGTGAGCTGAGATCATGCCACTGCACTCCATCCTGGGTGACAGCAAGACTCTGAAAAAAAAAAGAAAAGATAAATAATATATCCAAGATTGCACAGCTGATAAGAGATGCGATGAGGCTCTTGATCTGGGTCTGTCTCCAAGCATCTTCATTATGATTGTCATGATTTTTGAGTTATTCATACTTTTCCCATTGCCAGAATACACATTTTATATCAAATCATCCCTTTCAAAGAATTCTCCTTTCTTTTTTTCCTTAGAGAAAAGTCTTGCTCTGTTGTCCAGGCTGGAGTGCAGTGACATGATCTCAGCTCACTGCGACTTCTGCCTCCCGGGTTCAAGTGATTCTTGTGCCTCAGCTTCCCAATTAGCTGGGGCTAAAGGCATGCGCCACCATGCCCAGGTAATTTTTATTTTTTATAGAGACAGGGTTTCACCATGTTGGCCAGGCTGCTCTTGAACTCCTGACTTCAAGTGATCCGCCCACCTAGGCCTCCCACAGTGCTGGGATTACAGGTATGAGCCACTGGGCCCCGCCCAAAAATTCTCCTTTATGACTGGCATATTTCAGTTTTAATAAATAGTGTGTCCCTCTATTTGTAACCATTTTTTTTTAGAAATATCTCCTTGTATTTTGTGCTTTCCCTTTCCCAGCTGTGATGAGAAAAAGAGACTCATTTCTGTTTTGGTTCAGTGTCCTTGGAAATGCCCTACCTGACTCTGTGTCTCTCTCCTTTAATAAGTCACCAAAAAGATATTATCTGGTTCTTTTGTCTCAGTAAAATGTCTAGTAGTGGTATTTGGATCCCGAGACAATTCAGGGAAGTAGCATGTGCACTGTGTAACTTCCTGATCATTTTTAAACTGTGGCACAGAGAAAACCACACAAGTAAAGTTGTAAACAAATAAGGCTTCTTACAGCAAGGGGCAACTGGCCCTACCTGGCTATTGCTAGGCCTGAGAGCCACTCATTAGTTCTGCGTAGTGATAACTCATACAAGGCATGAAGGTGCTGCCTGCACACTGTTTGTGAAGCTCCTTTAGTATTGTAGAAAACCTAAGTCTTTAGTGTCAGGCAGACTCGGTTTCGTATTCTGACTCCACCACTTATTAACCATGTAGCTTTGGACAAATCGTTTTAACTTCTCTGAAGCTAAGTTCTTCATGTGCAAATGAGGATGATAATACTTATCTTCTGGGGTTGTTGAAAATTGGAAATAATGTGAGTCTAGTGCCTCCTCCGTAGTAATAATGTGAAAGGAAAATAAAAACTCAGGACTCCAATTCACTATGCCAAAAGAAAAAAAAAATTAAACTGAAAGCTGAGTCATGCAAGAAACTGACTTTCCTTTCGATCCTAAGCAGATAGCTACAGATAAAAGATTAAAAATCTCCACAGGTGGCCAGGTGTGGTGGCTCATACCTGTAATCTCAGCACTTTGGGAGGCCAAGGTGAGTGGATCACTTGAGGTCAGGAGTTCAAGACCAGCCTGTCCAACATGGCAAAACCTCAGCTCCACTAAAAATACAAAAGAAAAACAAATTAGCAGGGTGTGGTGGCAGATGCTTGTAATTCCAGCTACTTGGGAGGAGGAGGCAGGAGAATCGCTTGAGGCGGAGGTTGCTGTGAACTGAGGTCGCACCTCTGCACTCCCTCCTGGGCGACAGAATGAGACTCTGGCTCAAAAGAAAGAAAGAAAGAAAACTCCACAGGTTATTCTGTTTCTACCTTATCTTACATAAAGTGCCGATTTACTGAGAGTGAGACAATACTTATTTGACTATTCCCCTACCTGCTCCTTTTCCCTTCCAACATGTAGATTATCATACTCTTCCTCTTTCCCCTCCAGTCTGCTTTTCTTCTAAATATTGAAACCCTCAAATTCATCTTTGGAGAAAAGTCACAGACCACATACTGTTTCTTGTGATTCTGTATTTTGTTCTTCTGAGCATGTCCTTAAACTTGGCAAAATAAACTTCTAAATTAATTGCGACCTGTCTCAGATACCCTTTTTTTACAGTAAGAATTCATATGCTTACATAGTAACTATTCATTTTGGTTTCTTAGTGTGTTACCTATATATTGTATGCCTTTGTTTCTAATGATATTTATAAAGTATTGATGCCAGCTCATTGTTATCTCATCACCAGTTAAAAAAAATACTTTTTAACTTAAAAATTAGATAAGAGCTGGAGATGGATTTGGGGGTAGAACTGGGGCAGTAGTAAAAACGTGTGTCAGAGTGGGTGGGGCTGTTGAAGGTTTCTGAAGACCACAGAATGTGATAACAAGGTTTTACAGTGTCATTTCCTTAAGTATTAAAGTATTACAGCTTGCTTCCTGAGAGGGTATTTGGGAAAGAGTCACCAGAAAGGGGCCCCAGGAGAGATTCCAGAGCAACTCGTGTTCTGGAGATGTTGAGGGTGAGCAAATGGTGATGCGGATGGTGACAGAATGCAAGAAAAGGGAACTAGCATTCACTAGACACCCGCGATGTACCAAGCACTTTGCTAACCCTCATATTCTCTTTTACTTTCCAAAAACCTGTAGTACTGTAGTTCTCATCTAGAGGCAATTCATCCCCTAGGGAACACTTGCCAATATCTGGGGGTATTTTTGTTTTCACAACTCGGGGTGCCACTGGCATCTCACAGGTAGAGCCCAGGGGTGCTGCGGAACATGCTACAATGTTCAGGGAAGGTCCTCACAACAAGAATAATTTGGCCCAAAATGTCCATAGTGCTGAGGCTGAGAAACTGTGCTTAAATGGTAGGCACAATAATCTTCACTTTTACAGATTTGGAACCTGACACTCTGAGAAGCCACCTGGCATTCAAACCTAAACCTAACACAGCTTCAAAGCCCATGCTGTTTCACCATGCCATTGCGGTGAGAACAGGGATGGAAATGAGGGTGGCAAAAATGACCAAGATACAAAACCAGGGCACAGATTGGCGCTCAATAGATATTTATTGGGGTATTCATTAAATGGAAGAATGAATAAGAAAAAGAATGAATATGGGCAGGGGAATAATGAGGATGAGCGTGGTCATTCTATTGCCATCCTGACATACTTCCTTGTCCTTGTTCCACAACTCAAAAGTGAGTCTGGGATTATGACAATAGAGAAAATTAAATGCTGGTAGGTGGCCTGGAGCCCCCATGCTCAGTTTCAGGAGGAGTCCAGATTCCAGTGCCTGGGTCTCCAAATGGAAGTAGAAGTACTAGATTGCTGGTGTATGCTGTCCTCCATCACCCTTTCTCAGGAGGATAGAGACTGCAGCAGGAGGTTCTGAGCTGAGTTTTGGTGACCATTTCCCTCTTTCTCCCAGAGGCCCAGGCCAGCTGTGGCCTCAGAGGGAGAAGAAGGGAGTTATTTCTATAGTTTCCAAAATTTCTGTGAATTTGAATATGGGCTACGCCAGATTTATTCTGGGAAGCTCTGAATCTTCTAGGAGGGAACAACTGAGAGGAAAGAGGGTGGAAAGGGAGGAGCCTATGATAAAATAGAACATTTTTTTTTCGCTTCCTCTTTCAGACTCCAGAATTTGTTTGCCCTCTGGGGTAGAATCCGCCAAACTTCAAGAGAAGGCTGTGACTGCTGTACTCTGGGCACCAGCTCGCTCCAGGAAGTGATGGGAATCCTGTCATTCTTACCTGTCCTTGCTACTGAGAGTGACTGGGCTGACTGCAAGTCCTCCCAGCCTTGGGGCCACATGCTTCTGTGGACAGCTGTGCTATTCCTGGGTGAGTCAGGGCCCCCGGGAGGGAGAGAAGAACAGGAAACTCGGCTGGGGATAAGCCTGGGCAAGGATGAGGGGTGGCATGGGAAGCCCGTCAGGACACCCAGGGGAGGGAAGGCAAGCTGGTGAAGATGAAAACCTGATGACTCTGCTGGCTTTGGAAAGTCATCCAGTGTGGCAGAGTTCAGGATTTTTTCTGTGTCTTTCACCCAATCTCACTGAACACCCAGACTCTTGATGTTCTGTCACTTCCCACATCAGAACCCGCTGTGAGAAAAGTCTAGTAACCTATATTTGAATGACAAATGAATGGCCAGAGTGTTTGCCTTCTTTGAAATTTATGTTTCACGAAAGGCCGCATCTTAGGCAGGAGGGCCAGTGCTGCCTTGGATAAGGGGTAGGGAGGAAGTTATAAGATGCATTTTTGGGAGGAGGTGGCAGTGGCCATTCTCTGTGCCCCTGAAACCACTTCATGCAGCAGAAGCCTATCATCTTCATGTGTAAGAATATTCCCCTGGGCAGAAGCACAGGGAGATCTAGGTTATCCAGAGATCAGGGGCTCTGAGAATACACACACCTGGGTAAGTCTGGAGTGATGTGTTGTGGGAACCAGAGAAATCATGCATGCTTCTTTTTACCACACAGACCATGATGGGGAGGTACTGGATCTGATCAGCAAGAAAGCCAGGGTCTTAGGCCAAAATGGAAGGCTCTTTTTTGACCACGTTCTCAGCTGTTGGACAGGGGACAGGGACTGATCACGCTTGATGGTTTGAAAAGCCTATGGGAGGCCAAGTAGGGGAGACCTACTGCCAGGACTATCTCTCAAATCTCAATTCCTGGGGCTTCCCCCCTCACATTCTAGAGGAAAGCATACTGCCACTCATCTAAGTTGTGTGCTGTGACTGCTAGTGAAATCTGATCAGCTCTGGGGGCCCTCGGCTCTTGGCTGTCAATGCAGGATGATACTGGGCTACAGGAGAAAGAGGTAAGGAAGAGAAAGTATTCCTCCATGAATGGGATGCAATGGATTAAATTCGAAGAGAAAGTAAGGTGAACTACCTCATTTGTCATGTGGGGAAGCTCAGGCCTAGAGAGGCGATGTGCTTCTTTATCTCAGCTACTAGTGCTGCCAATGTGCCAGTTCCCTGGGCAAGATTCCTGGGAAAGATCTTTGGTATTTTCTCCCACTTGCCTTTTGCTAAATCATCAAGGATTTACCCTATTTTTTTCCACTCTTACTGGGGCTTCCACATTTAGGTCTTCATCACTTGATAACTCAATTTTTATAGCACCCTCTAATGGGGTCTTGATTGCTCCTGTCTCCCCTCCCCTGCATCCATGCTGCACACCAAGGCCATGGCATCTTCAGGTCCAGCTATGGCTGTGTTAGTGCATTTCATAAATGCCTTCTGTGCTACTCCATTGCCTACTGCAAAAACTCTAATTCTGCCCTGCTAACCGTGTTCCCCATTGCACCCCAAATGGATCTTCTTCTACAGCCAGGCAATAAGTACACTGCACTTTCTGTTTTTACCACCTTTGCTCCTGCTGATTCTCCAAATTCTATGTACAGGCACTGTTGTAGGACGTGGAGACTTATCAGTGAACATGACTGACAGCTTTCCTGACCAGAAATACGAGGTCAATGAACTGACTGTGAAGCAATAAGTACACCGGGTGGGAGCATGTTATTTACTACTATTTATTAACTGAGGAATGGATAAATAATTGGTGACGTCTCTCTCCTTTCCTCATCTTTTTATTTTTTTCTCTCCCTCTTCTTCCTCTTCTTTTTTCACCCTCTCTCCCACTACACCGTCCCCCTTGCCAATCCTACATACTGAGGTTTTTAGCTACCACTTCTATGTCAGTAACTCCTAAACCTATTTCTCTTGCTTGCTTCTGTCAAGTATAATTTTACATTTCCACTGCTGGTTGGACACCTCTAAAACGATTCACCAGCTCAAAAACAAAGCATATTCAAAATCCAACTTATCATCTCCTCCTTACAAATGTTCTTCTCTTGCTAACATTTGTATTTGTGTAAGCACAGCCACCCTTTTCCTAGTTATCCAACTTAAATCACTCCCACAGTCTATTAAATGCCAACTTCTCTCTGCCACTTAAATTCCTTCTGCATCTCTTTCCTCTTCTTCACCTCCTGTTGTCAATACAACTTTGGGCTCTCTTATCTCCTACCTAGATCCAACCAGTGAATGATTTCCAGAGCAATGGCACGTAAAATTAATATGGCTACTGTTCTCTTTGAATTTTTATCCCACTGAGTGATAATAAATGAAAAGTAAACAAACAAGAAGGCATAAGTACAAATGGAAAAGGACTATGAAGATGTAAATAGGGTATTGTGATAAGATTAGTTGTGGGGAAGGCAAGAGAGCAGCCTACTTTAAACAGGATGTTATGTAAAGAGTTTTCTGAGGAGGTGACATGTAAGCTGACGCATCGAGGACGCATTTCGGGGTAGAGGGATTGGCATACAGAAAATCCCCAAATTTGAAGAATGCCAGGAAGGCAAGTGTTAATGAAGCTCGATGAGTAGGGGAAGAGGGATCTGAGCTGGGGCTGGAGAAGTAAGCACGGACCAAATTGAGTAGGGCTTGTAGGCCATTTCCACTTTATCTTAAGACCAAAGAAAGGCAACTGAAGGCTTGTAAGCAGGGGAGTGACATCATCTGATTTCATTTTTTTTTTCTGTTTTAAGGAACTAGCTTCTTTGTTGAAAATGGATTGTAGGGGGACCATAAGAAGTGAGGGGACAAATTTAGATATGGGAAAAAGCTGATGGTGACCTAAACTGAGTAGTGGCTATAATGGGGGTGAAGAGAAGTTAGTGGGTTCGAGATCTAAGTTGGAAGCAGGATCAGCAAGACTTCCTGATGTGGAAGGGGCTGGATTTTGGGAGACAGACAGGTTAAAAGATGGCTTGCAGGTTTCTGGCCTATGTAGCTGGGTGGATAGTGAAGTTAGATATTGACATAAGGAAGACGGAGAGAAACAGAATGTGTCCACTTGATATGACAACACGAAGCCATTGGTGATTTTGCCAAGAAAAGTTTTAGTGTTTTGCTGAGGGCCAAGTCCAAATTGCAGAGAATTAGACAGTGAATGGAAGAAGAAATGAGGACAGCCTATGTAAGAAAAACAATGGAGAAATTTAGTTGTGAAAGGGACAAGAGAGGCCAGGCGTGGTGGCTCATGCCTGTAATCCCAATACTTGGAGAGGTCAAGGTGGGTGGATTACTTAAGGTTAGGAGTTCAAGACCAGCTTGGCCAACATGGTGAAACACCATCTCTACTAAAAATACAAAAATTAGCCAGGCGTGGTGGGGCATGCCTGTAATCCCAGCTGCTTGGGAAGCTAAGGCAGGAGGATTGCTTGAATCTGGGAGGCGGAGGTTGCAGTGAGCTGAGATGGTGCCGCTGTACTCCAGCCTGGGTGACAGAGTAAGACTCTGTCAAAAACAAAAACAAACAAACAACAACAAACCGAGTGAAATGGGGCAGTAGCTGGAATTATATGTGGTGTCAAGGAAAAGTTTTTTTGTTTCTTTGTTTTTTATTTTTAATGGAAGATACTGAAATAAATTTACCATTGATGGGAAGATCCAGCTAAGAGGGAGAAACTGGTGACGCAGAAGAGAAAGTGAATAACAGAAAGGGAAATCCTCGAGAGGATTAAAGGGAATGGGATCAGAGTACTTGCTTGAGACTGACCATAGATAGGAGGAGAGATACTTTCTCAAATGAAATGCAAGGAAGGAGAAGACAGGAGGAGATGCAGATAGACTGGTAGATTTAGTTGGGGGACGATGTGAGATTTTCTGTGTAACCTCTTTTGTTTTCTCTGTGAAATATGAGGGAAGGCATCAGCTAAAAATGAGAGGGGACTGGAGGCAGAGGGTGGGATGAGAAAGTTTGGGGAATGAGGAAAAGATGAATGTCACTACTCAGAGTAGCAGAGCAAATGTCTTGGAGAAAAGTCCACAATGGCAGCTCAGTGTCCTATTGAATGCGGTGATCACACATTTACTGCGTCAACAGTTTGCCTTCTTGTGTGGTAATTTCAGTAACACGCAATTGAGCAAGTAAAGGATGGAGAATACAGGTGCGTTTGGTAAAGATAGAGAAAGGCAACCGAAGTTAAGGGGATTTGCAAGGAGGTAATAATAGTGATGCCTCATTGAATTCAAGCTAGATGGGGGTGGGTGGGAGGTGAAGGCAAACATGTGCTCAAGGATAGACAGTGGTAAGACAGATGCTTTGGGGTTCTTGATAAGGTCAAAGATTATTCTGGGGGCTGTACTTGAGCAGATAAAGTTCATCTCCAAAGAAAGAAAGTTTACTGATGATGAGCAGTTCAGGGAGTGAAGAGGCCAGGTGTTTGATGGGTTATCCACATATTCTGGATCACTGCAGTCATCTCTCTTTTTTTTTTTTTTCTTTTTCTCTGACCTCATTCTTCCATCACAATTACTTTCTTTCTTAATTAATCTCTTTGGCATTTCCCCTGTTCCAATCTATTTGACACTGCACTTTCAGCCCCAATTTGAAAATTCTGAGTAACTTCCCACTGTATACTGAACCAAGGAGCGAACTTATAAAA
The DNA here is from genome assembly GCF_002776525.5 of Piliocolobus tephrosceles. NCBI lineage: Eukaryota > Metazoa > Chordata > Mammalia > Primates > Cercopithecidae > Piliocolobus > Piliocolobus tephrosceles. The sequence continues at coordinate 99,205,762 of NC_045434.1, forward strand.
AATTAACTTCAATTTATTTGAAATTCACCATGTGTCATGTAGCACACTAAATGCCTTCTCTGGATTATCTCATTGAATCCTTACAACAACCCTATGAGGTAGATACTGCTGTCATTATCTTCATTTGCAAACAAGGAAACTGAAGCAGAGAAAAGTTAAGTAATTTGTGAAAGGTCACATAGCAGTAGTGGAGTCAGCATTTAAACTCAGTGTGTGCTTTCCCCCAATGTCACACCACCTGGCACTAGGAGCCCTCCAGAGTATGACTTCTACCTTGCTTTGTCCCTCATTATTGGAAGTGCTTGAGGAGAGACCAGAAATCAAGTAGAAGTTGGGCTGCAATTTGCTGGGAATGTTGCCAAGTACCTGCTGCTCCTTCCCGTGGAATACCTCTTTCCTCTCAACCAAAATCCTATCAGTCCTGGAAGGTCCTTGATGAACCTGGAAGGTCCCGTCTTCTCCATGGAATTCTCCTCCTTTTGAACCCCAAACTCTCCCAAACACAGAGCCCTGGGATCTTTTCTTTCTCTGAACCTCCATAGCATTTTATCCATATTCCGCTAATGGCATCTCTTTTACATCAGATTACACATGTGCTTATCTTCACCGTTAGATTCTTGTCCTCAGTGGAAGTAGGGACTGACATTCTTTTCCCTTAGTAGAACTCAGCTTGCATTGCAGGGCAGTGGGAAACCAATGCAAGTTTGTTGATTAATGTTGTATTGCAAAGGAAGGAAGTGATTGGTCCAAGTGTATATTTCGAGGTATTGGAGCATTGGGACCAGAATCCAGTTCTCTAAACTTTGAAGCCAATGCTTTCTCCACATTGCCCCCTTTTCGCCCTTTGGTTCTGCTTCCATTTCCTTCCATACTTTTGTCCCTGAAAATATACACGCACTTGGAAGCTTCTTGACTTTCTCTCAGCCCAGATGCAAGAGAAGACCCTCACCCATGGACAGATGGACACACACACACACACACACACACACAGCTGTGATTCACCTAAGGACCCAGCTTTGCTTCTTTACCCAATAATAGCACCCACAAATCTCTACCCACCCTAGCCCACACTGCCTCTTTTCTTAACCCAGTGGCATCCCCTATCCCTGCATGAAGTCACAGATCTAGTGTCCTTTTGCAGTCTCTTTCTCCTTTTAAGAGATATTTCTAATAGCAAAAACCTGGAAGACCTAAATGCCAAGCAATAGAGTTGTTAAATAAATCACAGGACAGCCAAATAGTAGAATATAGTGTAGCCATTTAAAATGACAACATAGGTGCACGCGGTGGCTCACATCTGTAATCCCAGAATTTTGGGAGACCGAGGCGGGTAGATCACTTCAGGTCAGGAGTTCAAGACCAGCCTGGCCAACATGGTGAAACCCCTTCTCTTCTAAAAATACAAAACTTAGCAGGGTATGGTGACGCAGGCCTGTAATCCCAGTCCTTGGAAGGCTGACGCAGGTGAATCAGTTGAACCTGGCAGGCGGAGGTTGCAGTGAGCCAAGATCGCGTCATTTCATTCCAGTCTGGGTGACAGAGTGAGACCCTGTCCCCCCAGAAAGTAAAATAAAATAAAATAAAATAAAATGACAACATAGAAACAGATTCATCTACTAGAACTTGCATTGCTCAGTGAAAAATCAGGTTAAAGAACAGTTTTTAGAGTATATCCTCATGTACACTTAAGTATGTCTGTATGTGAACAGCATGTCTGTGTGTGATCACAGAAAAAAATCCAACAGGATGTATGCCAAGGTGATAATATTTTGCTCCTATTTTCTATTTTTCTGTAGTGATCGTGGATTACTTGTGCAATTTCTACCCCATTCCAACAAAAGAACAAATCTTGCTCTCAGGATAAACTCTGGCAAAATTATTTATACAGATGCATAAATCATATGTAAAGCCCAACAGAGACCTCTTTCCAGAGGCATATTTATTTTAATCACTCAAGAGGGTAAGCCAAAGGAAAATGTCACAAAACAGGTGGAAGAGGGTGTTATATAATTTTATTTCATTTTTGTATGTTACTGGGAAGGAGTTCTCAGTCCTTTCGAAAGTGCAGCTCATCCAGGCAGTCCCAGGGAATATGATCATGAGGGCTGTGCTGTAGATGAAGGGCGCTCTGGGCCTGGGCAGTCTCTGGGCCAAAGAGGGCAGGTGTTCGTTCAGACACTCCACTGTGGGCTGATCTTTGCTTTCTGTCTTACAGCTCCTGTTGCTGGGACACCTGGTAAGTACTCCACCCACAGCCTTTCCTTCCTCCAGGTCCCCTTTTCCTCTCCTCCCAGTTCCCTGTCTGAAGGTGCTTTAAATGTACCAGCAACTGAGCCCAGTCCTAAGTCAGGGCCAGGAAAGGGTAATTGCTCCCGAAGGATCCCCTGCTCCCTCTTCTGCTCTCCTTCTTCCGTTTCCTCCTTCCATGGAGGCAAGTGGTAGGCAGCCATGGTGTTCAAATGGCGGAGCTGTCACAGAAAATGAGAATTCTGACCTCTCTCTCAACTGCCTTCTGCTGTCCAAATCAAACCAAGAGCTTCCTCTCTCCAAATAAAGTTCAGGCACATGCAAAATCACATGGCCTGCATATGTTGTCCCCCTGTGTTGCTAAATCCTTGACTGTGCATGTTTCTGAGAGCTTCAGAGAGCCGTCTCTGTATACCTCTGGCTACACTTTCCTGAGCACTTCTGTGTTTGTGCCACTCAGCCTCCACCCCGCAGGACTGACCCTCCAGGTTTTCTCCCTCTCTCTTTATCCTTCTAAGGCCAGAGAGGCTCATCTCTGCTTGGGTGTGAGGACGGGCCATCTTGACATCATTTTTAAAAGTATACAGAATGACATTAGGTCAGAACGGAAACCTGATATCCGACTCCCCCATGCCTGCCATCTCCACCAGAGCCCCCACTTACCTTTAGTCAGCCCCAGAGAAAATTTATCTACCAGTGTCCAAACACCTTTGCTTATTGGGGAGAAAAGTTAGTCTCAAAAGAGTATGTATGTATGGGGTGTCTGTGTGTCTGTGGTGGTGGGGAGAGGTTGGTGGGAGAGAGAGAAAGAACTGGTGAGGATTATCTCTTGGTGAAGTATATGTATTTCTAGGGTGTTTCTCTTGCCCACTCCCTCTTCTCTTTTTCCCTGTCTGAATCCCTGGGCTCCCTGGGGCTCTTGTGGTGGGATGTATGAGCAAAAGCAACTGCCTTCAGCTGCAGAACCATTCTGGGCCTGGCTCAGCTTTTGGTGCCCCCAGTAGGCCCACAGGTGCTTCTGTGTCTGAGATTCAGGGCCTGCTCAGGCTCTTGGGCTTCCTCTTCCTCACGTTACCTCCTCTCTCTGCCCCTCAGCAGCTCCCCCGAAAGCTGTGCTGAAACTCGAGCCCCCGTGGATCAACGTGCTCCAGGAGGACTCTGTGACTCTGACGTGCGGGGCGGCTCACAGCCCTGACAGCGACTCTACTCAGTGGTTCCACAATGGGAATCTCATCCCCACCCACACGCAGCCCAGCTACAGGTTCAAGGCCAACAACAATGATAGCGGGGAGTACAGGTGCCAGACTGGCCGGACCAGCCTCAGTGACCCTGTTCATCTGACTGTGCTTTCTGGTCAGTGGAGGAAGGCCCCGGGGTGGACCTGGGAGGGCCAGGATGGTTGAAATCTGCTTTCAGGCAGAGGTTTGCAGGAAAGGGGGTGGCCTGCTTACTGGGAAGCATTAGTGTGAGTTGCCTCAGCGCATATCAATGGTTGTTTTTGCCTCAGTCCTGATTGAACAGATGGTTACCAGGCCACAAACAGGCAGCCAAGTGTGAGAGAAGCAGAAGGAAATCCCTACTGCATAAAACCCATTTCCATTTTAATGGCAGAATTGAAAAGCACAAACAGACCACAACTGGAATCCTAGCCCTGGAAATGACTCACTATACAAACATGATGAATTCATTTAACCCTTGAGTTTCCATTTCCTCACCTGCTCCATGGGGCACTAATGCCTCCCTCAAAGGCTTCTGGTGAGAATCAGTGTTTCCTTTCTCCACGTTCTCAGAGTGCTAGGTGCCCTTCTCTGTCTTTCTCTTCCACCAGCCTATGGGAAACCTAAGATGAAAGTCGTGTCTTATCCATCTTTGTATTTCCAGCATCTGAAACTGGGCAGAGCTTAGTAAATATTTTGCTGGAGAGGTTGATGATCTTACAAAGCTCCCATTGAAAGGTGGCTCTCTGTAAAGCAAAGTTGCAATGAGATTGTGATGAACATTGTCCTTGTTGCTTTTCACTTGATCCCCTCCCCTCACCTGAATAGCAAATTTTCCTCAAAAGTACACAGCAAATGAATGACCCACTGGTGACACTGCTGCCTTTGGACCCTGCTGGAAAGAAGCTCCACATTTATTAACATTCTCCAAATAAATTTGTCAAGTAGCATTCATCAGGTAACATTTGTTGCACATTCATGACTTTCTGCTGTCCACAAAGGCATATGTCCTTCTCACATGCAGACTCCTCAGTCAGACTGGATTCCTCCTTCCCTCCCCAACATGGAAGAGATCACATCTTAGGGTCTCTTGTGTTCTTCCTACAGAGGTCTGTCAGGCAGGAAAAGGCTGCAGCTGCCTTTCTGGGAGAAGAAGGAGATGAGTGTATCCTGAGCACCTACTATGTGCTAGGGCCTATTGTAGATACATGAAATTATCATGCCCATTTTCACAAATGAGGAAACTGAGGCTCAGAAGACTTAAATTGGGGCGGGCGCGGTGGCTCAAGCCTGTAATCCCAGCACTTTG
>NC_045434.1:99210634-99217630 GCF_002776525.5 Piliocolobus tephrosceles
AAAAAAAAAAAAAAAAAAAAAAAAAAAAAAAAAAAAAAAAAGAAGACTTAAATTATCTGCCCAAGAGTTCATAAATGATACAGCAAGCATCAGAGTCCAGAACTGTCTGATTTCAGACCTAAGCTGTTCCCTTTGCACACCATGTCCCACCAGTAAGGAAGATCTGAGTCTCAGAGCTGAGCCAAGACCTCCCAGGTCCTCTGGGGTTTTTTGTGTCTTTCAGAGTGGCTGGCGCTCCAGACCCCTCACCTGGAGTTCCAGGAGGGAGAAACCATCATGCTGAGGTGCCACAGCTGGAAGGACAAGCCTCTGATCAAGGTCACATTCTTCCAGAATGGAAAATCCAAGAAATTTTCCCATATGGATCCCAACTTCTCCATCCCACAAGCAAACCACAGTCACAGTGGTGATTACCACTGCACAGGAAACATAGGCTACACGCCATACTCATCCAAACCTGTGACCATCACTGTCCAAGGTATGGGGAATCTGCCAAGATGTAGGGAGGGGAGAAGAGGGGATGGATGGACAAGCGCTAAGGTCACATGGGCCTACACGGAGGTCTGAGAAAGGCCACAGCAGCAAAATTGGGCACTGGAGCAAAGAGGAGTGGTGTGGAGGCCTGGCTAAGTATTGGCCAATGAGCAGGAGTAGGGGCCAGAACTTGGAGCCGTCACCTCCCAGGTAATAGGTAGTCAGGCTCTTGTTCCACTTTGAAATGCAGGCCCCAGACTAAAGATGGCAGCGAAGCAGAGCTCCCTCATTGGTGCAGAGGTTCCCAAAGCTCCTGGGCATTCCTAAGAGCTGAAGTTTGCCTCGTTTCTCCTCATGGCTCATGTTATAGCCATTCACTCCAGAAAGCCTGGCATGTCATAGTCTGTTCAAGGCTGTGCTCCATAGAGTAATGATGCCTCTAGCTATGCAAGGCTTTGGGCCCACCCTTCCTACTGCCCCCGAGGGCTAAGAGGATTCCTTCCCTCTGCTCCTGCCTGCTCGCCAATGTGCCTTTATTAGTTTGGTGGAGAAACCTGGATAGGCAGGAGGCATAAGTCCAGCCACAGAAACCCTGTGCAGGTGAGGCTGGGGGATGTAGTGAGTCTTGCATTGGTGAGTGACTCAGACACAGAAGAGCTTTGGGTGACAAGCACTAGGACATAGCACTGGAGGAGGTGGGAGATGGGACAAGGAGAATACAAGTTGTCATTAAAATAGTAACCCCCATCCTGTCCTAATGTCTGTCTTCCCTAGTGCCCAGCGTGGGCAGCTCTTCACCGATGGGGATCAATGTGGCTGTGGTCACTGGAATTGCTGTAGCGGCCATTGTTGCTGCTGTAGTGGCCTTGATCTACTGCAGGAAAAAGCGGATTTCAGGTTTGTAGCTCCTCCCAGTCCCTTTTGTTATCAGTTTGCATTTGGTCCAGGCCCTAACCCCAGACATTTCCAGAATCCCTCTCTTTGGGCTAGATATGCATTCAGATCTAGGCCCGTATTGTATTATATTCATTTGTTCATTTATTAGATCATTCATTGACAAGACTTAAACAAACTAGCTTATGTGTCAGCCAATGCGTGAGTCATGGTAGGTGATGCCAAGATGAAGTCCAGTCCCTGCCCTTGGGGAGTTCTCAGCATTGTGAGGAAGACAGAAGTACAACTAGGCCATTATAATAAGATGGGATAAAAGCAATGATAGGGACATGAAAAGCCTAGGATAGGAGTACAGAGGAGGCTCCATAGCCCAACAAGGGCTGAGGCAGTTGGAGAAGGTCTTAGGGGGAGCAGTGTAGTGCAGTGATGGAGTGCACATAGTGGGGTAGGACTGCCTGGGTTCAAATCTAGTTCCACAGTGTACCAGCTATATGACCCAGGTGAGTCACTACACCTCTCTGTGCCTCAGTTGTCTCATATGGAAAATGGTGACACTAATAGGACTCACCTCACAGGATTGCCATGGGGATGAAAGAGGCTGACGCTCTTACACCAGTGCCTGTCAGGCAGTAACAGCACACAAACAGGGCTGTTGCCATTCTGGAGGAGGTGGTGTGTGATGGCAGCGCTTAGCTAGGGAAGGAGGACTCTCCAGGTACTGGGCCAAGGCAGGGATTGAAGCTGGGTGGAGCTTATATGGGTGTTGAGGGAGGACTAGAGAGGGTGCTACAAGCCGCTGAGAAAGAGAAATAATCCCACTAACACCTCACAAAGCACTTTACAATTGGTTCATAGCTAGGACCTCAGTTACTGATGATAATACAGAGAAACAGGGAGAGAGACTGAGGCACAAATGTTTTTAAAAGGCAGAGCAAGTCTCAGATGCCATGGAGTGGCCTTTCTGACACTCCTGGGCATCCCCATGGGTGAGCTGAATTCTGCCTCTGGACCAGCCCTTTTCCAGGTGGGAGCAGCCCCTGAGCAGGGGAGCTGGGGGTGGGAGGACGGGAAGCATCTGCCAGAGGGAAGGCCTGAGCTGGTCCCATCCAACCCTGGCCCTGGTCCTTGGTCCTGAGGACTCAGGTCCCACCCCCTAATCCTACTAACCTCCTATGTGCCCCTCCCAGCTCTCCCAGGAAACCCTGAGTGCAGGGAAATGGGGGAGACCCTCCCTGAGAAACCAGGTGAGTACAGGGTTGTCTCAGGGATTCAGTGATGGCTCACCAGGGCTGCCCGCTGTACCGGAGCCAGCCAGAAGGGGCTTGTGCGAGTTCAGCTGGGAGCCAGGGAGGGAGCAGCGGTGAGGGGATGGCCGGGGCTCAAATCGCTTGGTCAGCTCTGAGTCTAACTCCTGGGCCTAAAGAGGACCTCTCTGGAGATGAGAAGAAAAACACCAGTCCCGGATACAGAGGAGAGGGCTGTGTCCGAATTTCTGGGATCAGGAATCTGGGGATATTTCCAGATCTGGAAATCAGAGATACTTTGGTCTTTCTGTGGAGCTTTGGCAGAGCTGGCAAAGGAGAGGGCTAGGGGCTGTAAGACTGAGGCCAATCGGATGTGGGAGGCAGGAGTCTAAGGGGAAAAGAGGAGGAGGCCTGGAAACCCCTTGATTTGCTGAGGAATCTGTCTCTGTGAAGAGATGGGGTGGAGCGGCCAGACTCAGCTGTCTGTGGAATGCTAAGAGGAGGTTTGGGCTTGAGAAAATTCTGGGGGACTAGGGGCACTAGTGGGCTCTACTCTGTGGGCAAAGCTTGGTTCCGATGCCCACGCACTCCAGGTTGATTGAAGTTTGGCCTGGTTCTGCCCCCATCACACAGTGGAGCCTTGAACCAGTCAGTCTCCCTGATGGGGTTCAGTCTGCTCACTGAGGAAATGAGTGGGTGACCTCTCAGGCCTTCTAGGTCTGACATTCTGAGAGCCAGGGGCCACTCAAACCCTGGCCTAGGTGAGAGTATGTAAAGGAACTTCCAGGAGGATGCCAGGCAACTTCCAGACTGTAGTTAAAGTCAGAGCACAAAGGAAACCGGGGCTTTTTCTGGGGGTTTCCATGACAGTAGGAACAGGCAGGGAAAAGAGGCTGTCAAAGACCCCAACTCAGATGGCTGGAGTATGATTCAGAGCAGAGCCAACAGATTTGAGAGCTTGAGCAAAATACCACTCATCCAGCTGTGCTTGCAGCAAGGTCACCTGTCCGCTGGTCGGGCCCAGTGGAGACAGGGGCCTGTGTTCACACCAGGGCCAAAGCAGATCTGTTAAAAACAAAGTCCAAGCAACTGGATTATCCGTCTTGTTGTGTGGTTCTGTCTACACTGGCATAAGCACATTTCACAAGGCATTTTTGCAGCCAGGCACTGGAGCTGATGATTTCCCAAAAGGTAAAGCTGGGTTACTGGGATTCTTGGGGAATGTAATGTAGAATGGGAATTCAGAATGTGGTTTGCTGCAGAATTTACAGCATGGCAATAAAGGCTCTCGGTGTTCAGGGAGTGAGAGAAGACACTAGATGCATTGTCTCAGATGCCTCCCGACTTCCTGAGAAATGCCACTTTGCAGATACTGGGGCTACTTTTCTTACTGGCTAAGTCAGTTCATAGCAAAATATGAGGGAATTCAGTGTGTTTCAGACACTAACCAGAGAAAGTCCTTCCTTCCTTTCTTCTTCCCTCCCTCCCTTCCTCCCTTTCTCACTCACTTTCTCTTCCTTTTTAATGCCACGGAGTACCATATTTTTCAAAGTTCCAACAAAGATGCGCTACATTCAGACAATGTGAAAATGGCCCTCAGCCTTCTCTCCCTGAAGTCTGTGGCCAGCAAAAATCTGGACTTCACTTCACTCTGATGCTGAACACGTCCCTACCCCACCTCTTCCCCAATATCTCAGATCCCAAGGCTCCCTGGTTTGCTTCTAGGAAAGCTCAGCAATTCCCTGAAAAGAATGCAGCTCAAGTGACTGCTTCACTTTTTCACCGTGGCCCATGGGGAAGGCTGTGGCTGGGCTACACCACGCATGGATCAATGAGGCCATATTTACCCAGTGCTTGGCCTAGAGATCCGAGACAGGGTCAGCAGTGCTTGCTTTGGCTCTAGTTTGGGCGTTGGTTTTGCAGCCTCAGCATCAGCACAGGCAGGCCCTCTTCTCCGGCAGTGCTCTGGCTGATATTTCTTCTTTTTGCCCACAGCCAATCCCACTAATCCTGATGAGGCTGACAAAGTCGGGGTGAGTGATCCCAGCCATCTCCCCCTCCCTTCTCCCCTTTTGCCTTCTCTGTTGCCTTCTTTCCTAGGCCCTCTCTGTGGATCCTCACTGCTGGTTTTTGCCTTTTCTAGGCTGAGAACACAATCACCTATTCACTTCTCATGCATCCGGATGCTCTGGAAGAGCCTGATGACCAAAACCGTGTTTAGTTTCCATTGTCTTGCCTTGGGATTTGAGAAGAAAATCAGAGAGGGAAAGATCTGGTAGTTCCTGGCCTAAATTCCCCTTGGGGAGGAGAAGGAGATGCTGCAGTTCCAAAAAAGAAGGTCTCTTCCAGAGTCATCTACCTGAGTCCCGAAACTCCCTGTCCTGAAAGCCACAGACAATAAGGTCCCAAATGACCGACTGCACCTTCTGTGCTTCAGCCCTTCTTGACATCAAGACTCTTCCTTCCACATCCACACAGCCAATACAATTAATCAAACCACTGTTATTAATAGATCATAGCAACTTGGGAAATGCTTATGTTACAGGTTACATGAGAACAATCATGTAAATCTATATGATTTCAGAAATGTTAAAATAGACTAACCTCTACTAGCACATTAAAAGTGATTGTTTCTGGGTGATAAAATTATTGATGATTTTAATTTTCTTTATTTTTCTATAAAGATCATATATTACTTTTATGATAAAACATTATAAAAATAACATTCTGTTTACCTTTTCAAGGCTGTATTGGTTTGAGTGTAGATTGAACTGCGTGGGGTCTGTTTCTCTTCAGTGATGAGACTCTTAGGAAGGCAGGAACGGATAGGATGTGGGGGAAAGGAGAGATGGGGATTAGTGCCCCTTTTCTTAAAACTGAATACAGTCATGCACCACGTAACGATTTTTAGTTCAACAACAAACTGCATATATGATGGTGGTCCCATAAAATTATAATGCTATATTTCTACTATGCCTTTCTTATTCCTATGTTTAGATATATGAGTACTTACCCTTGTGTTACAGTTGCCTAAAGTATTCAGTACAGTAGCATGCTGTACAGGTTTGTAGCCTAGAAGCAATACGCTATACCGTACAGCCGAGGTGTGTAGTAGGCCACACCATGTAGGTTTGTATAAGTACCTGCTATAATGTTCACACAGCAAAATTGCCTGTATTTCTCAAAATGTATCCCCATATTTCAGCAATGCATGACTGTACTCTTCTGCCAGTGACCTTGTATTCTTGTTTCCATGTCTTCTTCTATTTCCTCCTATGGCAAATAAAACACTGTTTTGCAACACAAGTTCACAGGAAGTCGAACTTCAGATGAGCCCTCAGTGGAGACTGCTGACATGTCCTGCTCCGCTATTCTCCCAATGTAGTTACCAGAAGGATGTGACCTTCTCAGAGAAGTCATCCCAGGCAGATTAGAAACATGACTGGCAGTCTCCTTGAGGGTTTGGAGAGTGCCCTTGGAGAGGCTTCATTTTCCTGGGACTCTAACACAGTATCATTGTGCAACATTTGTTGCACTTTTTATGTAGGATAAAAAGTACTCACTTTTTATGGTCCCACAATCAGATTTCATACACACTTATTGTTTTAGTAATAAGGGATAATAATTAAAATTACTGCGTTATTAAGGGCTTACTTTGTGCCCAACTATATGCTTTAGAAATTAGAGAATTTACAATTAGCCTTTTATATTTCCTCTTTTGTGAGTTTCCTGTGAGTTTATTCTTTGCCTATTTTTGTAGATACAATGTATGTCCCTTTATTTATAAATTGCATAGTAGCAACTTATTTCCTTTTATTTGTATGTAAATTATTTCACTACACTAATAATATATTCTTTTTATAAAATTAAGATACAGATAGGCAAAACAAAAAAATTAGGTCTCCCATAAAGCCATAAACCAGAAATAATTAATGCTAGCATTTAAGGATATCAATCTACATTCCTGTCTGAGGCAGTGTGGATTTGTGTTTTAAAAATTGGATCTAATTCCAGCTACTCGGGAGGCTGAGACAGGAGAATTGCTTGAACCTGGGAAGCAGAGGTTGCAGTGAGCCAAGATTGCACCATTGCACTTCAGCCTGGGTAGCAAGAGTGAAACTCCATCTCAAAAAAAAAAAAAAAAAAATTGAATCATATCATATATTGTTACATATTCATAAATACACTCAGGCAAAAATGTATGCTCATTGTAAGCTTGTAAGCCCAAATAATACCGAAAGATAAGGAGTAAAAAGCAGAAGCCCCTTCCTTCCTTCCTTCCTTCCTTCCTTCCTTCCTTCCTTCCTTCCTTCCTTCCTTCCTTCCTTCCTTCTTTCCTTTCTTTCTTTCTTTCTTTCTTTCTTTCTTTCTTTCTTTCTTTCTT
>NC_045434.1:99217640-99250201 GCF_002776525.5 Piliocolobus tephrosceles
CTTTCTTTCTTTCTTTCTTTCTTTCTTTCTTTCTTTCTTTCTTTCTTTCTTTCTTTCTTTCTTTCTTTCTTTCTTTCTTTTTCTTTTTCTTTCTTTTCTTCTTTCTTAGAGATGGGGTTGTAGCCCAGGCTGCAGTGCAGTGGCAGGATCACAGCTCACTGCTGCCTCAAACTCCTGGGCTCAAGTGATCTTCCCACCTCAGCCTTCCCAGTAGCTGGGACTACCACACCTGGCTAATTTTTAAGAATTTTTTGGCCGGGCACGGTGGCTCATGCCTGTAATCCCAGCACTTTGGGAGGCCGAGGCGGGCAGATCACGATGTCAGGAGATGGAGACCATCCTGGCTAACACGGTGAAACCCCGTCTCTACTAAAAAAAAAATACAAAAAGGCCAGGCGCAGTGGCTCACGCCTGTAATCCCAGCACTTTGGGAGGCCAAGGCGGGCGGATCACGAGATCAGGAGATCGAGACCATGTGGTGAATACGGTGAAACCCCGTCTCTACCAAAAACACAAAAAATTAGCCGGGCGTGGTGGCGGGCACCTGTAGTCCCAGCTACTCGGCAGGAGAGTGGAGTGAACCCGGGAGGCAGAGATTGCAGTAAGTCCAGATCGCACCACTGCACTCCAGCCTGGGCAACAGATAGAGACTCCGTCTCAAAAAAATAAAAAAAATACACACACACAAAAAATTAGCCGGGCTTGGTGGCGGGCACCTATATCCCAGCTACTTGGGAGACTGAGGCAGGAGAATGGCGTGAACGCAGGAGGCAGAGTTTGCAGTGAGCCAAGATCACGCCACTGCACTCCAACCTGGGCGACAGAGCAAGACTCCGTCTCAAAAAAAATTAAATAAATAAATAAATAAATAAATAAATAAATAAATAAATAATTTTTTTTTGGCTGGGTACGGTAGCTCATGCCTGTAATCCCAGCACTTTGGGAGGCCAAGGTGGGTGGATCACCTGAGGTCAGGAGTTTGAGACCAGCCTGGCCAACATGGTGAAACTCCTGTCTCTACTGAAAATACAAAAATTAGCTGGGCGTAGAGGCTCATGACTGTTTAGTCCCAGCTACTTGGGAGGCTGAGGCATGAGAATCGCTTGAACCTGGGAGGTGAAGGTTGCAGTGAGCCGAGATCATGCCATTGCACTCGAGCCTGGGGAACAGAGTGAGACTCAGTCTCAAAAAACAAACAAACAAACAAACAAACAAAAAAAAAAGTTTGTAGAGATGGGGTTTTACTGTGTTGCCTAGGCTGATCTCAAACTCTGAGCCTCAGGTGATCCTCCTCACTTAGCCTCCCAAAGTGGTGGGATTACAGGTGTGAGCCACTGTACCTGGCCCTGACATGCTATTTAAAGTCTGAAACTTGACTCCTGATCCCCAGGGTCAGTTTCTTTACTGATAGTTTTTCAATAAGCCTAGCCATTTAGATAGTTGGCTTGATTACGTAGCCAGAGGGGGCATAAAAATCCCTCTGGGAACTTCTGCTTTGAGCTCTCCCATAGCCAAGATTCCTTGCATGGATCTCGGTGGTTTAATCCAGACAAAAAGCGCAAATAAGGTACAGTAACTGTAAGGATGCTAGGGAGCTTGCACATGGAATCTCAGTAATGCCTAGACTCTCTTTCTCTTGCCATATTTTTAAATAAGAGCTTTGTGTGAACATGCTCAGTAGAGTTTGATGAGTTCTTTCAAATATCCTCTTCGGCAAGGACATCCCTGTCTACACTTCCCCTACTGCTGTTCCTCTGCTCTTATTTCCTTCGTGGTATCTATCACTGTATGTAATTATCTTATGCATTTTTTTTTGCTTAAATTTTTTTTTTTTTTTTAGACGGAGTCTCGCTCTGTCGCCCAGGCTGGAGCACAGTGGCCGGATCTCAGCTCACTGCAAGCTCTGCCTCCCAGGTTCACGCCATTCTCCTGCCTCAGCCTCCCGAGTAGCTGGGACTACAGGCACCCGCCACCTCGCCCGGCTAGTTTTTTGTATTTTTTAGTAGAGACGGGGTTTCACTGTGTTAGCCAGGATGGTCTCGATCTCCTGACCTCGTGATCCGCCCGTCTCAGCCTCCCAAAGTGCTGGGATTACAGGCTTGAGCCACCGTGCCCGGCCTTTTGCTTAAATATTTACTTACATGTTCTAAAATGTAAGCTCATTCTGGGCAGGGTGTTTGTATTCTTCACTGGGGTATTCCAGAGACTATAACAATGCAATCACTATTGATTGAATGAGTTAATGAATGAAATCATATTATATTTATCTAAAATTCTTAAATGCTTTAAATAGATCTTTACTATATTTGGAACTTATTTTTGGACTTGGTGTAAGATGAGAACCTAACATAATTTTTCCACATGAAAGTCAGTTGTTCCAATACCATTTGTTGAACAGTTTAATGATTTGAAATCCTAATTTATCACCTAAATTCCCACTCATAGGTCTATTTTTAGCCTCTCTTCTATTACATTGTTCTATTTGTCTATTTCTGCATCAATACTACATTTTTAGTTATTGCAACTTTATAGTGTACTTTGATATATAGAAGGTCAAGTTTTCTCTCATTCTTTTGTTTCAAGGTTTTCTTGGCTACTACTGTGCTGCTTCTCTTCCAGATGTACTTAAGAATTCCATAACACTATTATGATATTGGTAGAACTGCACTGCATTTATAAATTATCTGGGTAAAGTGTGACATCTGTGTCATATTGAGGCTTTCCAAGTTACAACTCTTCATTCATTCAGACTTACAGAATTTTCCTATAATATCGTATGAGCTTGGTACATTTTTTGTGATAGATCTTTGACAAGCTTTCTTTTTCTGTCATTTTTGGTCTGGTTAGGATTTTCCATCTCTCTTGAGAGTCAATTTCAAAAACTTTTGCTTTCCTAGGAATCATCCATTTTATTGGTATGCAGCAGTAAATCACACTTTTTCCCTATTTTTTGGTAATAAGTTGTGTGTTTGTGTTTACATCCCTCCTCTCATTCCTAGGTTTTGGGTTTTCTTTCTTTTATCAGTTAGGATGACTTCATTTGGAAATAACAGGAAATTGTGATTCAAATTGGCTTAAACATTAAGGAAATGTATTATCTCACATAACAAAAAGTCCAGAGACAGTTTCTAGCACATCAGAACTCTTGGTCCACTTTTCTATGATTCTGTGAGCACTGCCCTTGAGCTAACAGCAAGATGATTATAGTGATTCGAGGCAGCATCATACCCAGACCGCTATAGAAAGAAAGGGACTATCTCTTTCATGTGTACTTTTTTATTTTTTATTTTTTTTGAGACAGAGTTGCAGTGGCGCAATTTCCATTCACTGCAATCTCCACCTTCTGGGTTCAAGCAATTTTCCTGCCTCAGCCTCCTGAGTAGCTAGGATTAAGGCATGCGCCACCACACCCAGCTAATTTTTGTATCTTTTAGTAGAGACAGGGTTTTACCATGTTGGTCAGGCTGGTCTCAAACTCCTGACCTCAGGTGATCCACCTGCCTCAGCCTCCCAAAGCGCTGGGATTATAGGCGTGAGCCACTGTGCCTGGCCTTGTGTCTCTTTTTGATAACGAGGAAAATTTTCTTGAAGTTCTTCAACCATCTTCCCGTAATATCATATTGGTCAGGACTGGGTCACATGCTCATTCTTAAATCCATCACGAGAAAGGGGACTGAGATGACCGTAATTCACTTAGCTTAATCATTTGGAGAGTCAACCATCTTGACACTATCTCTCTGTTCATCCTAATCAGACTTACCAAAGGTTTGCTTTATTAGTCTTGTCACAGCTTTTGACTTCTGGCTCAAGTACTTTTGCTTGTTTTCTAATGTATTATTTCTTTCTTAGATTTCATTTATATTTACTGTATTATTAATTTCTAAACTTCTTGTTTTGAAACAGATTCAAAAGGCTATACCTTTTCCTCTTCTGCCATTTTGATCACACCCATTAGATTTTGAGATGTATGTATCCCTGTCATTGTTGTTTCTAAACAATCTATAACTTTAGTTTTACTTTCTTCTTAACCCAAAGTTTATTTGGAAGGGTGTTTTGTTGTGTTTGTTTTGTTCAAGACAAATGAGCACTACCTTTTTTGCCTTTTTTGTTTTCTATTTTATTGTGGGACAGTTAGTAAATGTGGTCTGTATGATTTTTCTGTATGTGAATATCTTTAAGTATATGCACGAAGACAATGTTTTCTTTCATTTAAAATAAAGTTTTGTTTTTTATTATAGCAACACACTTAGTTTATATTGTATAAGAGAATAGAAGGCATATAACAAGAAATAGCTGTTTATTGCCCCTTCCCTCACATCTCAGCTCTATTTCTCAGAGGCAACCATGTTCAATTATTTCAACTATGTCTTCTGCTAATTTACCTCCATATTTCCAAACAATACAATATGCTGCTATTTCTCGATTTTTCAATATTAGACATTATCTATTTGATTTCCTACTATAGAATATGAGGACTATTCTTATTATACCATGCTTACTCACTTCCCACTTTTCCTACCATGTGCTCCAACATAGCTTTATCACAATTTGTGATTACTGTTTGTTACTGAGACAAATAGTGTTGTCTGATTATATTTCCCCTCTCGAACCATCTTTTTTTCCTCTAGAGATAATAAATATCTCATTTTCGTAATTTTTTTAGTTTTCTATGTGTTTATTAGCTTTTCCAAAGATTTTTAAAAATGTTCTAAGTAGCTTAATACTATGTTCCATGTGGTCAAATGCACCATGTAGCTTTTCAGTTTATCTTCCTTCCTTTTTTTTTTTTTTTTTTTTTTTTTAGCAAGATGTCCCTCCTTTTTTGACGCTGTTTTCGGTCATTTGATCTCTGGGCCTCTTGCACAGCTGTTGTCCTAGGACTTCTCTATCTTTTATACGAAATCCTGTTTCCTGAATCTTATGTCTTCATATTTCTTGGTTTCTTCCTTGTGTGGCTGCAGCATGTTTGCCAGGGCACCCTGAGAAAGGGTTTTTATGTGACATAGTGGAGGCCATAATGCCTCACCTCATACTCACTCAGCTCACCTGAATTCACTTGCAGCTGCTGGCTGGGTCAATTTCTCCTGAGAATTAAACTAAGACAGGGAAAAATTAGTCACCTGCAAACAGTCACCCTGGGTAGGAGTGAGGCCCTAAGAGTCTGACTTCTTCTTCTACAGAGTTTACAATTATCCTCTCACTTTTAGAATCATTCTTTAACCGTATATTTTGTTGTACATGATTCCTCTAATTCCTGACCTTTTTCTAAGATCTTCCAGGAAAATTAGCTTGCTTTTCATTAGTATTCCTTTCTTTAGGGAAATAAACTCAATTCCCTATTACCCAATTTTCTGTAACAACACGACCAAGATTTGTGGTCATCCCAATGTTACTTCTTAGATATTAGACAAAAATAATGTTGTTAAATGGCTGAATAACAGATACATCTTTACATCTCTGTTTATCTTACTTAGACTTGTCAGAAGTCTTTTTTATTGGTCTTTTCACAGAATTAGTTTTTGATTGTTTGATCACATCCTCCTTTTGTTTGCAATCTTGTACATTGCCATCTCTTCTCTTTGTAATATTCTTAGTCTTGAATAACACCAAAAAATATGTATAGATTTTCCCTACCACATTAGTCTCTCTGTTTACTGTAGACCTGTGCCCACTGGAATGAAATGTTCCTTAATTTTTCTATGTTTGTTGAAAACCACAATTTCAATCGATAATTTAAATTATACAAATTGTATCTCAACAAGATTACTTAAGACTTATCAAGGCCGGGCGTGGTGGCTCAAGCCTGTAATCCCAGCACTTTGGGAGGCCGAGACGGGCGGATCACGAGGTCAGGAGATCGAGACCATCCTGGCTAACACAGTGAAACCCCGTCTCTACTAAAAACTACAAAAAACTAGCCAGGCGAGGTGGCGGCGCCTGTAGTCCCAGCTACCCGGGAGGCTGAGGCAGAAGAATGGCGTAAACCCGGGAGGCGGAGTTTGCAGTGAGCTGAGATCCGGCCACTGCACTCCAGCCTGGGCACAGAGCGAAACTCCGTCTCAAAAAAAAAAAAAAAAAAAAAAGACTTATCAAACACATTGCAACATACATTTCTATAACTGTTGTCAGCCAAACAATTAAACACTTCAATCTATGATTTCTACATATCCAATGAGAATGTATATCTTTTTTTTTTGAAGGCAATTTTATAACTTTATTTGATGTATTTGACGATCAGCGATTAGTTCTCATCCACACTGACTGAAGATTTTCGAAAGTAGTAACAGGTACATAGGTAACCAAAGTATAGAGCTTATTTGGTGAATCTTCATCCTCATTACGTTTTCTGGACAGCCGCACACGGATTCAGTATGGGACATTCCTTATTCCTCTGGCCCAGACAGCTTTGTGGAGCCTGATATCAATGCGCACATCTGGAGTTCCCATTTCCTTCATGGCAAATTTCCGAATCTCTTTGAGTGCCCGAGGGGTACACTTCTTGAAGCCCACTCCATGGATACGGTTGTGAATGCTGATGGTGTATTCTCGGGTCACCACCTCCTTGATGGCAGAACCGCCCTTTTTCTTCTCGCCACCCTTCTTTGCTGGAGCCATTCTGCCGGGTCCAAATTGGAATGGAAGAGCGCAAGGTATTGTGGGAGAAGGAAAGCCTAGAATCTATGTCTTTTAATAGATCACGCTTTGGGTGTCAAGTCTAAGAACTCCTTGGCTAGCCCTACAACCCAAAAAATATGTTCTCCAGGTTTTTTTTCGTTTTTTTGTTTTTGTTTTTTTTAAGTTTTACAGTTTTACAGTCTACATTTAAACCCAGGATCACCCAGGCACAGTGGCTCACACCTGTAATCCCAGCACTTTGGGAGGCCAAGGCAGGAGGATTGCTTGAACCCAGGAGTTTGAGACCAGCCTGGCAACATAGTGAGACTCAGTCTCTACAAAAAAAAAAAAAAAAAAAGTTACCTGGGAAGTCCCAGCTACTTGGAAGGCTGAGGTGGGAAGGTTGCCTAAGTACAGGAGGTGGAGGCTACAGTGAGCTATGATTGCACCACTGCACTCCAGCTTGAGCAACAGAGTGAGACTTTATCTCAAAAATGTACATAAGTAAGTAAATAAATCCAGGATCCATTTTGAGTTTATTTTTTATGAGGTATGATACTTAAGTTGAAGTTTATTTTTTTTTCCTATGGATGACCAATTGCTCCAACAATCATTTGTTGAAAAGGCCATCTTTTCTCATTGAATTGGTTTCGCACCTTTGTCAATAATCAGTTGGGCATATTTGTGTGGGCCTATTTCTGGTTCTCTATTCTGTCCCATTATTCTGTGTCTATCACTCTGCCAATACCATACAATCTTGATTATACTAACTGCATTGTAAGTTTTACAATTGGTTAGACTGATTCCTCCCAACATTCTTATTTTTCGAGATCTTTAAGCCATTCTAGTTCCTTTGTCTTTTCATATACATTTAAAAATAATATTGTCTAGATCTATAAAAAAATCACGCTAGGCCGGGCACGGTAGCTCACACCTGTAATCTCAGCACTTTAGGAGGCTGAGACGGGCGGATCACAAGGTTGGGAGATGGAGACCATCCTGGCTAACACGGTGAAACCCCGTCTCTACTAAAAAATACCAAAAATTAGCCGGGTGTGTTGGCGGGCGCCTGTAGTCCCAGCTACTGGGAAGGCTGAGGCAGGAGAATGGCGTGAACCCGGGAGGCGGAGCTTGCAGTGAGCAGAGATCGCAACACTGCACTCCAGCCTGGGCGACAGAGCGAGACTCCATCTAAATAAAAAATAAATAAAAAATAACGCTAGGATTTTGACAGTAATTTTGTTAAAGGTGTATATTAGTTTGGGCAGAATTGACTTCTTTACTATATTAAGTTTTCCAATCCATAAACATTATATGGCTCTCCATTTATTTAGATTTTTACCAACTTTCCTTCATCAGTGTTGTGTAGTTTTTGTTATACAAAACCTATACATGTTTTCTTAGATTTATACCTATCTATTTCTTTTTTCTTCTTAGTATTGTAATTGTAAATGATACTGTTTTAAATTTCAGAGTCCACATGTTCATTGCCAGTATATAGAAATACAATTGATTTTTTATCTTGTATGTTTATGTATGTTGCAACCTTGCTGAAGACTCACGTATTAGTTCTAGGAGTTTTTAATGGATTCTTAGGATTTTCTAGGTAGACAATCACATCATGCATAAGCAGGGGCATTTTCTTTCTTTCTTTCCTACCCATATGCCTTTTAATCTTCTCTTATCTTACTGAACTGGCTAGAACTTCCAGCATTATGTTGAATAAGAGTGGTGCTAGCAGACACCTTTACTTCGTTTTGATTTTAGGGGGAAAGCATGCAGTCTTTCATTGTTGAGTATGGTGTTAGCCAAAAGTCTGTGTAGATGCTCTTTATCAAGTTGAGGAAGTTTCCCCCATGCCCTCTCCTTTTTGCTTGTTGTTCTTTTTTTTAATTTTTTTAAAGACTTTTCATCAGGAATAGGTGTTAATTTTGTTGATTTTTTTTCATTGATTGATATGATTTTTTATGGTTTGACATGATTTTTGATGTGATTTTTCTTCTTTAGCATGTTAACATGGTGGATTACATTGATTGATTTTAAAATATTAAACCAGTCTTGCATTCCAGGAATAAACCCCACTTGGTCATGGTGTATAATTCTTTTTATATGTTACTAAATTCTATTTGCTAATATTTTGTTTAGTACTTTTGCATCTATAGTCACGAAAAATATTAGTCTGTAGTTTTCTTGTGTGTGTGTGTGTGTGTGTGTGTGTGTGTGTGTGTGTGTGTGTGTGTGTATTAACCCTGTATTTGTCTTTAGCCCAAGATATGATATGTCTATCTTGGTATATGTGTCATGGGCACTTAGAAAGAATGTGTAGTCTTTGTCTGGCTTTGGCAGCAGGGTAAACTAACTTTGTAAAATGAATTGGAATGTGTTCCTTCCTATCCTATATTCTGAGAAAGATTGTATAGAATTGGCTAATTCTTCTTCAAATATTTGGCAGAATTCACCAGTAAAACTATCTACGACTGGAGATTTCTTTTTGGGGAGTTTTAAAATTGTGAATTCAATTTCCTTTATAATTATAGAGCTACTCAACAATCTATTTCATTTTGGGAGAATCGTGGCAGTTTGTGTTTTTGAGGAATTATTTCATCTAAGTTGGCAAATGTATATATTTAAAATTATAGGCCAGGTGCAAATGTATATATATAAAATTATAGGCTCATGACTCTAATCCTAGCACTTTGGGAGGCTGAGATGGGAAAAACTGCTTGAGGCCAGGAGTCTGACACCAACTTTGGCAACATAGTGAGATTCCCATCTCTATTTTTAAAAAAATAAATATGGGCCAGGGGCAGTGGCTCACTCCTGTAATCCCAGCACTTTCAGAGGCTGAGGCAGGCAGATTACCTGAGGTCAGGAGTTTGAGACCAGCCTGACTAACATGGTGAAACTCTGCCCCTACTGAAAATACTAAAATTAGCCGGGTGTGGTGCGGCATGCCTGTAGTTCCAGCTCCTTGGGAGGCTGAGGCAGGAGAATCGCTTGAACCCGGGAGGCGGAGGTTGCAGTGAGCCAAGATCATGCCACTGCACTCCAGCCTGGGTGACAGAGGGACACTCTGTCTCAAAATAATAATAATAATAATAATAATAATAATAATAATAATAATAATAATAAATACAAAATAATAAAAATAAATAAATAAAAGTATAGTATTCCCTTATTCTCCTTTTGGTATCTGCAGGTTTATTGGTAACTTGTATCTTCGCTCTCTCTGTCAGTCTTGCTTGAGGTTTGTCAATTTTATCTTTTCAATGAAGATCAATTTTCTCTATTTCTTATTTATTTTCTCTATTGTTTTTCTGTCTTCAGTTTCACTGTTTTGTGCACTTATCTTTATTATTGCCTTCCTTCTGCTTGCTTTGGGTTTATTTTGCTCTTCTTTTTTTAGATTCTTGAGGTGGGAGCTTAGATTATTGATTTGAGATTTTTCTCTGTGCAATTAGTGCTATAAATTTCCATTCCAGTACTGTTTTAATTGTGTCCCACAAATTTTTTTTTTTTTTTTTTTTTTTTTTGAGACA
The DNA here is from genome assembly GCF_002776525.5 of Piliocolobus tephrosceles. Taxonomy (NCBI): domain Eukaryota; kingdom Metazoa; phylum Chordata; class Mammalia; order Primates; family Cercopithecidae; genus Piliocolobus; species Piliocolobus tephrosceles. The sequence goes on from NC_045434.1 coordinate 99,227,795, forward strand.
GAGTCTCGCTCTGTTACCCAGGCTGGAGTGCAGTGGCCAGATCTCAGCTCACTGCAAGCTCCGCCTCGCGGGTTCACGCCATTCTCCTGCCTCAGCCTCCCGAGTAGCTGGGACTACAGGCGCCCGCCACCTCGCCCGGCTAATTTTTTTGTGTTTTTGGTAGAAACGGGGTTTCACTGTATTCACCAGATGGTCTCGATCTCCTGACCTCGTGATCCGCCCGCCTCAGCCTCCCAAAGTGCTGGGATTACAGGCTTGAGCCACGGTGCCCGGCCGTGTCCCACAAATTTTTTACGTTGTATTTTCATTTTTATTCAGTTTAATGTAGTTTATTTTATTTCCCTTGAGACATCCTCTTTGACCCAAGGATTATGTAGAAGTATGTTGTTTGGTTTCCAGGTACTTAGAGATGTTCCTGTTATCTTTCTGTTGATTCTAGTTTGATTTCATTGTGGTTGGAAAACATGCTATGTATAACGTTGAGTCTTTTAAATTTGTTGAGGATTTATTTTGGCTTAGCATATGATTTATGTCAGTGGGCACTTGATAAAAATGTGTGTTCTGCTATTTTTCGGTAGAGTGTTATTGATTAGATCCTGTTGCTTGATGGTGTCATTGAGTTCTTCTGTATTTTTGCTGATTTTCCATCTAGTTGTTCTATTAATTATTGAGAGAGGGGCATTGAGGCTTCCAGCTATAATTGTGGATATGTGAACTTCTACTTTTAATGCTATCACTTTCGCTTCACATATTTTGTAGCTCTCTCGCTTGGTGAATTTACATTTAGAATGTCTTTTTGGTGGATTGGCCCTTTTATCATTAAATAAAGTCCCTTTCTGTCTCTGATAATTCACTCTGCTCTGAAGTCTACTTTATCTGATGCTTTTGTGGGTGGTGGTGGGGCCACAGTTTTTTTTTTTCCCCCTGCGGTATTGCTAGACTAGTGCATTTACTATCTAAACATTTTCAGTCATGCTAGGTTGCCCCTTTTCTTGTCTTTTGGGGAGGAAGAGAAGGATTTTGCTGAGGCTTTTTTTCTCTATACCTTTGGAACTTCTGGGTTGCTGGCTTTTTCAGCTCCAGGTGTAGCATACATGAAACAAAAAACCTATGGAACTCATCACCATTTTGTTTCCCAGGTTCCAAACTCCCTCGCTCATCTGCTTTCTTTTCTCTTTTCTCCATTTTTAAGACCTTCTTATTTCTGTTTTGTATATAATATCTATGGATTTTAGCTATACTTAGCAGGAGGAATAGGGAAAATACTTCTATTACATATTTTCAGTAGTCTGGAAGCTGTCTGTGTGTGTGTGTGCATGCGTGCGTGTGTGTGTGTGTTTGAGACAGGGTCTCACTGTGTCACATAGGCTGGAGTGCAGTGGTGCAATCATAGTTCACTCTAGCCTCAAACTACTGGGCTCAAGCAACCCTCCTGCCTCAGCCTCCCACCCAAAGTACTGTAGTTACAGGCGTAAGTCACTGAGCTTGGCATATTTTTATTTATTATTATTATTAAAATGGGATCTTGCTCTGTTGCCCAAGCTAGAGTGTGGCGGTTCATGGCTCACTGCTACCTTGACCTCCCAGGCTCAAGCTGTCCTCCTGCCTCAGCCTCCCAAGTAACTGGGACTACAGGCACACACCACCATGCCCAGCTAATAATGAAAAAATTTGTGATGATTTCTCAAATACCTATATACAGAAATACCATTTGACTCAGCAATCCCATTACTGGGTACATACCCAAAGGAATAGAAATCCTTTTATTATAAAGACACATGCACATGTATATTCGTTGCAGCACTATTCACCATTGCAAAGACATGGAATCAACCTAAATGCCCATCAATGATAGACCGGATAAAGAAAATGTGATACATACACACCATGGTATACTATACAGCTACAAAAAAGAATGAGATCATGTCCTTTGCAGGGACACAGATGGAGCTGGAGGCCATTATCCTTAGCAAACTAACACTGGAACAAAAAACAAATACCTAATGTTTCACATGTAAGTGGGAGCTAAATGAAGAGAACACATGGACACAGAGATGAGAAAAACACACACAGGGGCCTACCAGAGGGTGGAGAGTGAGAGGAGAGACAAAATCAGGAAAAGTAACTAATGGATTTGAGGCTTAGTACCTGGGTGATAAAATAGCCTGTATAACAACCCCCCATGACAGAAGTTTACTTATGTTACAAACATGTACATGTATCCTTGAACTTAAAATAAAAGTTAAAAAAATTTTGTGAAGATGGAGTCTTGCTATGTTGCCCACTCTGGTTTTGAACTCCTGGGCTCAAGCTATGCTCCTAATAGTTTTAATATACATATTTACACTTATATTTTCATCAATACATAGAGTTAGTCGTAGTCTATATTTCCCCCTTGAACTTTTTGGGGGAATAAAAAGCACCCAGATAAAAATAAGCCGAACTATCCATAGGAGAACTCTCTAGGTGAAGGATTTATGGATGCTTTTATTTTATTTTTTCCTTTTTCCTTATTGGTATTATACATACCATTAGTATGTATCATAAATAACATTTGGAAGCTCAGTGTTCTATGTACCTTATTTTACTATTATTAAGTAAAATCCTGTTTATTTCTACATCACTTTTATGAATAAATTGAGTTTTATAGACCTTTTTTTGCTTATTTGCTAACCAATAAAATTGCAGGCTTTAACTTTAAAAATGTAAGTTTTCATAAGAAATATAAGGAGTTTCAGAAAGAGATGTCCCCTCTCCCTTTAATTAACAGAGGAGTACTATCCTTCTATGTCATAAAGCTGCTTCAAGAATCCAATCTGATAAGGTGTTAAACGGAAGCGTTTTATTAAAATATCAATATTGTTTTCTTGGACAAAATGGAGATGTGTGGATATTCATATTTGTTTACAACCTGTTCTGTTGATATCAATCTGTCCTTGGAAGTAAAATTTGAGTGATGAGACCTTGCAGAATTCCTTTAAAAACTGCCACATCCTGTGAAAATTATCTTCAAAAATAAATCCATGCTTCATTTTGATGATATTATTTCAAAATCTGTTGCCTGAGCAATAATGTTTTAATTTACATTTATATACTCCTACACAAAATAAACACTTGTAAAATTGCTCTGTCAAATTAGAAGTGGATCACTGATACCTTCATTTTCTCAGTTATTCATGTTGGGGGAAAGAAGCTCATAGCTCTGTAAGACATTCTACTTCAACACAAAAATTGGGAGAATTATTTCAATTAATTAACAAATCCATGGTGAACTGAGAACTGAAAGTTGTGCCCTATGCTGGCAGTCTCAAATAAAGCAGCTAAGAGAGAGGAGAGAAACCTTAGGCTCCAGCAGAAGCCTGCCTGTCTCTGTGATATACCAGCTCAGGATAACTCTGTTAAGGAGTCATTTTGCTGAACAAATCTGCAGAGCCATCACAAAGAGAGTAAGAAAAAAGTACACATATTTTAAAAATTGTTTGTGGCCTAAGAACCTCAAGCAGTTTCAATTTCCAAGGGAAAGAATTCAGGGCACTATACTCCATAAATTCTTAAATCTTTTATTTGCTACTAGCAGTCAGATAGAAAAAATAGCTCAGGGCACTGTCTTCCAGGAATATGTGAGTTTTCTTTATAAAAATGAAGCCCACCTGGCAGCAGAATAAGTTTCCCATACTTTCAGTGACCTGACAGTAGGGGATTGGCTTTCGTTAGAAACTGGGGGCCACTCCCTGGTGCCTGGGAGATTTGGTGCGGAGAACTCAGAGCATCTTTGTGTATGCTTTCTGAATGTGTATTCTGAAAGTTTAACAGGTGATGAAATAGGTACCCAGAAAGGGGCATGTCAATTCATGTCTAGTTTATGTGGAGACTTCCAGCTTCTACCTGAACAACCTGAAACTGGTTCTGAGTGAATTCTTTCTTTCTCTTTCCCTCTCCCCTTCCTCTCTCCATCCCTCTCTCTGTCCTTCTCCTTACCTTCCTTCTTTTTTGTTTTGTTTTTTTGAGACAGAGTCTCACTTTGTCGCCCAGGATGAAGTGCAGTGGCTCAATCTCGGCTTGCTGCAACCTCCACCTCCTGGGTTCAAGCGATTCTCCTGCCTCTGTGTGCTGAGTAGCTGGGACTATAGGCGCTTGCCACCACGCCCAGTTAATTTTTGTATTTTAGTAGAGAAAGGGTTTCACCATGTTGACCAGGCTGATCTCAAACTCCTTATCTCAAGTGATCTGTCTGCCTCGGCCTCCCAAAGTGCTGGGATTACAGGCGTGAGCCACCATGCCGTGCCTCTTTTTTTTTTTTTTTTTTTTCCTCTTGGAAGAAATACACAAATAAACTAAGTCAAGGTGTGCGGAATAACTTTGTGTCCTGCAGTGCATTTTTAAATCTTAGGAATGAGAAGGTGACATCACTATAGATCTACAACTAGCCATGCAAGTATTCAAAAGCCATCAGTACTGCTATAGACAGTAGATAATAAAGGAATATTATGAAAAACTTTATATAGATAAATATGATAACTTAGATAAAATGGACAAATTCCTTGACAGCTGCACACAAGCTATCTAGGTTCATTTAAGAAGAAATAGCCTCAGTAGTCCTATATCTGTTAAAGAAATGGAATTTTCAAGGGGGGAGGGGCCAAGATGGCCAAATAGGAAGCTCCAGTCTGCAGCTCCCAGCCAGACCAATGCAGAAGGCTAGTGATTTCTGTATTTCCAGCTGAGGTAACCAGTTCATCTCATTGGGAATGGTTAGGCAGTGGGTCCAACCCATGGAGGGTGAGCAGAAGCAGGATGGGGTGGTGCTCCACCTGGGAAGTGCAAGGGGCCAGGGACCTCCCTCCCCCAAGCCACAGGAAGCCATGAGTAACTGTGCTACCCAACTGGGTTACTATGCTTTTCCCATGGTTTTTGCAATCTGCAGATCAGGAGATTCCCTTGTGTGCCTACACCACCAGGGCCCTGGGTTTCATGCACAAAACTGGGCTGTTTGGGCAGACACAGAGCTAGCTGCAGGAGTTTTTTTGTACCCCAGTGGCACCTGGAACCCCAGTGAGACAGAACCATTCACTCCCCTGGAGAGGGGGCTGAAGCCAGGGAGCCAAGTGGTCTTGCTCAGCGGGTCCCACTCCCACAGAGCCCAGCAAGCTAAGAACCACCTGATTTGCTCCAGACGACCACCAGAGTAAGTGCCAGAGAACAGGCAAATAGGCAGGGTAAAAGAAAACTTTATTAACTAGCCAATGTGAAGGAGGGGCGAGGTCCACCGGTCTCCGGCGGTGGAGGCTGAGGAAGTCTCTCGGGCGTTCTGGGTGAGGTTCCTAGGTCCCCATAGGAGCAGGGGCCAAGGAAGTTCGCACCCTGTGCCCGCTGGGAGCGGCTTTTATGTCCTGGGCCTGGGAGTGGGCGGGCAGTGGGCGGGACATAGGCGGATGCGGGGTGGGGCGGTAGGCGCCGCTAGGTAGGTTTCGATTTTCTCTGTCAGACGTCAGACTGCGCCTGCGCAGTCGACCTGTGTCTTTCCCGGGCACAGGAAAGTTGACAATGAAGAACCCAGAAATGCGCCATTTTAGTCCCTTTTTTCTTTTGTTCCCTCCCTCCCTCTGTCCAGACACCACCGACTTGAAATTCTCACTGCCAGCACAGAAGTCTGAAGTTGACCTGGGACAATTGAGTTTATCAGGGGAGGGGCGTCTGCCCTTACTGAGGCTTTAGTAGGTGATGTTTTCAACAGTACTTAGGAGGCTGGGAGGTCTGGGCTGGGTGAATCAAAGCAGCTGTGGCCAGACTGCTTCTCTAGATTCTTCCTCACTGGGCAGGGCATCTCTGAAGGAAAGGTAACAACCCCAGTCAGGGGCTTACAGACAAAACCACCATCTCACTGGACAGAACACCTGGGGGAAGGGGTGGCTGTGGGCACAGCTTCAGTGGATTTAATTGTTCCTGCTTGCTGGCTCTGAAGAGAGCAGCTCATCCTGACCAGCGAGATTCTCCCAGCATAGCACACCAGCTCTGCTAAGGGACAGACTACCTCCTCAAGTGGGTCCCTGACCCCTGAGTCTCCTGACTAGGAGAAACCTCCCAACAGGGATCAACAGACACCTTATACAGGAGAGCTCTGGCTGACATCAGACTGGTGACCCTCTGGGATGAAGCTTCCGGAGAAAGGAGCAGGCAGCAATCTTTGCTGTTCTGCAGCCTCCACTGGTGATACCCAAGTGAACAGGGTCTGGAATGGACCTCCAGCAAACTGCAGAAGAGGGGTCTGACTATTAGAAGAAAAACTAACAAACAGAAAGCAATAACATCAACATAAAGGAACCCCATACAAAAACCCCATCCAAAGGTCATCAGCCTAAAGGATCAAAGGTAGATAAATCCATGAAGATGAGGAAAAACCAATGCAAAAACACTGAAAACTCCAAAAACCAGAATGCCTCTTCTCCTCCAAATGATCACAACTCCTCTCTAGCAAGGGCACAAAACTGAATGGAGAATGAGATTGATGAATTGACAAAAGTAGGCTTCAGAAGGTGGGTAATAACAAACTCCTCTGAGCTAAAGGAGCATGTTCTAACCTAATGCAGGGAAGCTAAGAACCTTGATAAAAGGTTATAGGAACTGCTAACTGGAATAACCAGTTTAGAGAGGAACATAAATGACATGACAGAGCTGAAAAACACAGCATGAGAACTTCGTGAAGAAGAAAAGATATCAGAGATTGAAGATCAACTTACTGAAATAAGACGTGAAGAAAAGGTTATAGAAAAAAGAATGAAAAGGAATGAACAAAGCCTCCAAGAAATACGGGACTATGTGAACAGACCAAACATATGACTGATTGGTGTACCTGAAAGTGACAGGGAGAATGGAACCAAGTTGGAAAACACACTTTAGGATATTATTCTGGAGAACTTCTCCAACCTAGCAAGACAGGCCAACCGTCAAATTCAGGACATACAGAAAACTCCACTAAGATACTCCTCAAGAAGAGCAACCCCAAGACACATAATCTTCAGATTCTCTGAAGTCAAAATGCAGGAAAAAAGGTTAAAGGCAGCCAGAGAGAAAGGTCAGTTTACATGTAAAGGGAAGCCCCTCAGACTAACAGCAGATCTCTCTTCAGAAATTCTACAAGCTAGAAGAGAATGGGGGCCAACATTCAACATTCTCAAAGAAAAGAACTTTCAACCCAGAATTTCATATCCAGCCAAACTCAACTTCATAAATGAAGCAGAAATAAAATCCTTTCCAGACAAGCAAATGCTGAGGAATTTTGCCACCACCAGACCTGCCTTACAAGAGCTCCTGAAGGAAGCACTAAATATGGAAAGGAAAAGCTGGTACCAGCCACAGTAAAAACACACCAAATATAAAGACCCGTGACATTATGAAGCAACTGCATCAACTAATGTGCAAAATAACCAGCTAGCAGCATGATGACAGGATCAAATTCTCACGTAATAATGTTAACCTTAAAGGTAAATGGGCTAAATGCCCCAATTAAAAGACACAGACTGGCAAATTGGATACAGAGTCAAGACCTATTGGTGTGCTGTATTCAGGAGACCCATCTCATGTGCAAACACACACATGGGCTCAAAATAAAGGGATGGAGGAATATTACGAAGCAAATGGAAAAACAAAACAAACAAACAAACAAAACTGGGGTTGCAATCCTAGTCTCTGATAAAACAGACTTTAAACCAACAAAGATCAAAAAAGACAAAGGCATTACATAAAGGTAAAGGGATCAATGTAACAAGAAGAACTAACTATCCTAAATATATATGCATCCAATATAGGAGCACTCAGATTCATAAAACAAGTTCTTAGAGACATACAAAGAGACTTAGACTTCCACACAATATCAGTGGGAGACTTTAACACCCCACTGTCAATATTAGACAGATCAATGAGACAGAAAATTAACAAGGATATTTAGGACTTGAACTCAACTCTAGACCAAGTGGACCTAAGAGACAGCTACAGAACTCTCCACCCCAAATCAATCGAATATACATTCTTCTCAGCATCACATAGCATGTATTCTAAAATCGAATACATAATTGGAAGTAAAACACTCCTTGGCAAATGCAAAAGAACAGAAATCATAACAAACAGTCTCTCAGACCACAGTGCAATCAAATTAGAACTCAGGGTTAAGAAACTCATTGAAAACTGCAAAACTACATGGAAATTGAACAACCTGCTCCTGAATGACTACTAAGTAAATAATGAAATTATGACAGAAATAAAGAAGTTCTTTGAAACCAATGAGAACAAAGAGACAATGTACCAGGATCTCTGGGGCAAAGCTAAAGCAGCGTGTAGAGGGAAATTTATAGCACTAAATACCCACAGGAGAAAGCAGGAAAGATCTAAAATCACCACCCTAATATCACAATGAAAAGAACTAGAGAAGCAAGAGCAAACAAATTCAAAAACTAGCAGAAGAAAAGAAATAACTAAGATCAGTGCAGAACTGAAGGAGATAAGAGACATGAAAAAAACCTTCAAAAAATCAGTGAATCCAGGAGCTGATTTTTTGAAAAGATTAACAAACTACATGGACCACTAGCTAGACTAATAAATGAGAAAAGAGAGAAGAATCAAATCGACACACAAAAAAAATGATAAAGGGAATATCACCACTGATCCCACAGAAATACAAACTACCATCAGAGAATACTACAAACACTTCTATGCAAATAAACTAGAGATTCTAGAAGAAATGAATACATTCTTGGACATATACACCCTCCCAAGACTAAACCAGGAAGAAGTTGAATCCCTGAATAGACCAATAACAAGTTCCAAAATTAAGGCAGTAGTTAATAACCTACCAACCAAAAAAAGCCCAGGACCAGACAAATTCGCAACTGAATTCTACCAGAGGTATAAAGAGGCTGGTACCATTCTTTCTGAAACTATTCCAAATAATAGAAAAAGAGGGACTCCACTCTAACTCATTTTATGAGGCCAGAATCATCCTGATACCAAAACCCAGCAGAGAGACACAACTAAAAAAGAAAATGTCAGACCAATAGCCCTGATGAACATCAATGTGAAAATTCTCAATAAAATACTGGCAAACCGAATCTAGTAGCACATCAAAAAGCTTATCCGCCATGATCAAGTTGGCTTCATCCCTGGGATGCAAGGCTGGATCAACACATACAAATCAATAAATGTAATCCATCACATAAACAGAACCAATGACAAAAACCATATAATTATCTCAATAGATGCAGAAAAGGCCTTCAGTAAAATTCAACATCCCTTCATGTTAAAAACTCTCAATAAACTAGGTATTGATGGAACATATCTCAAAATAATAAGAGCTATTTATGACAAACCCACAGTCAATAGCATACTGAATGGGCAAAAACTGGAAGCATTCCCTTTGAAAACCGGCACAAGTCAAGGATGCCCTCTCTCATCACTCCTATTCAACATACTACTGGAAGTTCTGGCCCAGGCAATCAGGCAGGAGAAAGAAATAAAGGGTATTCAAATAAGAAGAGAGGAAGTCAAATTGTCTCTGTTTGTAGAAGACATGATTGTATATTTAGAAAACCCCATTGTCTCAGCCCCAAAACTCCTTAAGGTGATAAGCAACTTCAGCAAAGTCTCAGGATACAAAATCAATGTGCAAAAATCACAAGCATTCCTATACACCAACAATAGACAAGTAGAGAGCCAAATCATGAGTGAACTCCCATTCACAATTGCTACAAAGAGAATAAAATACCTAGGAATAGAACTTACAAGGGACATGAAGGACCTCTTCAAGGGGAACTACAAACCACTGCTCAAGGAAATAAGAGAGTACACAAAGGGAAAAACATTCCATGCTTATGGATAGGAAGAATCAATATCATGAAAATGGCCATACTGCCCAAAGTAATTTATAGATTCAATGCTATTCCCATCTAACTACCATTGACTTTCTTTGCAGAATTAGAAAAAACTCTTTAAATTTCACATGGAACCAAAAAAGAGCCCATGTCGCCAAGACAATCCTAAGGAAAAAGAACAAAGCTGCAGACATCATGCTACCTGATTTCAAACAGTACTACAAGGCTACAGTAACCAAAACAGCATGACACTGGTACCAAAACAGATATAGAGACCAATGGAACAGAACAGAGACCTCAGAAATAACACCACATATCTACAACCATCTGATCTTTGACAAACCCGACAGAAACAAGCAATGGGCAAAGGATTCCCTATTTAACAAATAGTGCTGGGAAAACTGGCTAGCCATATGCAGAAAACAGAAACTGGACTCTTTCCTTACACCTTATACAAAAATTAACTCAAGATGGATTGAAGACTTAAATGTAAAATCTAAAACCATAAAAACCCTAGAAGAAAACCTAGGCAATACCATTCAGGACATAGGCATGGGCAAAGACTTCATGACTAAAACACCAAAAGCAATAGCAACGAAAGCCAAAATTGACAAATGAGATCTCATCAAATTAAAGAACTTCCTCACAGCAAAAGAAACTAACATCAGAGTGAACAGGAAACCTACAGAATGGGAGAAAAGTTTTGCAAGCTACCCATCTGACAAAGGTCTAATATTCAGAATCTACAAGGAACTTAAATTTATAAGAAAAAAACAAACAACTCCATCAAAAAGTGGGTCACAGTTATGAACAGACACTTCTCAAAAGAAGACATTTAGGGGGCCAAAAACATTTTAAAAAGCTCATCATCACTTGTCATTAGAGACATGCAAATCAAAACCACAATGAGATACCATCTCATGCCAGTTAAAATGGTGATTACCAAAAAGTCAGGAAACAACAGATGCTGGCAAAGCTGTGGAGAAAGAGGAGCACTTTTATACTGTTGGTGGGGGTGCAAATTAGTTCAACCATTGTGGAAGAAGACAGTGTGGTGATTCCTCAATGATCTAGAACCAGAAATAACATTTGACCCAGCAATCTCATTACTGGTTATATACCCAAAGGATTATAAATCATTCTACTATAAAGACACCTGCACACATATGTTTACTGCAGCACTATTTACAATAACAAAGATTTAGAACTGACTCAAATGCCCATCAATGATAGACTTGATAAAGAAAATGTGGGACATATACACCATGAGATACTATGCATCCATAAAAAAGGATGAGTTCATGTCCTTTGGAGGGACAAGGATGAAGCTGGAAATCATCATCCTGAGCAAACTAACACAGGAACAGAAAACCAAACACTGCATATTTTCATTCATAAGTAGGAGCTGAACAATGAGAACACATGGACACAGGGAGGGGAATATCACACACCAGGGCCTGTTGGGGGGTAGGGGTAAGGGGAGGAAGAGCATTAGAACAAATACCTAATGCATGCGGGACTTAAAACCTAGATGATGGGTTGATAGGTGCAGCAAACCAGTATGGCACTTGTATACCTATGTAACAAACCTGCATGTTCTGCACGTGTATCCCAGAACTTAAAGTAAAATAAAAATAATAAAAAAGGAAATTGAATTTATTATCAAAACTTTCCTGCAAAGAAAACTTAAGGTCCAGATGGTTTTACTGCTAAATTCTAACAAACATTTAAGGAACAAATAATACCAATTCTATACCAAGTCTTCCAGAAAATTAGGGAGAAAAGAATACTTCGCAACTCAGACATCCAGGCTAAGGCATGACAAGAAACCAAACCTAGGCTGGTCCAAGTGCAGTGGTGTTTATAACTAATTGATCCACCTTTTACAGATTTCTTTGTTCCTTCTCCACTCCCATGGCTCCATTTTAATAGCCTTTAAATAAAAGATATTTTAAAACATAAAGAAGAGGCCAAGCGCAGTGGCTCACGCTTGTAATCCCAGCACTTTGGAAGGCCAAGGCAGGCCTGTCACTTGAGGTCTAGAACTTGAGACCTCGCCAACATGGTGAAACCCCGTCTCTACTAAAAATACAAAAATTAGCTGGGCCTGGTGGCAGGCACCTATAATCCCAGCTGCTGGGGAGGCTGAGGCAGGAGAATCGTTTGAACTTGGGAGACAGAGGTTGCAGTGAGCTGAGATGGCACCACTGCACTCTAGCCTGGGTGACAGAGCAAGACTGTGTCAAAAATAAATAAGTAGAATAGAATAAAAATAATAAAAAATAAGTAAGAAACAAAGCCTAGAGACCAATATCTTTCACGGACATAGATACAAAAAGTTTTACCAAATTTTAGCAATCAAATTCAGTATTATATAAAAGGATAATACATGTCGACCAGTACAAATCTGGACCAATTCAAAATCAATGAATGTAATTTACCATATTAACAGATTAAAAAAAAACATCATTTCAATAGATGCATAAAAGCACTTGATAAAGTTCAACACCCATTCATGATAAAACAAAACAAACAAAAATACTCACAAACTCTCAGTAAACTAGGAATAGACGGAAACTTCGTTAACCTTATAGGGGACATATACAAAAAAACTACATCTAACATCATACTTAAGTGAAAGACTGCATGTTTTCTCCCTAAGATTGGAAAAAAGGCAAAGAAGTCTGCTCTTACTGCTCTTACAAGCATAGTTCTGAAAGTTTTAGCCACTGTAATAAGGCAATAAAAGAAAATTTAAAAGCATACAGATCAGAAAGGAAGAAGTAAAACTATCCCTATTTATAGATGACATGATGTATATATAGAAAATCCCACTAACCTGTTTTGAAAAACTCCTATAACTAACAAGTGAGTTCAGCAAGGTTACAAAGTCAATATACAAAACTCAGTTCTATTTCTGTATACCAACAATGAACAATCGGAAATGCATTTTAAAAATACCATTTATAATAGCATCAAGAATATAAAATACTTAGGGGATACATTTGACAAAAGATGTACAAGACCTATATGCTGAAAACTGCTGAAAGAAATTAAGGAAGGCTTAAATAAATGAAGAGAAATGTTGTTTTCATGGATCAGATGATTTGGTATTGTTAAGGTGTGAATTCTTTCCAAACTGATCTATAGAATCAATGTAATCCTAATCAAAGTCCCAGCAGGCTTTAAAAAAATTGACATGCTGATTTTATTTATTTATTTATTTTTATTTTTTTAAGATGGAGTCTTGCTCTGTCACCCAGGCTGGAGTGCATGATCTCAGCTCACTGCAACCTTCACCTCCTGGGTTCAAGCAATTCTCCTGCCTCAGCCTCCCAAGTAGCTGGGATGACAGGTGTGCACCACCATATCTGGCTAATTTTTGTATTTTAATAGAGACAGGGTTTTTACTGTGTTGGTCAAGCTGGTCTTGAACTCCTGACCTCAAGTGATCCACCGACCTCTGCCTCCCAAAGTGCTGGGATTACAGGCGTGAGCCACCGCGCCCAGCCATGACATGCTGATGTAAAATTTTTTGGAAGTACAAACGTATTTATATGAAAATTTAAAATTCATATGGAATCACTTTTTTAAATTCTGAAAAAGAAAAACAAAGTTGAGGAAGAGGAAATACATATGATCAACTGATTTTTGATAAAGATGCTAAGGCAATTCAATGAGGGAAGTATAATCTTTTCAACAAATCAGTGCTGGAACAATTGGTAGCCATATGTAAAAATTAAATCTCAACCCTTAACTCACATCATATATGAAAATTTACCTGAAATGAATCATATATTTAAATGGAAGAGCTAGACCTGTAGAAAATGGTAGAAAATCTTAGTAACCTTAGATTTGGGAGAGATTTCTTAAATATGAAACAAAAATCATGATCTGTTAAAGAAGAAATTGATTAATTGGACTTCATAAAAATTTAAAATGTGGCCGAGTACAGTGGCTCATGCCTGTAATCCCAGCACTTTGGGAGGTTGAAGCAAGAGGATCGCTTGAGCACAGGAGCTCAAGACTAGCCAGGGTAACATAGAGAAATTCCGTCTCTAAAAAAAAAAAAAAAAAAAAAAAAAAAACCCAGGGGTAGTGGTGTATGTCTGTGGTTCCAGCTACTCAGGAAGCTGAGGTGGGAGGATCACTTGAGTCCGGGAGGTTGAGGTTGCAGTGAACCATGATCATGCCACTGCACTCCACCTTGGGAAACAGTGCAAGACCCCATCACATACACACACTCACACGAAGATTGTTCTTTAAAAGATAATGATAAGAAAATGACAACACAAGTCACAGATTGAGAGAAAATATTTGCAGAACATATATCTAACAAACGACATATATCTATATATTTTTTTAAAAAAACCTCAACTCAATAAGAAAACAACCCAGTTTTTAAACATTGGCAAAAGATTTGAATTGCTACTACCCCAAAATATATATGCAGTTAGTAAACAAATACATGAAAAAATAAACACCCCTATTTATTACAGAAATGCAAATTAAAACCAGTGAGCTATAGGAAACACCCATTAGAATTGCTAAAAGTAAAAAGACTGACCATACCAAGTATCGTTGAGGGTGTCTAGCAACTGGAGCTCTCATACAATGCTGGTGGGATTGTAAAACGTTTCAGCCATTGTAATGGTTAACTATGTGTCAACATGACTGGGTTAAGAGACACTCAGACTACTGGTAAAACATTATGTCTGGCTGTGTCTGTAAGAATGTTTATGGAAGAAGGCCAGGCACAGTGGCTCATGGCTGTGATCACAGCACTTTAGGAGGCCGAGACAGATGGATCACCTGAGGTCAGGAGTTCAAGACCAGCCTGGCCAACATGGTGAAACCCTGTCTCTACTAAAAAGTACAAAAATTAGCCAGGCGTGGTGGCAGGCGCCTGCAATCCCAGCTACTTAGGTGGCTGAAGCAGGAGAATCACTTGAACCCAGGAGGTGGAGGTTGCAGTGAGCCGAGATCACTGCTTTGCACTCCAGCCTGGGTGACAGAGCAAGACTGTCTGAAAAAAAAAAAAAAAAAAAAAAAGGAATATTTATGGAGGAGATTACCATCTGAAATGGAAGAGTGAGTAAAGATCTGTCCTCACAAATGTACATGGGCATGATCCCACCACTCAGGGCCTGAATAAAACAAAAAGATGGAGATGGAGATAGGGCAAATTTGTTCTCTCTGATTGAGCTGGGATATTAACTGCCCTCAGACACCAGCCCTCTTGGTTCTGAGTCTTCAGACTTGGACTGAGACTTAAACTATTGACTCCACTGATTGTCAGGCCTTTGGACTTGAAAGGAATTATACCATTGGTTTTGTTGGTTCTCCAGCTTGTTAATGGCAGAGGGTTGGATTTGTCTGTCTCTACAATTGCCTGAGTCAATTCCTGTGTTTCCTTGTATGCATACATTATTTCTGTTTCTCTGAAGAACCCTGGCTAATACAACCAATTTGGAAAACAGCTTGGCATTTTCTTAAAAATTTAAATATTTTTAATTTTTAAAGAAAAATTAAATTACCTACCTAAAAATGTAAAAACCTATCTAAAAATACAGCTACACCTATATGATCCAGCCAGTTCACTGCTAGGTACCCAAGATAAATGAAAGCCTGTATCCATACAACTTGTACATGAAAGTTTATAGTACCTTTATTTTTAGTAGCCATAACTGGAAGCATCCCAAATATCAATCAATAGGTGAATGGTGGAATATTACTCTGCAATAAAATGGCACGAACCATTGATAGACACAACATGGACTAATCTGAAAATAATTATTCTGAGTGAAAGCAGACAAAAAGAGCACATGCTGTATGATTCAATCTATGTAAAATCTCAGAAAACTATAGAAAACTTATCATGACATAAAACAGATTAGTGGTTGCCTGGAGAAGTTGGATAGAGAGGAAGGGATTACAAAAGTGCACAAGTAAATTTTCAGGAGTAATTAATCTGCTTATTATCTTGATTGTGGTCATGTTTTCATAGGTGCACGCTTCTGTTAAAATTCATCAAATTGTACAATTTAAAGACATGCATTTAGTGTATGTCATTATTTCTTAATAAAGTGATTTTACAAACACATAACATGAAAAGACAAGCCATAAATTGAAAAGTATTTGTAGCACATCAAATTGACAAAATACTTATGTTTAGAACATATACAAACTCTTAAAAGTCAATAAGAAAATTCCATTCATATATGTACCTTAGAGAAACTCTTATAATAACAAATTATGTATATGAATAGATGCATGGTTTTTGACAGGAAAAACCTGAAAATAACTCACATGCCCATTGTCAGTAGAATAATTTGTGGCATGATCACATGGTGGAATACTTCACAGCAATACAATTGGTTAACTATAGCTAGGCAGAACATCAGGTTATATTTCAGGAACATACAATTGAGTTAAAAGAAAGCAAGTTGGCTGGGCATGGTGACTCACCCCTGCAATCCCAGCACTTTGGGAGGCTGAGGCAGGTGGATCACGAGGTCAGGAGTTCAAGACCAGGCTGGCCAATATGGTGAAACCCTGTCTCTACTAAAAATACAAAAAGTAGCCGGGCATGGTGGCACACACATGTAGTCCCAGATACTCGGCTACTCGGGAGGCTAAGGCAGAAGAGTTGCTTGAACTCAGGAGGTGGAGTTTTCGGTGAGCTGGGATCACACCACTGCACTCCAGCCTGGGTGACAGAGTGAGACTCAAAAATAAAAAGGAAAAGAAAAAAAGAAAGAAAGTCTTAGAATGATAAATACAGTACGATTCCACTTACTAAAAGTTCAAAAATGGTAGGGTGGTTCCAAGACGGCTGAATAGGAAGAGCTCCAGGCTACAGCTCCCAGCATGAGTGACACAGAAGATGGGTGATTTCTGCATCTCCAACTGAGGTGCCGAGTTCATCTCACTGGGGCGTGTCAGACAGCGGGGGCAGCCCACTGAGTGAGAGCCAAAGCAGTGCAAGGCATTGCCTTATCCAGGAAGCGCAAGGGGGAAGGAAATTCCCTTTTCTAGCCAAGGGAAACTATGACACACAGCACCTGGAAAATTGGGTCACTCCCACCCTAATACTGTGCTTTTCCAAGGGTCTTAGCAAATGGCATACTAGGACATTATATCCCATGCCTGGCTCAGAGGGTCCCACACCCACGGGGCCTCCCTCATTGCTAGCACAGCAGTCTGAGATCTAACTGCAAAGGTGACAGTGAGGCTGGGGGAGGGGTGCCCGCCATTGCTGAGGCTTGAGTAGGTAAACAAAGCTGCCAGGAAGCTCAAACTGGGTGGAGCCCATCGCAGCTCAAGGAGGCCTGCCTGCCTCTGTAGACTCCACCTCTGGGGACAGGGCATAGCCAAACAAAAGGCAGCAGAAACCTCTGCAGATTTAAATGTCCCTGTCTGACAGCTTTGAAGAGCACGTAGTTTGAAATCTGAGAACAGACAGACTGCCTTTTCAAGTGGGTCCCTGACCCCCGAGTAGCCTAACTGGGAGGCTATCCCCAGTAGGGGCAGACTGACACCTCACATGGCCAGGTACCCCTCTGAGATGAAGCTTCCAGAGGAACGATCAGGCAGTAACATTTGCTGTTCAGCAATATTCACTCTTCTGAAGCCTCCGCTGCCGATACCCAAGCAAACAGCATCTGGAGTGGACCTCCGGCAAACTCCAACAGCCATGCAGCTGAGCGTCCTGACTGTTAGAAGGAAAACTAACAAACAGGAAGGACATCCACATCAAAATCCCATCTGTATGTCACCATCATCAAAGACCAAAGGTAGATAAAACCACAAAGATGTGGGAAAAAACAGAGCAGAAAAGCTGAAAATTCTAAAAATCAGAGAAACTCTCCCCCTCCAAAGGAATGCAGCTCCTCACCAGCAATGGAACAAAGCTGGACAGACAATGACTTTGACGAGTTGAAAGAAGAAGACTTCAGATGATCAAACTTCTCTGAGCTAAAAGTGGAAGTTTGAACCCATCGCAAAGAAGCTAAAAACCTTGAAAAAAGATTAGATGAATGGCTAACTAGAATAACCAATGTAAAGAAGCCCTTAAATGACCTGATAGAGCTAAAAACCGTGGCACAAGAACTACGTGACAAATGCACAAGCTTCAGTAACTGATTAGATCAACTGGAAGAAAGGGTATCAGTGATTGAAGATCAAATGAATGAAATGAAGTGAGAAGAGAAGTTTAGAGAAAAAAGAGTAAAAAGAAATGAACAAAGCCTCCAAGAAATATGGGACTACGTGAAAAGAACAAATCTGCGTCTGATTGGTGTACCTGAAAGTGATGGAGAGAATGGAACCAAGTTGGAAAACACTCTGCAGGATATTATCCAGGAGAACTTCCCCAACCTAGCAAGGCAGGCCAACATTCAAATTCAGGAAATACAGAGAACACCACAAAGATACTCCTCGAGAAGAGCAAATTTAAGACACATAATTGTCAGATTCACCAAAGTTGAAATGAAGGAAAAAATGTTAAGGGCAGCCAGAGAGAAAGGTCGGGTTACCCACAAAGGGAAGCCCATCAGACTAACAGCGGATCTCTTGGCAGAAACCCTACAAATCAGAGGAGAGTGGGGGCCAATATTCAACATTCTTAAAGAAAAGAATTTTCAACTCAGAATTTCATATCCAGCCAAACTAAGTTTCATAAGTGAAGGAGAAATAAAATCCTTTACAGACAAGCAAATGCTAAGAGATTTTGTCACCACCAGGCCTGCCCTACAAGAGCTCCTGACGGAAGCACTAAACATGGAAAGGAACGACCGTTACCAGCCACTGCAAAAACATGACAAAAAGTAAAGACCATCGATGCTAGGAAGAAACTGCATCAACTAACAAGCAAAATAACCAGCTAACATCATGACAGGATCAAATTCACACATAACAATATTAACCTTAAATGTAAATGGGCTAAATGCTCCAATTAAAAGACACAGACTGGCAAATTGGATAAACAGTCAAGACTTATCAGTGTGCTATATTCAGGAGACCCATCTCATGTGCAGAGACACACATAGGTTCAAAATGAAGGGATGGAGGAAGATCTACCAAGCAAATGGAAAACAAAAAAAGACAGGGGTTGCAATCCTAGTCTCTGATAAAACAGACTGTAAACCAACAAAGATCAAAAGAGACAAAGAAGGCCATTACATAACGGTAAAGGGATCAATTCAACAGGAAGAGCTAACTATCCTAAACACATATGCACCCAATACAGGAGCACCCAGATTCATAAAGCAAGTCCTTAGAGACTTACAAACAGACGTAGACTCCCACACAATAATAATGGGAGACTTTAACACCCCACTGTCAACATTAGATAGATCCATGAGACAGAAACTTAACAAGGATATCCAGGAATTGCACTCAGCTCTGCACCAAGCAGACCTAATAGACATCTACAGAACTCTCCACCCCAATTCAACAGAGTATACATTCTTCTCAGCACCTCATCGCACTTATTCCAAAATTGACCACATAGTTGGAAGTAAAGCATTCCTCAGCAAATGTAAAAGAACAGAAATTATAACAAACTGTCTCTCAGACCACAGTGCAATCAAACTAGAACTCAGGATTCTGAAACTCACTCAAAACCACACAACTACGTGGAAACTGAACAACCTGCTCCTGAATGACTACGGGGTACATAACGAAATTAAGGCAGAAATAAAGATGTTCTTTGATACCAATGAGAACACAGATACAACATATCAGAAACTCTGGAGCACTTTAAAGCAGTGTGTAGAGGGAAATTTATAGCACTAAATGCCCACAAGAGAAAGCAGGAAAGATCTAAAATTGACACTCCAACATCACAATTAAAAGAACTAGAGAAGCAAGAGCAAACACATTCAAAAGCTAGCAGAAGGCAAGAAATAACTAAGATCAGAGCAGAACTGAAGGAGATAGAGTCACAAAAAATGCTTCAAAAAATTAATCCAGGAGCTGGTTTTTTGAAAAGATTAACAAAATTGATAGACCACTAGCAAGACTAATAAAGAAGAAAAGAGAGAAGAATCAAATAGGTGCAATAAAAAATGATAAAGGGGATATCACCACCGACCCCACAGAAATACAAACTACCATCAGAGAATACTATAAACACCTCTACACAAATAAACTAGAAAACCCAGAAGAAATGGACAAATTCCTGGACACATACACTCTCCCAAGACTAAACCAGGAATAAGTTGAATCCCTGAATAGACCAATAACAGGCTCTGAAATTGAGGCAATATTTAATAGCCTACCAACCAAAAAATGTCCAGGACCAGAAGGATTCACAGCCGAATTCTACCAGAGGTACAAGGAGGAGCTGGTACCATTCCTCCTGAAACTATTCCAATCAATAGAAAAAGAGGGAATCCTCCCTAACTTTTATGTGGCCAACATCATCCTGATACCAAAGCCTGGCAGAGACACAACAAAAAAAGAGAATTTTAGACCAATCTCCCTGATGAACATCAATGCAAAAATCCTCAATAAAATACTGGCAAACTGAATTCAGCAGCATATCAAAAAGCTTATCCACCATGATCAAGTGGGCTTCATCCCTGGGATGCAAGTCTGCTTCAACATACACAAATCAACAAAGGTAATCCAGCATATAAACAGAACCAAAGACAAAAACCACATGATTATTGCAATAGATGCAGAAAAGGCCTTTGACAAAATTCAACAGCCCTGCATGCTAAAAACTGTCAATAAATTCGGTATTGGTGGACTGTATCTCAAAATAATAAGAACTATTTATGAAAAACCCACAGCCAATATCATACTGAATTGGCAAAAACTGGAAGCATTCCCTTTGAAAACTGGCACAAGACAGGGATGCCCTCGCTCACCACTCCTATTCAATATAGTGTTGGAAGTTCTGGCCAGGGCAATCAGGCAAGAGAAAGAAATAAAGGGTATTCAATTAGGAAAAGAGGGAGTCAAATTGTCCCTGTTTGCAGATGAAATGATTGTATATTTAGAAAACCCCATTGTCTAAGCCCAAAATCTCATTAAAATGATAAGCAACTTCAGCAAAGTCTCAGGATACAAAATCAGTGTGCAAAAATCACAAGCATTCTTATACACCAATAACAGACAAACAGAGAGCCAAATCATGAATGAATTCCCATTCACAATTGCTTCAAATAGAATAAAATACATAGGAATCCAACTTACAAGGGATGTGAAGGACCTCTTCAAGGAGAACTACAAACCACTGTTCAATGAAATAAAAGAGGACACAAACAAATGGAAGAACATTCCATGCTCATGAATAGGAAGAATCGATATCGTGAAAATGGCCATACTGCCCAAGGTAATTTATAGGTAATTTGTAGATTTAATGCCACCCCCATTAAGCTACCAATGACTTTCTTCACATAATTGGAAAAAACTACTTTAAAGTTCATTTGGAATAAAAAAAAAAAGCCTGCATTGCCAAGATAACCCTAAGCCAAAAGAACAAAGCTGGAGGCATCACGCTACCTGACTTCAAACTATACTACAAGGCTACAGTAACCAAAACAGCATGGTACTGGTACCAAAACAGAGATATAGACCAACGGAACAGAACAGAGTCCTCAGAAATAATACCATACGTCTATAACCATCTGATCTTTGACAAACTTTACAAAAACAAGAAATGGGGAAAGGATTCCCTATTTAATAAATGGTGCTGGGAAAACTGGCTAGCCATAAGTAGAAAGCTGAAACTGGATCCCTTCCTTACATCTTATACAAAAATTAATTCAAGATGGATTAGAGACTTAAATGTTAGACCTAAAACCATAAAAACCCTAGAAGAAAACCTAGGCAATACCATTCAGTACATAGGCATGGGCAAGGACTTCATGTCTAAAACACCAAAAGCAAGGGCAACAAAAGCCAAAATTGACAAATGGGATCTAATTAAACTAAAGAGCTTCTGCACAGCAAAAGAAACTGCCATGAGAGTGAACAGGCAACCTACAGAATGGGAGAAAATTTTTGCAATCTACTCATCTGATGAAGGGCTAATATCCAGAACCTACAAAGAACTCAAACAAATTTACAAGACAAAAACAAGCAACCCCATCAAAAAGTGGGTGAAGGATATGAACAGACACTTCTCAAGAGAAGACATTTATGCAGCCAACAGACACATGAAAAAATGCTCATCATCACTCGCCATCAGAGAAATGCAAATCAAAACAACAATGAGGCCAGGCATGGTGGCTCAAGCCTGTAATCCCAGCACTTTGGGAGGCTGAGGCAGGCGGATCATGAGGTCAGAAGATGGAGACCATCCTGGCAAACATGGCGAAACCCCGTCTCTACTAAAAATACAAAAAAACTAGCCAGGTGTGGTGGTGGGCGCCTGTAGTCCCAGCTGCTTGGGAGGCTGAGGCAGGAGAATGGTGTGAGCCCGCGAGGCGGAGTTTGCAGTGAGCCGATATCGTGCCACTGCACTCTAGCCTGGGTGACAGAGGGAGACTCCATCTCAAAAAAAAAAAAAAAAAAAAAAAAAAAAAAAACACAA
>NC_045434.1:99250301-99252186 GCF_002776525.5 Piliocolobus tephrosceles
TTACTGGGTATATACCTGAAGGATTATAAATCATGCTGCTATAAAGACACATGCACACGTATGTTTACTGCAACACTATTCACAATAGCAAAGACTTGGAACCAATCCAAATGTCCATCAATGACAGACTGGATTAAGAAAATATGGCACATATACACCATGGAATACTATGCAGCCATAAAAAAGAATGAGTTCATGTCCTTTGTGGGGACATGGATGCAGCTGGAAACCATCATTCTCAGCAAACTATCTCAAGAACAGAAAACCAAGCACCGCGTGTTCTCACTCATAGGTGGGAATTGAACAATGAGAAAACTTGGACACAGGAAAGGGAACATCACACACCATGGCCTGCCGTGGGGTGTGGGGAAGGGGGTAGTGATAGCATTAGGAGATATACCTAATGTAAATGACGAGTTAATGGGTGCAGCACACCAACATGGCACATGTATACATATGTAACAAACCTGCATGTTGTGCACATGTACCCTAGAACTTAAAGTATAATAAAAATAAATAAATAAATAAATATATAATGAAAAAATAATTTTAATTGTAAAAGAATCAATAAAAGTAGGCAAATATAATAATAATATAACAATATAGGTTTCATTAGTTACAACCAATGTACCATATTAATATGTTAATAATAGGGTAAACTGGGTGCAGGGTACATGGGAATTTTCTGTACTGTCTTTGTATTTTTTGTAAATCTAAACTGTTTTTAAAATAATGTTTATATTTTTATGAAAATTCCAAAATAAATACTATTCATAGAAGTGGAGAAAAATTAGAATAAAAAAAAAGTTCAAAAATACAAAATGATTACTACATAAAATAAAGAGAGTGAGAAATACAAGGTAAGGATTGTGTTTAATGACGGTGGGGAGGGAAGACAGTATAATCAGACAGGGATACATGCAGTACTTCAAGGATAACAGTACTATTCTGTTCCTTCAACCATATAAGTGTTCAAAAGTATACACTGTATTATTTTTTCACCTTCACATTTTTAATAAATGTTTTTATCCAGTCAATTAAAAATAAAGAGAAGATAAGCATTAGTCCACTAGTGACAAACCAGGAACAGCAAAGGAGGGCATCCACCACCTAATTGATCTTGGGATGGGATGAGAGCTGGGATTTGTCCCATCACCTCCTGAGTATTCTGAGGTGATCCTGATGGAGGAACTTACTCAATAAACTGAATCTCAGTCTCCATGAACACACAGCAGACCCAATGTTGCTTCCCCTCACCCCCCACAGTGAATCACATCTATTCTAAATAGTTCATTGATTAAGCTTCAAGCAAGTAAATTTTCTCAGCAGCTTAATGGAAATTTCAGTGTAAGGACCTTGATAGCTTCAACCTGAATTTTCAGAGGGCTCCTTGCTTTCCATATTGAGAGTGGGGTCCTGGAAGGATTGCTGCAGATGCTATAGGGGAGGGTCTCTATTCGGGTAAGATGCTTTGGAAAGGGCAGTTAAGGAGAAAGGGTGACATAAGAAGAGAAAGATATTGTGATTTGTTTAGAAGCCCCTTAGCCTCTAGCTAATCCTGAGGGTCTATGTTTTATGTAGTTTTAGGAGTGGCAATGCATCTAAAGACATTTTATTTATTTAATTTGTATGGCCAGGCTTGGTGACTCACGCCTGTAATCCAGCACTTTGGGAGGCCGAGGAAGGCGGATCATGAGGTCAGAAGATCAAGACCATCCTGGCTAACGCAGTGAAACCCCATCTCTACAAAAAATTCAAAATATTAGCCGGGCGTGATGGCATGTGCCTGTAGTCCCAGCTACTCAGGAGGATGAGGCAAGTTTGAACCCTGGAGGCGGAGCTTGCAGTGAGCCGAGATTGTGCCACTGCACTCAAGCCTGGGCGA
>NC_045434.1:99252196-99257419 GCF_002776525.5 Piliocolobus tephrosceles
AGCTTGCAGTGAGCCGAGATTGTGCCACTGCACTCAAGCCTGGGCGACAGAGCAAGACTCTGTCTCAAAAAAATATATATATATATAAATAACTAAATACATAAAATAAAAATAAAAATAAACTATTAGGGCTAGCTAGGGTTTTCTTCCTCTTCTGAGGCTTCACATCACATCAGCTGCAAGGCTTACTGCCTCACTGCCTTCCCCAGCACCCATAGTCAACCACCCCTGGCCTCCCTGGGGCCACCTGCACAAAAGCATATGCCACTCAGATAATGGAAATTTTATTCTAAATGCTTATTTTAGACTCAGAAAGATCCACTCTCTTATGCCCGTGTGGTTGATGTGCCTGCTCTGACCTGTGGTTTTTGCACAGTTGAAGGGTCATACTGTCCCTCTCTCTGCCTTCAAGGAGGACCAAACTACCTTCTCCCATTTCTCTCTCTCCCTCTTTTTTTTCTTTTTGAGTTGGAGTCTCATTAGAGTGCAGTGGTGTGATCTCAGCTCACTACAACTTCCGCCTCCTGGGTTCAAATGATTCTCATGCCTCAGCCTTCCAAGTAACTGGGACTACAGCCGAGCACCACCACGCCCAGCTAATTTTTTTTTTTTTTTTTCAGTAGAGATGAGGTTTCACCATACTGGCCAGGCTGGTCTTTAACTCCTGACCTCCAGTCCAGTGATCTGCCCACCCTGGCCTCCCAAAGTTCTGGGATTACAGAGGCATGAGCCACAGTGCTTGGCCTACCTTACCCCATTTCTGATGGCTCATCTCATCTCCAAATAACCTACTGGAGGTCTGGTGGGTGTTATGATGAGAGAAAGGGGAGGAATGTGGTCACTGTGAAAAGACACATGGGCCCTGCCATTGAGGAGGTCTCAAACAAATAGAAAACATTCAGAGACAGGGACAATAGTTCCCAGAAGGCCACCTGGAACTGAAGGGAGAGGCTGTAGCCTCTATATTGCTCCTATTCCTGAGTCTCCTCAGGTTTCTCAAGATATCGGATGCCTCCTGTCTCTAATTTCCTCAGGATCAGTGGCTTGAGCTTTGGCTATGAGCCTAAGCTCTGAGCTAACTGCTGGATCCTCTGGGAATAGATTTTCTTTTTCCTCTACTGTTTCCCCGTGGACTCTCCCTGCCTTGTACTCATATTTCCACTGAGACTAAGCAGCCTTAGTCATGCTCCAGAAGCAGAGAGGTGACACGAGTCTAGAGAAATTTGCATGCATATTTGTGTGGGCTTTGGATAGTCAGAGCCTACTAGAGACTCATCTGATATCTAACTTGGTGCCACGACTAATCTTCCTTCTCTGTCTTGCTACCTTCTAGTCACTAGAAACATATAAGTGTTGGAATGGGCAGGACATTTGAATTCTCATCGTTGATTCCCCAGTGATTTTCTATTGGCCTTAAAACAACATCCCACCTTCTGTCCCCAGTTGCATCACCAGTGAAAAGGGTGGTTGTTGCACTGACCTTTCCCAGAGTGTACATGAAGGCCAGCTGGCTATCAGACAATGACATGTTTTGAAAGTCCTCTGACCTCTGTGAGGTCAGTTGAGAACAGTTGAGAGTGCTACCATTTTGTCACAGCCCTAAGGATGCAGATTATGCTGAAAGCGTGTTGTCCAAATCTGAATGATGAAAGCCAATTACAAACTTGAAAATGAAAATAGACCCCAGATGCAAGGAGATGAGACAGTTAGATTTACTTCCTCTTTTCTAATCAAAGAGGTTTCATGTTGAAGAAAATCATTGTTGGGATTGCAGGAGACCTAAACACAGTCACCATGAAGCTGGGCTGTGTCCTCATGGCCTGGGCCCTCTACCTTTCCCTTGGTGTGCTCTGGGCATCCCAGATGCTACTAGGTAAGTAAAATATTTGAATATTGGTATGGGAATGGAGCTTTGCTTAACTTTGGGGAAAGGACCTGAAGGAAAGAAACATGGACTAATTCTGGCCCTCCAGAGAAGCAGTGTTCAAGTGGAATAAGAAGGGTAGGTATAAGAAAGTTTGGTGTGCAGGATTGAATGACTTTCTGAATATAAAAATCTTCAAGCCTTTTCCATCCTGAAAGTCCCCTCGGCCCATGATGTCCTCTCTAGCTCTAATCTCAACTCTTTTTTTTTTTCACATATGAGACAAGTTTTCTTAAAAGAATAGTTTGCACTTCCTATCTCCACTTCCTCACTTCTCACATACTCCTCAATGCTTGCAGCCTGGCTTCCACTGGAATCGGTTTTGTCTAGGGCACAATGACCTCCATATTGACTGGGTTATGGCATGCTTTTCAGTTCATATCCTGCTGGACTTCTTTGCTGCACTGTTTATCACTTACTCCTTTTTGCATTCTCTACTACCCTGGCTTCCATGGCACCATTTTCTCCTCATACTACATGGACTTCTCTTGATCCCTTAATAGCTTCTCTTCTCTTCCCCTTAAACACTAGTGTTCTCTATAGTTACAGCCTTGCCTCTGTACTCCTCTTTCTTTAGACAATCTCCTTCATAAGCTTATTTGTCTATATAATTTTTGCCACTATAACTCTGTATTTAAGAGTCCCAAATCATATCCCCAACCTAACCATGCTTTTGAGCTTCACATTCAAATATCACGCTTCATACCAGACATAGCTACCTACAGGTGTCTCTGCACCATGTGACCAGAGCTGAACTTATCTGTCCTTTTGCCCCCCGCCTCATCTAATTCATTTTCCACTATTTCTGATCTCAGCTAATGACACCAGCATCTACCCTTACAAGGCCACAAAACTGAGAAACAATCCAGACTCTTCCTTCTTCTTCATTCTCTAAATCTGATCAATCATTAGGTTTGGCAAGTTTTGCCTTCTAAATTGTTCATAGAAGCAGTCCCTTCCATGGATCATCACTAATATCTTAGGACAAGCCCTCATCCTCTATGACTTGGGCTAGTCCAGTAAATTCCTAATTAATCTCCTTGTCCAAATCTTGTGTTCTTGAAATGAATTCTGTACCCTGCAGACAGAGTAATTGCTAAAACTCAAGTTTACCAACCCAAATTCCTTATCATGGCACAAAAGGCCAAGCAGCCTCTGCTTTTACCCTCTCAGCCTTGTAACTTATGCTCTAATAAATCTCAATCAGTTCATAGTTACATACTCACACACCAGACTCTTGCCTGTGTCTAAGGCTTTGCTTATACCACCATCTCCACCTGAAATGAGCCCTTTCGATGGCCCCCTATTCTCCTCTTCCTTGCAAATGTGTAGGTACCCCTAAAGACTCAGCTTAAGTGGTATCTTTTCCAGGCAGCTTTTCTTGAATGCTTCTTTCTGCTCCAATGGCTGCTTGCGATACATTTTCTTACTATAATATTTTCCTACTTATGCTGAAATAATATTTTCATCTACCTGTGTCTTCCACTAAATTGAGAGCTACTTGTGGTTAGGGACAATTTTTTTTTTTTTTTTTTTCTTGTGATAAGAACTGCAGACTTGGAATCAGATACCCTGGTTTCAAGCCCCTCTTCCATTTACCAGCTCTATGTCACTTTAGAAAATCACTTTTTATATCTCTGGTTCAGTTTTATCATATGTAAGATGAAAATAATAGTACCTACTACCTAAGGTTTATTGAGTGAGTTCCCAGTAACCCAACAAGATTTTATTTTATTTTGTTTTTTGAGACAGAGTCTCACTCTGCCACCCTGGCTGGAGTACAGTGGTGCAATCACTGCTCACTGCAACCTTGACCTCTTGGGCTCGAGCAGTTGTCCTATCTCAACCTCCCAAGTAGCTGGGACCACAGGCAAGTGCCACCACGCCTGGCCAATTTTTTAAAAATTATTTGTTGAGCCAGGATCTCTCTATGCTCCCTAGGCTGGTCTCAAACTCCTGGGCTCAAGGGATCCTCGCACCTCAGCCTCCCAAAGTGCTGTGATTATAAGCATGAGCCACCGTGCCTAGACAAGATTTTATTTTATTTATTTATTTATTTTTATTTTATTTTTATTTATTTATTTATTTATTTATTTATTTATTTATTTATTTATTTTTTTGAGATGGAGTCTCGCTCTGTCGACCAGGCTGGAGTGCAGTGGCACGATCTCGGCTCACTGCAAGCTCCGCCTCCAGGGTTCACGCCATTCTCCTGCCTCAGCCTTCCAAGTAGCTGGGACTACAGGCGCCCGCCACTGCGCCCGGCTAATTTTTTGCATTTTTAGTAGAGACGGGGTTTCACCGTGTTAGCCAGGATGGTCTTGATCTCCTGACCTCGTGATCCACCCGCCTCGGCCTCCCAAAGTGCTGGGATTACAGGCGTGAGCCACTGTGAAGATTTTATTTTTAAAAAGAAAAA
Organism: Piliocolobus tephrosceles; assembly: GCF_002776525.5. Lineage (NCBI taxonomy): Eukaryota > Metazoa > Chordata > Mammalia > Primates > Cercopithecidae > Piliocolobus > Piliocolobus tephrosceles. Next base: position 99,256,540 of record NC_045434.1, read on the forward strand.
ATGGAGAGGAGGCAGAGCACAGTTGAGTGACAGTGGAGGAACTGAAAAGAGGTAGCATTACAGTGAAGGGAGCTGAGAGAGGATGGAAAGAAAACACCTGGTACTGCTGTGATGAGAATTAGGAAGTAGAGAGGGGCCTTGGTACGGGACATGACAAAATCAAAGAAGAACGCTGGGCTATTGGGAGTGCAAGAGAATAAAGGCAAGTGGGGCATGAAATGACAGTCGGATGGAGTGAAGAAGTATGCACATGTGAATGGTCATGAGGCTGGAGGAAGGGGAGAATAGTTAGGGAGATAAGGAGCAGTCCCAGAGAAGGGAGACATGTCACTTCCCTTGCCTGGGTCTACCATGAAGGTAAGAGATAGGTTGAGAAGATGTGGTGAGAAATGGATAACTCTAAATTTCAATCTGGAGAAAAGAGTTGTTCCACAGTTACTGGTATGGACTGGGAGGAGGGGGAAAAGACAGAGAAAGCTCTATGCCACTGCCAGGGAAAATTCAAGTGGCAGAGGACATTAAAGTAGAGAAGGCTGAAAAGTGAAGACCTGCAAGGGGGAGGGAGAAAGGAGGAGAGACACTGCTGGGTACTGAAAGCTCTTTGATAGATAACACATTCAAGGCTGAGGAGCCAAGTGAAGTTTGGGAAAATCAGAATATGAAAGAAAGTCCCCGAGGAAGGTCTGAGGACTGAAGTATACCATAATACCATATCTGCACAGTGAAGTAAAAAGAACACTGATTTTGGACCCAGACACACCTGCCTTTCCTGCTCCATTGCTTAGTCTCTTTTTAAGCTTTCGGTATGTTAATTTGGCCTGTCTCTCTCTTTCTTTTCTTTCTTTCTTTCTTTCTTTCTTTCTTTCTTTCTTTCTTTCTT
>NC_045434.1:99257819-99291084 GCF_002776525.5 Piliocolobus tephrosceles
CCTCGGCCTCCCAAAGTGCTGGGATTACAGGCATGAGCCACCATGCCAGGCCTAATTTGGTTTTTTAAGTGTGTTTCTTTAAGAGTACTAAATGAGGATAAAGTCGCATACCTGGAAAGTTTGTGAAGATGAAGTAAGATATTGCACACAAGTGCTAGCAGGGTCTGGTACCCAATGAACATTAGAATCTGATATCTCCCTTTCATTCCTGTCCTATGCCTCCCTGGTTCGAGTTACCATTGTCTTTGCTCCTGGTTTCCCATACCAGCAGCTGGATGTCATGCTGGTGAGTTTCACCATTCTTTCATTTTCTCCCCTCCCTCTTCTCCAAACCACAGTGCATTTGCTGAGAGCACCTGGGCGCCCGTGAATCAAGGTCAAAACTATCCCCCTGAGACACTCACAGGGGTCTTTCTGAAAAAAATGTTTTGGTGTCTTACTAGTCTCATTCTAAAAAGGATGATTCTCCTGGGAGATGGAGGAACCCTGTCCTCTTTCTCCAAGTTGCAGCATCATTTTCTGGTTCTCCCTGGGCCATGCCCTCTTCAGCTGCCAGTTTTGAGACACTGCAGTGTGAGGGACCTGTCTGCACGGAGGAGAGCAGCTGCCATGTGGAGGATGATTTGACTGATGCAAGCGAAGCTGGCTTCCAGGTCAAGGGTTACACTTTCAGTGAACCCTTCCACCTGATTGTGTCCTACGGTGAGGTCCCGGGAAGACCTGAACAGTGCCCTAAACCCCTTCTTTCAGCCCCAGAGCCCACCCAGGAACGTGTCCCTAGGAAACTGGCCATGGGATGAGGTACCTCCTTCCCAGTCTTAAGCCCACAGCAACCAGGGTGCTGTAAGTCCTAGGCCCTAGGGAAGTTCTCCCATACTCCCAACTAGGGGTGAGAGTTTACCTGGACCCTCAGAGAAAGTTTACGGGAGTAGGCATCCCTGGGGGTAGCTCCCAAGGGAGGCCCTGGGTGACACTCAGCTCTTTCTCTGGACCATAGACTGGCTGATCCTCCAAGGTCCAGCCAAGCCAGTGTTTGAAGGGGACCCGCTAGTTCTGCGCTGCCAGGCCTGGCAAGACTGGCCACTGACTCAGGTGACCTTCTACCGAGATGGCTCAGCTCTGGGTCCCCCCAGGCCTAACAAGGAATTCTCCATCGCCGCGGTACAAGAGGCAGACAGCGGGCACTACCACTGCAGTGGCATCTTCCAGAGCCCTGGTCCTGGGAGCCCAGAAACAGCATCTGGTGTGGCTATCACAGTCCAAGGTGAGAGCTAGAAGCAGCATCGTCATGGCAGGGGAGGGTAAGGAGAGACAGGGAACCCAAATTGTCTTTCTTTAGCCTAGAGGTGGCAAGATCATCAAAAGATTATGGAGCAGGTTGCTGGCAAATGCCCAAGTTGGGCTTCAAAAGGGATGAGACCTCAACATTGACTTTTCAAGTCATCTAGCCCTACTCAGAGTCCAGCATGGTTCCTGCCACCCAGATCTATGCTTCCCAGCGCTCACTGATTGGGTGTCTGGACTACTATCAGATTTGTCCATCTGTGGATCTTTCCTAGTCCTGTCTACTTGCAGGAAGAACTTGACAGATTCAAATGGAATCTAAGACAGCCCGTTCCTGCTGGAAACGGGAAAGGAAGTGTGACTCCCTGAGGCTCTTCGCCCGCATGTGTCTACCTGTATATAAGATGGCTGAGTTCTTCTTTCTTGCCTTTTTCCCAGAACTGTTTCCAGCGCCAATTCTCAGAGCTATACCCTCAGCTGAACCCCAAGCAGGAGGCCCCATGACCCTGAGCTGTCAGACAAAGTTGCCCCTGCAGAGGTCAGCTGCCCGCCTCCTCTTCTCCTTCTACAAGAATGGAAGGACAGTGCAAAGCAGGGGGGTCTCCTCAGAATTCCAGATACCCACAGCTTCAGAAGATCACTCCGGCTCATACTGGTGTGAGGCAGCCACTGAGGACAACCAAGTTTGGAAACAGAGCCCCCAGCTAGAGATCAGAGTGCAGGGTGAGTTCCTATCAGAGTGCAGGGTGTCTGTTTGGCATGCATGTGAGTGAAAAGGGGAGATAGGATGAATTGGCCTGTGAGCTGGGATTCGGTGTGAGCAGGTTAAGAAGGGACACAGAGGAGACAGGAACAATGGGCCAGAATCCCTGATGATGAGAGACAGCACAAATAGAGAACTTCTCCCTCAGACTGTGGTGCATACCTCACCAGTCCAAGAGCTGAGCAAGTCCCATACCTGCTGCCACACAAGCCTTAGCATCCCCCACCATGCTCTCTGGGCATTTATAGGAATTTAATATCTGGAATGAAGACGGGATAGTCTGAAGTCTATGTTCAATTCTGAGAGCCACTGTTAAGAGGCTGCCCTTGACCTGAAACACTCCCAGAGGAGGTGTCCAGGGTGATAAGGGGGCTTGAAGTCATGCCATATGAAAAATAGTGGAAGGGGCTGGAGATGCTATCCTGAAGAGGAGATGACTCAAAGGCTAGTAGGGGTGTCCTCAAAAAGCTGAAGGCGGGCATTAGCACAAGGAATTAGACTAATGTCATATGTAATAAAGAGGCTGACCTAGAACCAGTTACCACATTCATGCCTCAGGGAATTAGATTCAGCCTTGATAGAGAAACAACTGGCTAATGGTTATAGCTGTCCAGTGGTAAAGCCTCACTGCTGAAGAATTCCAAACAGAGGTGGCAAGCTTCAGATTAAAATTTGGACCAGGAGGGACACTAGAGTCCTCAAGTCCCTGCTGCCATTGAGTCCTACAGCCACTTTCAGAGAATAAGAAAGTTTGGCCAGGGATGGGAGGGAAGGCCCAGAGTCAGACTTCACTCTTGTGTGTGCCTCCTGCCCCGTAATCCAGGTCCCCCCAGCTCTGCACCTCTCACTTTGAATCCAGCTCCTCAGAAATCAGCTGCTCCAGGAACTGCTCCTGAGGAGGCTCCTGGGCCGCTGCCTCCGCTGCCAACCCCATCTTCTGAGGATCCAGACTTTTCTTCTCCTCTGGGGATGCCAGATCCCCATCTGTATCACCAGATGGGCCTTCTTCTCAAACACATGCAGGATGTGAGAGTTCTCCTCGGTCACCTGCTTATGGAGTTGAGGGAATTATCTGGCCACCGGAAGCCTGGGACCACAAAGGCTACTGCTGAATAGGAGTAAATAATTCATCCGTGATCTCGCTTAACCACCCCAATAAATCTGATTCTTTCTGTTTTCTCTTCCTGTCCTGCACATATGCATAAGTACTTTTACAGGTTGTCCCAGTGTTTTGTTAGAATAATGTAGACAGGTGAGTGTAAATAAATTTGTACAAAGTGAGAATTGGAGTTTAGTTATAATTGCGTATTCTCTCTTAACACAACAGAATTCTGCTCTTTAGATCAGGAATTTCTATCTGTTATGTAGACCAGAATTTTGTGATTTAAAGAGAATTAATGCAGGTGGATTTAATACAGCAGTCTCAATTGGAGGCAATTTTGCTCCCCAGATGACATTGGGCAATGTTTGAAGACATTTTGGTCATTACACTTGGGGGGGTGAGGGGTGGTGGGATGTGTGTACTACTGGCATCTAGTAAATAGAAGCCAGGGATGCTGCTAAACATCCTATAATGCATAGGGCAGTACCCACAGCAAAAAATAATCTGGCCCAAAACGTCAGTTGTATTGAGTTTGAGAAACCCCAGCCTAATGAAACCCTAAGTGTTGGGCTCTGGAATGGGACTTCACCCTTTCTAATTACTATCTCTTTCCAGCCACATTCAGCTATTCTTATTGACATACTAGTCTTTAGTTGGTGCGATTGTCTGTTCTTTAGTTCTAGTTTGTGTCCCCTCAAAAGCCATATGTTGAAATCCTAATCCCCAAGGTGATGGCATTAAGAAGTGGGCCTTTGGGAAGTGATTAGATCAGGAAGGCAGGGCCCTCATGATTAGGATTAGTGCCCTTATTTAAAAAGGCCCCAGAAAGCTAACTCACCCTTCTACCATATGAGGACATGGCAAGAAGATGACATATATAAGAACCAAAAAACAGCTCCTACTGAACACCGACTCTGTTGTTGCCTTGATCTTGAACTTCCAGCCTCCAGAACTATGAGAAATAAATTTATGTTGTTTGTAAGCTATTCAGTTTCTGTATTTTGTTATAGCAACCCAAATAGACTAGGCAGTTGGCCTCTGCTACATGGCTGAGTTTATGATATGTTAAAAATACTCATAAAACAGTGTCTCTGTCTACAGAGGGCTTACACTGTGGGATAGAAGAGAGTAGTAGCCCATCCTATAACACAATTAAAGCAGGGTATATAAAAAATTTCTTACAAGATCCTACTGGGCTCGGAAATAAGTGACCGAATATAATACTGCCAGAGTTGCAGATAGTTGTTTTTAATTCATCTGTCTCTGAAATTGTTTTATTTAATAACACATAATGACTCTGTTTTAGTCTCGTATTAATACTTTTTTCTATGCTTGGACTTCTATTGTACATTCGCAGCCAATGAGAGCTGGCCTGGCAGACTCTATAGTAACCTTAACTCAATCAGTTAGCACATCATTTTATAATGACCTCAACCAATGGCTGTTCTACCATGTTATTCTAAATTATATGGTGTGATTTTCTCCACTGTGGCCTTTCTTTATGCCATTTATTTTGTGCAGTTGTGACACAAAATGATTTACAAAAGACATGCACATGATCACTCTAGACATACCACAAAGAAACAAAGACATAGAATCATGCTGATGGTAAAATGAGAGTTTTATGGTAATTCTTAGTACCTTTGAGGGAAAAAAAAAAGATCAGGAGGCATCTGGGAATTGGTAGAAGTCCGTAAACATCACTACAGCCTGAGAGGACTGAATTACAATTGTATGAATGGGAGTTGCAAGAGTGACCAGAACTATGTCATGACTTTGATGGACTTGAAAAAATGGAAGCTCAATTGCCAATGTACCATGGTGGATGTGTCTCCAAAGATGCTGTATTATAACTATTCTACATGGAGTTGATTTCAGCTAATGCTCCCATTTGCATGAATGCATCCTGCAAGCTCCTGCTAAATGGGGAATTCATTTACAGATAGTAGAAGCTATCAGAGATCTGGGAAGGGAAATGTGGATGCAGCTGGCTGAGATAAATATCATCTCTGTACACCTCATCCATGTGTATCTGTGCACCTCTATCATCACACTGCATTTTAATTTTTTATTACTCATTTTTGTTCACCAGAGGGTGAACTCTTTGAAAATACTCCTGAGCTCTTTGTTCCATGTTGTGTCATTGATGTCTAGCTTAATGAGGCATATGTAAATTCTCAGTATATTTTGTTTAGTTGAATTGAGTTGGGCCAGCAAAATAAGGGAAAACATCTTGAAGACGATGGGAATGAAGCTGGACCTTAAAGGATGAATGTTATATCTGGCATCAGCTAAATCTCCAGACTCTCTCCAGGGGACCCAGCCTTGGTCAAGGACTTAGAAATCTCAAGAAGAGGATCTCCTATCAACAGGGATGAGGAAGGCAAGAACAGAGCTAAACGAATGACAGAGAGAGAGAGGGAGAGCAAGCATTTACTTATCTCTTTCTGTCTAGCCTGGGGAGGCTGGAGAGGGAGTAGGGAAGAGGAATTGTTACAATGGATCTGGTTTATGGCTTGTGCCATTTAAGATTCTGTAATTGACAGAGGTCCCAATGCAGCTGTGCTCAACATTGTCTCTGAAAGAAACATTAGATAGCCAGCACATGAAAGGAAAACTGTTCTCCACTCACAATACCTTTGACATCAAATATGTGGGTTTCCATTCCAAGTTTTTCTCTGCTTCTCAGTGGAAACCAACTAGATGTTCCACAGTTTATCAATTCTGGCTCTAACTACCCAGAGTTAGCACAGACCCCATAGATTAAGGGGTCAGTCCCACGTGACTGCTCTCACTTCAAAAGCCAATTGCAAATCCCAGGCCTCTGGTACTTGACACCAACCAGCTATAAGTCAGAGGTTCTCACAATTCCTTGGGTTCAATAATTTGCTAGAATGGCTCACAAAACTTGGGAAAACAGTTTACTTAACAGCCAATGACAATATACATAGGGCAAGGTAAGTGGGAAGAGGTGCAGCGTTTGCACGCTTTCTGAGTGTGCCACCCTCCAGCTTCTCCATGTGTTCACTGACCTGGAAGCCCTTAGGACTCCACCATTTAGGATTTTTAATGAAGGCTTCATTACACAGGCATGATTGAGTAAATCATTAGCAATTGATGATTAACTCAAACACCAGCTCCTCTCTCCTCCAGGAGGTCAAGGTGGGTTTTCCACACCAAGCAATTCTCTAATTCTCAGCAGAAACAAATTAGATGTTGTGTAATTTACCAATTCTTACTCTAACTACTCAGAGTTAGCACAGACCCCTGAAAGTTCCAACCCTATAATTGCAGAGTTAAGAGTCACCTTATTAGCATAAAGTCAGGTATGATTGAAGGGGCTAATTATACATAACAAGAGATAATCCTCTCATCCCTATCACTCAGGAAATCCCCAGGATTTTGGTAGCTCTGTGCCAAAGAGCTACCCAAAGTGGCAGAGAAAAGTATATATTTCTTATTGTGTTACACACATCCATTATCTTGTAAGTTGAATAGTGCATTTGCATACTCTACAACCCAGAATTCCATGCCTAGGTGGATGTGCCCAAGAGAAAATTTAGCATATGCACACCAGACGACAGGTATGATAATGTTTATAGTGACAAAACTTGTAAAAGCAAAATTTGGTATTGAAATACCTTTCTTTTGTTGAAAAGAAGTCAGTGCAGATATCCACCAACAGGAAAATGAGTAAATTACCATGTTAATTTGTTTCAAAGTATATTAAACACCAAACTCTATCAATAGGATATTGTACTACCAGCTATGTATTTGGAAGTGGAGATGATGATGAACAAGACAGGAACTCAGGGAATAGATCACTCACTGGGGACTGGAGTGTTCAGGCACATTTCATGAAGAAGATAATACACGGGTGGGGCCTTGAAAAACATGACAGACCTAGAGAACAGGAGAAGACAGGGAAGGATGTTCCAGAGTGGGATGATGTAAGCAAGCGCATAAAGGGGAAAATTGGCATGCAGCTGTCAGGGAAAAAGAAGGTAAATCCTTTGACTGAAACAGAGTTTAGTGGAAGGAAACAATAATGGAGAAGTAAACAGACTATAGAGGCTCTTAAATGTGCTATAGAGGCTCTTTAAATGTCCATAAGAAAATTGATCGAATTCTGTAGGTAAATTTTGAGTAAAGAAGGAACTCATGAAAAGTGATGTTTAGTATGATTATTCCGGTACTCTGGTACAAGGTGAAAGGGGCGACTAGAAGAGGGGTTGAGGGAGGTAGATTTGAAGGCTGCTGTTCTCATCCAGCCTTCACAGACAAGGGCCTTAGCTAGGGACAGGAGGAATACAGAGTAATGATCTGAGAGGTGTTAACAGGTCTGGGTGATCAGATGTGGAGTAGCATTGCTCCTCTCAAACACAAAGGTCTCTATGCCCAGCCCAGTAGCCCAAAGTAGAAAAATTTGTTTCAGTTACAACTTAGAAGAGACTAGGGAAGGGATAAAATGACCTGCTAGAATCATAGGAGGAAGTTTAAGGAGGGTGTGTTTGGATAGGTCTCATCCTAGTCCTGTCTTCTTAAAACTTTCCCTCCCTCTTGGTATCAACCTTCTTCCTTCCCACTGGACAAGAGGAGATGTGGAGAAATACGAGTTACAGCACAGCCTTCCTGCCAGAGTTCCTTCAGACAGGCACTGTTAGTTTTCATTAACTATATGTGAATTTCTCATAAAGCTAAAGACATTCAATGTAAAGAAGTACTCCGCTCTCTATTCTGAAATTGTCCTTTGCACTCCTTTGGTATTGAAATGCCTTTCTTTTGCTGAAAAGTTTACATTAAAGAATATAATTTTAGGCCGGGCATGGTGGCTCATGCCTGTAATCCCAACACTTTGGGAGGCTGAGGTTGGTGGATCACCTGAGGTCAGGAGTTTGAGACCAGCCTGACCAACATGGAGAAACCCCATTTCTACTAAAAATACAAAATTAGCCAGGCGTGGTGGCACATGCCTGTAATCCCAGCTACTCAGGAGGCTGAGGCAGGAGAATTGCTTGAATCCGGAAGGCAGAGGTTGCAGTGAGCCAAGATCGCACCACTGTACTCCAGTCTGGGCAAGAAGAGCGAATGAAACTCCATCTCAGAAAAAAAAAAAAAAAAGAATAGTAATTTTAAAAAATATATTATGATCAGCCCTGTCCTGGGTTACAGAAAATAAATAAAATAAAAATAACTTAAAAATGTTCTTATTTAGGAAAAGAAAAACTTGTTTGGTAAAATTACAAAGATAAGAAATACTGAATATTGATGACAAGAGGGAACAGAAGCCCTATGAATTGCCGGTGGGTGTATAAGTTTCTGCAGCCACTTTTGAGAGTAATCTCACAGTATTCAATCTCTTCCTTTGTTTAGGTCACAAATACTCACACAGCACGTGCTATGTGCTGTCACTGTTGTAGGTGATACGTCAGTGAATGAGAAAAAATTTCTGCCTCAGTGGAGCTTACATTCCAATGGGGGGAAACCTACCACAAACAAATAAATACAATTCCGGGTAGTGACAAGTACAACGATGAGAAATAAAGCAAAATATGGAGCCAGCAAATGACAGTGAGGAGATTTTTAGACAGCGTGGTTAGCAACCATCTCTCTGAGAAGGTAATATTTGAGTGAAGTGAGGAAGTGAAACTTATAAAGATCTGGGAGAACAAGGATCTTTCAGGCAGAAAGAACAGCAAGTGAGGCCCTGGAGCAACACTAAGCACAGAATGTTCAGCAACTGTTGTAAACACAATGTGGCTAGATCAGAGTGAGTGAAGGGGACAGTTGTAGGAAATGAGGCCAACAGAGAAAGGCCCGATTTCTAGGGCCCTATAGACCATCGGAAGGTGTTTGGAACTTATTCTGAGGGTATCTTTGTGGAATTTTGAGGGAAAGTAACACAATATGGTTAACATTTTAAAAGTATCTCTCTAGTGACTCAGTGAATAAATTACTGTATGAAAAGATCAATGTAGCAGGTAGAGTCATCAGGACTTGCTGATGAATTAGATTTGGGTTTTAGAATGAGTGTGCATGTAACTCATGAGCATAATCTGCAGTCTCGCTTTCAGGTGTGTATCCCATAGAGGCACTTCAGGGCTCTGTAGGGAAGCATCATGTCCTTACCAGCACTAACTTACATGAAACCTCCTATGTGCCAAGCCCTGTCCTAAGCCCTTTACATATGTTAATTCATCCAGCCCTCACAATATGTACCAAGAAGTCCACTGTGGAATTGTCTGTGGTAGCTGAGAGTGGGCAGCAATTAGGATGTTAGGGGAATGGACAAGTGCAGTGTAGCAGAAGCAAAGAATATTAGGGCTATCATGGCTGGGTGTGGTGGCTCATGCCTATAATCCCAGCACTTTGGAAGGCCAAGGTGGGTGGGTCATCTGAGGTCAGGAGTCGGAGACCAGCCTGGCCAACACAGTGAAACCCCATCTCTACTAAACACAAAATTAGCCGGCATAGTGATGCACGCCTGTAATCCCAGCTACTCAGGAGGCTGAGGCAGGAGAATCGCTTGAACCCAGGAGGCGGAGGTTGCAGTCAGCTGATATCATGCCATTGCATGCCAGACTGCGTGATAAGAGCAAAACTCTGTCTCAAAAAAAAAAAAAAAAAAAGAATATTAGGGCAGTCAAAAGCAATAAACATGATGCATGTAGAGCAATCTGAACAAATTTGAAACATCTAGGATTAATTTTTAAAAGTAAAAGTGAATATAATATCTAGAACACAATGCCACTTATGTAAATTAACAACACTAAATATTTCTCAAAGATAAAAATTGCATGTATATGGGAACATACGGTAAACATTGTACCGTGGGTGCTTATGTGGAGGGGATAAGAACAGTAATGTAGATGAAAGTCAAGAAGGTGAGACAATAAGAGGGGGAAATTGCAAAGACCAATAATGGCAGCCTGCCATGAGCAGCATCTTGAATCCCTGACAATCAGAGAGACAAGAGAACAGATTTTGGAGACAGACTTCTACTCAAACCCCAGTTTCATCATCTCAGTAGGAAACTGAGGTGATGAGGACATATGCAAAATGGGGATATTAATAATTCTTCCTCAAAGGGCCTTACAAGAATTAAGTGAAGTAGTATCTATGAAGCACTTAGCATAGTGCCTGCCACATGCTGAGACACTAAAGTGAGCTGTCATCAGCAACAACAGCATTAGTTCGTTACCATAATTATCACTGAGAACATTTCATCACCAGAATGCTTATCAAATGGTAACATATATTGTCCAGATGTTGTGTTGTGATAGGCCTCAAAGAATTGCTCAAGTTACAAATGATAATTTCTAAATGTGTCTGCATTGTGAAGGAGTGAAGAATTAGAAATTCTGGGGAAAAGTCCTAGATGGAGTAAGAAGACTCACTTTGGGAAAAACTTAGAGGAGAGCCTAGAATAAAGAAATGTCTGGAGCCGGGCGCGGTGGCTCAAGCCTGTAATCCTAGCACTTTGGGAGGCCGAGACGGGCGGATCACGAGGTCAGGAGATGTAGACCATCCCGGCTAACACAGTGAAACCCCGTCTCTACTAAAAAGTACAAAAAAACGAGCCGGGCGAGGTGGCGGGCGCCTGCAGTCCCAGCTGCTCGGGAAGCTGAGGCAGGAGAATGGCGTAAACCCGGGAGGCGGAGCTTGTAGTGAGCTGAGATCCGGCCACGGCACTCTAGCCTGGGCGACAGAGCGAGACTCCGTCTCAAAAAAAAAAAAAAAAAGAAATGTTTGGTGGGAAATTTTTCAAGTCAAATTCTGAGTACTGTATAATATGAACACTATGGATGGTTCCAGAGATTTCTAGGGAAGACTGTACAGTTCACAAAGTTTTAGTGTACTCAGGTTTCTTCTGAATCCAGTAAAGGGGCTGACATCTGTGCTCTGGGGGATGAGAAGCCAAAATAGAGCCAGCTTCTGTTGCCTAAGAGGACAGCCGACAACTGCATTGCATTCTTACCATACAGGTGGTGGCGTGGTGCAGAAGTCAGACCTCTGTGGCAGGCTGTGGATCCTGTGGAAAGCCACACACTGGCCCTGAGATGAAGAATTAGCAGGTTGGAAGGGAAGCACAGGAGTGCTGGCCAGCCCAGGCACTCCTAAAGCAGGCAGGTGATCATCCCTGTTCCCAGTAATTAGTTCTTCTCTGCCTCCCCAACTCTTGGGCACATTATCAAATGTGTCCCTACTTTGTTTGAGATCTACATGACTCTATCTCTTTTATCAAAACCTGCACTCAAAACATGATCTGAAGTGACCAGCATAATTTAAATGACCAGTCACATTTTCCTAAGAGGCATTTGCATTTTTAAAAGGGGCTCCATTAAGCAAAATATGAGGGGATTCTCAGAGTGGAACTTCAGGCATCCACAAGAGGGGAAGATACTATCTCACTGGGAGTTGACAGTATCTGATAATTGATCTCCTTCCCATCTGATTTCCAAGGGATCAAGGTGTCCTGGTTCTAAACAACCACAAGTAAGGACAGGATAGAGTCCAAGGAGACATACTATCAGGTTGGAAAATTCATTAAGTATTTACATGAAAATTCAGGTTCCTCATTGCTCAGGTATGGTCACATGGCTCAGAAAGCACAAGAAGTAGAGCCCTGAGGTCAGACCTGAGAGGCTTCTGAGGGGCTGATGCAGTGACTTCTCTGCTGCAGGTCAGGATTCCTGGAACTGGGGCATGGTTGGGGAGGGGTTGCAGGGAAGGGTGGGAGGAAGGAAGAAAGGAATAAGTGAGTGGAAGTGCTTCAGGATGAGCTCATTGGGGGTGGGTAGGAAAGAAGTTTTCTAACTTCTTAAGAATTTAAGAATTTATGAGAACTCAAGATTTCAGGAAGGGAGGAAGAAGAAACACATTGCATTTCTATCCTTGACTGGGGAACTAGATGATAGGGATGGGAAGGGTGGTTGGTGAGTCATGCCTTTTTGTCTACTCATTGTGGGAGGATGTGAGCTCTGGGGGCAGGCAACCCAACATTGACCTCTCTAGGTCTCACGCCAATGTCTGTTATCAGGAGTGAGCAGGAAAAAGGACCTTAAGGACATGAGGCTGTGTCTTCCTCAGCTGAGCCTTGCAGGGCTGGCTGGAAGGTGGAGAAGGGATGGGATGGGAGTGGGATGTCAATGGGAGCTTGAAGATGGAAGGGTCATCTGCTGGAGCCTGGGATTCTATGGGGCTCTCTTGTGCTGTGGAGGACACAAGTTCTGCCGGCCTTCCTTACAGTAGTCACGGCTGGCCTGAGCTGTGAGGTGGCTATAGAGGCGGTAGATGAGACAGTGCCTGGCACTTGAGATACCTGATGTTCAGCCTGCCTTCTACTCGTTCCAGTCTGCCATCTTCAGGAACCAGCAGTGGGTGGGAGAAGCAGCAATATCTCCTAGTACTCAGTGGCATCCACTGGCCACTTTCTTTCTCTCTGTTCCCCATCCCATGCCAGCACATCTCCATCCTTCTGCAGCTGCTGCAGACAGATCCATCATGTGGGCACTGACAGCCCTTCTGCTCCTGGGTGAGTCCGCAGTGAGGCAGCAGATGAGCTTTGGGTGGTGGACAATAGGGTGAAGCAAGGTATGGGGAGCGGAGGGTAGGTATCCAATCCTCGGTTTCCAGGTGGTTCACTATTTCTGGAGGGTAAAGAAGAAGGGGCTTTCTCAGAGCTTGGGAAACCTCGGGCAAAAGAAGAAAAACAGGTTTTGGGATCATTCAGCCTTCCTTGTCATCAAGAGTCTCTTTCCTCTCATCACCAACATTCTCCTTCTCCTTCCTCTTCCTTCTTTTTTGTTTTGCAGTTCCAAGCAGTGGGCAAGCTGGTGAGTCTTATACATTTCTCATCCCAATTTTCTACAACTTCCACTCCAACTCCCTAAGTTACCTGCTCAGGTAGACTCCTCACTTCTTGGCTGCTCTGGGATAGTGTCTTTTCCTACTCTCCTCAACCACTGGGACTAAATTTGCTTGAAGGCATTTAGAAATGGGTGCTGGCTGATGGACTGATAGTCTGTAACCCAATGAATGTGATCTCCTGTCCTGCAGGGATGGGTTAGTACATGGGCTGGGGCCTGGGAGCTGGGGTTTCCTAAGATTTCCCAAACTCAGGTCATTTCTTTGGGCACCTTACCTTGATTCTCTTTGCATGCTGCCCCCTCTTACCCCACATCTCACCCCAGCTACTCTGGAGAAGCCCATATTGTCTCTACACCCACCTTGGACCACGATCTTCAAGGGGGAGCGGGTAACTTTGAAGTGTGATGGATACCACCCACTGCTCCTGGAGCTCCGGCCCATCAGCACTCTCTGGTATTTGGGCCACCTACTTCTGCCCTCTCACAAGAAGAGCATTGAGGTGCAGACACCAGGGGTGTATCGATGCCAGACACGGGGAGCACCCGTCAGTGACCCCATTCACCTCTCTGTATCCAATGGTGAGTAGTCTGAGCATGAGGGGATGGGGAGCACTTGTCTCCTCTGGCAATACGAGCCCTCTGGTGGGAGGGGACACTAGGTCAGTCCCAAGGTGCAGGAAACAAGGGCCACACTGGGGCCTATCTTAAGTCTCTGGAGCAGGTAGGGACCTGCATGGCACTTTGCGAGAGATGCAGTAAGGCATGCCTAGCCCCAAAGGTCCCCTTTCCCCCCTGCCACAGTGTGAGGCACAGTGTGAACATTTCTGTTTGTTTCTGAGACCAGCTCAGAAGAGCAAAAGGCTCCGAGGACCTGGAGTGCTGGACAGAGAACTTTAGGGGGTAGGGGAGCTCTGAGTAGTAAAAGAAACTCACCAAACAGGAAAGGTGAGTTTCCCTGGCAGGCCTAGCACAGATGGAGGATCTACTCTCAGTTGAACAGTGTGATGCTTCTCTGTGCCTCAGTGTCTACATCTGTAAAGAAGGGACAATAATAGTATGTATCTCTTTGACTGCTCTGAGGATTAAAAGTGAATTATGATTTGCTAAAGAAAAAAAGCAGCAATTGAACTGAGCACTTACTCAAAGTTTTATTGCATACATATATATGCGTACACAGGAGTCAGCTGAGAAACTGATTCTTGAGATGCTTGAAGAGTTTTAAAACAGGATAAGAAAAATAATAATTTGTTCATTAAGGTACAGGATTGCTGGGCATGGTGGTTCAATCCTGTAATCCCAGCACTTTGGGAGGCCAAGGCAGGCAGATCACCTGAGGTCAGGAATTCAAGACCAGCCTGGCCAACATGGTGAAGCTGTATCTCTACTAAAAATACAAAAATATATATATATACATATTAGCTGGGCATGATAGTGGGTGCCTGCCTATAGTCCCAGCTACTCGGGAGGCTGAGGCATGAGAATTGTTTGAACCCGGGAGGCGGAGGTTGCAGTGAGCCGAGATCATGCCATTGCACTCCTAGCCACAATTTGTATTCAGAATTTAAAGTACATCACTCAGTGTTCAGATTAGCACTTACACACACTTCATATTCATACTCTGTGGCCTCTTGTTTGGAAATTGTTGGTGACAGCAATAATTATACTGAGTTCTGTAGGAGTAATTACTGTTTACAGACAGTGCATGTGGATTATGCTTATTACTTGCAGGATTCTTTCTCAATGTACAACACCTAAAATGGCATCTGCTCTGTGCTAGGGCTATGTAACTGTGCTACAATGATCACAGGGTAATTATGGGGTGCTGTAGGAGATACCTAAGTCCTGGGGTGTCAAGGATGTTTTCTGGAGGAGATAAGTTCTAAGCCTAGACTTGCAGGAGAAGCAGGCCTCAACTTAAACCGGTGAAAAGAGTCTTCTTGGCTGAGGAAATAGCAGGTACAAAGGCCTTCGGCTCAATTCTCTCAACAGGGCCAATTGTCTCAACAGTTCAGTATGGCTGGAACTTAGCCTGTTAGGAGTGGAAGGTGAAGAAAGTAGAGAGGAAATGGGGCAGGAGTGAATACTGCCATGGTGAGGGAGAGGTAAGCAGGATCCAGTCAGGAAGACCCTGACACCATCCTAAAGGGGTTATAATTGATTCTTATGGTCAAAACTCTTTGAGGCTGGAGCCAAGTCTCTGGCATCTTTGCCTCGCTGGCTAAGAGAAAGACCAGCCCTCCCCCTTCCTTCCCAGTCACCTACAAATATATCTTGCACTATGAGGCTACTGGGTGCCAACCACCAGGGAAGGCCTGTCTGCTCAGGAAAGCAGTGGGAGGCCAGGTGCGGTGGCTCACGCCCATAATCCCAGCACTTTGGGAGGCCAAGGTGGGCGGAGCACCTGAGTTCAGAGCTCCAGACCAGCCTGGCCAACATGGTGAAAACCTGTCTCTACTAAAAAATGCAAAAATTAGCTGGGCATGGTGGCGCGCACCTGTAATTCCTAGTTACTCAGGAGGCTGAGGCAGGAGAATCGCTTGAACCCGAGAGGTGGAGGTTGCAGTGAGCTGAGTTTGTGCCACTGCACTCCAATCTGGGCGACAGAGCAAGACCATGTCTCAAAAAAGAAAAGAAAAGAAAGCAGTGGGAGATGGTGGGGAAGGGAGGGAGAGGAGTTATGCGCAGAAAGCAGGGAGGCTGTGAGAGTGGGAGATCTCCAGGGCTGGACTTTCTGTGGAGTCAAGCGTGTCTGTGGTGTCTGTCGCAGACTGGCTGATTCTGCAAGTGCCCTATACTCCAGTGTTCGAGGGCGAGCCGCTGGTCCTGCGCTGCCGCGGCTGGTACGACAAGGTGATCTACAAGCTTCACTACTACCATGACGGCCAGGCCGTGCGCTACTTCCACTCCAGCGCCAACTACACTGTGTTGCAGGCGCGCGCCAGCGACAGCGGGCGCTACCAGTGCTCGGGCACCATGCGCATCCCGGTGGAGAGCGCGCCCATGTTCTCCGCTAAGGTGGCTGTGACAGTGCAAGGTGGGAGAGACCAGGGGCCCCGGGAGGGAGGCAAATGAGCACTGAGAAATTCTGGGACAGGAGCTCGGCGGGAAAAGACGGGGCGGAAGTTCAAATAGCTGCCACTTGGCGGGTTTCTCTTAGATTACGGACGCTGTCTCCTCTCCTTCGCCGCGAAGGAGCGCTTGATCTGCAGCCTGCTTGGAGGCTGGTCCCTTTCCCCGACGCACACCCTGGCTTCTCACTCTGGCTGGGGACTCCCATATAAAGGGCAGCTCTGGCAGGGGCAGGGGGCACCGTAGGCCTGGGACGAAGGAGCGACTCCCTAGCGTCCTGCAAGGCAGGCGCAGCGTCTCCTCTCCTAGGCTGCAGAACCCTAGCTGAGTGTCAGTCGGGATGTGACATGAAGCGTGGGGCCCGGTCCCTCCTCCTTTCAAACTTTCCCCGTTCCTCGTGGACTCAGTCCCCCTGCCCCACGTTTCAGAAGGCTCCCCTTCCCCCTCCACGTGGACACTCGGCCTCCTCCCCTGCCCCCCTTGGTCTGTGGGTCTGCAAGGAGCCCTCACGGGAAGCAGGAAGGAGCTGGGTCGTGGAGCGGTGGACGAACCGGCGTCGTTGCTCCCCGCCTTCTCCGCAGAGCTGTTCAGGGCGCCGGTGCTGAGGGTGATGGGTCCGCGGGAGGCCCGCGGCGCGACGCTGGGCGGGGTGGTGCTGCGCTGCGACACGCGCCTGCACCCGCAGAAGCGCGACACCCCACTGCAGTTCGCGTTTTACAAGTACAGCCGCGCGGTGCGCCGCTTCGACTGGGGCGCCGAGTACACAGTCCCGGAGCCCGAGGTCGAGGAGCTGGAATCGTACTGGTGCGAGGCGGCCACCGCCACCCGCAGTGTCCGGAAACGCAGTCCGTGGCTGCAGCTCCCGGGACCGGGTGAGTGCCTGCACACCCTCCCGGACGCCCACCCTGGCGAGCAGCCCTGCTTCCGCCTCTCGGCACCCACGAATCTCCCCCGCCTCTCCGTCCTCGTCTGGGCCCCCCCTCCATGCCTCCCGGTCCCCGTCCCGGCCCCCCTCCCCCCCTCCCCGTCCCGGTCCCGCCCCCAGCTCCCCCAGTCTTTCCCATCTCACACTCGCCACCCTCCTCCTCACCCTTCTTCCAGCCTTCCCCATCCCCGCCCACTGCCCCACGCCTCTCCCCCAGCCCCGCGCCGAGAAGAGCCATGAAAGCCGCGCGTGACTGGGCGTGATACATTCACAGGTTCTCCCCTGGACCCGGCCTCCACCACCGCCCCACGAGCCGCAGCCTTGGCTCCTGGAAACAAGCCGCTTTTCTTCAGAAAGCCCCCGGTGTCCAGATCGGTCCCATCGGTCACCTCCGTCCCGAGCACCACTTCCACCCGTCTGCAGTTCCCGGCGAGCGGCGCCCCGACTGCTGGGCCACCTGCCTGCGCTCCGCCGACGCCCTTGGAACAATCGGCTGGAGCCCTGAAACCCGACGTGGACCTTCTGCTCCGAGAAATGCAGCTGCTCAAAGGCATTCTGAGCCGGGTGGTCCTGGAATTAAAGGAGCCACAGGCCCTCCCGGAGCTCAGGGGTACGCCCGAGATCCCCACCTCTCACTTTGCTGTGAGCCTGGGAACCCCAGAGACCACTCCTGTGGAGAGCTGAGGTGGGGGGCTACCGTCCCCTCTGCAGGCTCATTCCTCCCTGGTCGCCTGCTTCCCCTCACGCGAAGTTCTTTCAAAGCCATCTGTTTGCATCCTTGTGTTTTGCTGCGGTTTTTAAAGGAGCGCCCACGAAGTGTAGTGGCCGACGGTTTCAACCTCACACAGCAGTTTGTAACCACAAGCATTCTCTTTGAATTCTCACAGAATTCAGCAAGAATTAGAAACCTGCTATTTACTACATTGTGGTTTAACTTTGGAAGTGAATTTAATCACCCATAGCCCTTCAGATAAACCTAGCCAGTACATATTTCAGCACAGTTTTTTTGGTATTTAAGTACATTGAGGTAACTGAGGACTTGATAATATTTTAGAATCGAGGTGTAATTATTCATAATGAATTTACTCTGTTGATATTAAAAAGACGTTCAGTCCTATTACTGATGAGTTTACATCTTCAAATAAATCCTGGGTTCTATTTAGTTTTGGACAGGGAAAGTTGTTTGTGTGGACCTCCCATTGGCTGGTTAAAAGGATCAGAGTCTTTGGGAAGCTGAGGCGGGCGGATCACCTGAAGTCAGGAGTTCGAGACCAGCCTGGCCAACATGGCGAAACCCTGTCTCTACTGAAAACATAAAAATTAGTCAGGCATGGTGGCAGGCACCTGTAATCCCAGCTGCTCGGGAGGCTGAGGCAGGAGAATTGCTTGAACCCGGGAGGCGGAGGTTGCAGTGAGCCGAGATCATGCCATTGCACTCCAGCCTGGGTAACAAGAGCAAAACTCTGTCTCAAAAAAACAAAAACAAAAAACAGGCAGAATTCTCTTAGAATCACCCGGGTGCACCCCCTGCCCCAATGCAGTTAGACAGACTGATGGGCTGTGGTAGCAGCAGGCAGACTCTGCTAACTTTAGCCATATATTAAATAAGTGTACCATTTGCATTGAGAAATCTTTTTGAAGAAACTTTAAGACAAATCCTCAAAATCGAGTTCTCATTCTTAGCAACTTTTTTCGTAATAGCCTTTCCAACATGAATACACCAAGATATGCACATGCACAGATCAGTATGCCATCCTGCATGATGACTTTACTGTCACTTAGTTAAAAGAAGAAAGGTGAGAAGCCATTTCAATTGCAATTTCATGGTTATGTTCCTGGAAAGTCCCATTTTGATGGGCTTTCCCATCTGCCTACTGGAGCCATCAATCCTCTGCAGGGCTAGTGTGACTTGTCCTCAGGAGACCTCGTTCTCATCAGGTCCATACCATTCTTAAGTTTCACTATTAAGGCTTAGAGCTGTAACAACTGTACTCTCTCATCCTTTACTTCTGCTTGATAGATGTTCAGTCACAATCCCATTTTCCATTTCTTTCTGAGTGATTAACCAGAATAATATCAACAGCTTTCATCCTATTCTTCTAAATATTGTTCTTCACCATATTATTATTACAAAGCCACTAAAATTATACAGAGAGGCAGGCAGGCAGGCAGGTGCACACATAAATTACGATGCAATGTGATAAGTGCTCTATGAAACATGATAGGAATTCAGAGAAGAAAGTTGAATTTTTAAGGAAGAGCAAGAATTACCACATGGAGATGTGAGAAAGATTGAGGGTATGGCAAGTAGGCTGAGGATGCATATACACAGAGAAATGAAAGAATGTAGCATGTTTATGGAGCTGCAAATAATTGGGAGTGGTTGGAGAATTATGTATGTTTATGTGTATGCGTGTAGGTGTATTTTAGGGAGGGGGTGGCAGAGATGAATATGGGGAAGTAGGAAGCATTCAGAACATGAAAGTCTTGTTAAGAAGTGCTTTAGCCTGTTGGATACGTGGGATGGCTATCTGAAAGCATTCCTGACATGAAGGCAGCAGTATGCCTAATTGGAGGAAATGCTAACTTAAAATTAGACAAGAAGAATCAAACTTATCCCAGTGGATCTTTCTTAACTCGGAGGAGGTATGGGGTCCCGGTCTACAAGGGCCTTTGTGGCTCTGATTTCCAGCTTTCTGATATAGGCTCATCTCACTTTCAGAACTGTCTTCCAAGGCAACTTTTCCTAGTTAACTGCATTCTATTTCAGTGACCAGGCTCTTTTCCCCTTCTGATTTTGTTTCCCTGAGATTTCTGCCTTTTTTATTTTTTTGAGACGGAGTCTCCTGTCTCGCTGTGTTGCTCAGGCTGGAGCTGTCTCTGCTCACTGCAACCTCTGCCTCCCAGGTTCAAGCGATTCTTCCGCCTCAGCCTTCCTAGTAGCTGGGATTATAGGCACCCGCCATTATGCCCGGCTAGTTGTTTTATTTTTGTAGAGAGGGGGTGTTGCGGGAAGGCAGGGACCCCGAACGGGAGGGACTGGCTGAAGCTGCGGCAGAAGAACATAAATTGTGAAGATTTCATGGACACATCACTTCCCCAATAAATATCCTTGTGATTTCCTATGCCTGTCTTTACTTTAATCTCTTAATCCCGTCATCTTCCTTGTAAACTGAGGAGGATGAATGTCGCCTCAGGACCCTGTGATTGTGTCAACTGCACAAATTGTTTGTAGAGCATGTGTGTTTGAATATGAAATCTGGGCATCTTTAAAAAAGAACAGGATAACAGCGATGTTCAGGGAACAAGAGAGGTAACTTTGAACTGACCGCGGGTGAGCCAGACAGAAACAGAGCTATATTCCTTCTCTTTCATAAGCAAATAGGAGAAATATCGCTGAATTCTTTTTCTCAGCAAGGAACATCCCTGAGAAAGAGAATGCGCCCTGAAAGTAGGCCTATAGACGGCCCCTTTTAAGGCGTCCCATCTTTTATAGTTGAAGCTGAAGGGATGAAATAAGCCCTGGTCTCCTGTAGTGCTCCCAGGCTTACTAGGATGGGAAAATTCCCACCTAATAAATTGTGGTCAGACAGGTTACCTACTGTCAAACCCTGTTTCCTGATAAGGTGTTATCAATGACAATGTGTGCCTGAAACTTCGTTAGCAATTTTAATTTCTCCTCCTCCGGTGGTCCTGTGATCTGGCCCTGCCTCCCTTTGCTTTGTGATATTTTATTACCTTGTGAAGCATGTGATCTCTGTGACCCACACCCTATTCGAGCACTCCCTCCCTTTTTAAAAATCGCTAATAAAAACTTACTGATTTTATGGCTTGGGGAACATCAGGGATCCTGCCGACATGTGATGTCTCCCCGGGACACCCAGCTTTAAATTTCTCTCTCTTGTGCTCTTTCCCTTTATTTCTCAACCCAGCTGAGACACTTAGGAAATAGAAAAGGACCCATCTTAAACATCGGGAGCGGGTTCTCCGGATAAGGGGTTTCACCGTGTTGGCCTGGCTGGTCTTGAACTCCTGACCTCAGGTGATCCACCCACCTCAGCCTTCTAAAGTGCTGGGATTAGGGACTTGAGCCACTGCGCCCGGCCGGTTTCTGCCATCTTGATCTAGACAGGAAGTGACTAACATTAGTCGCAAGAGGCT
This sequence comes from Piliocolobus tephrosceles, assembly GCF_002776525.5. Classification (NCBI taxonomy): domain Eukaryota; kingdom Metazoa; phylum Chordata; class Mammalia; order Primates; family Cercopithecidae; genus Piliocolobus; species Piliocolobus tephrosceles. Next base: position 99,278,993 of record NC_045434.1, read on the forward strand.
TAGTAATCAAAGAATCTCAGGTCATTTAAAAAATCAGTTGATCATTTTTGAAGAGTACAAAAAAGAGAAATAGTTACTCAAAGGGGACCTAGGGTGGCAGTAAGTCTTTCATTCATACGTTTTTGGCAACATCAACATCCTTGTTCTTGTTTTGCCATCTACTTCCATTTAGAACTAGGATGTGGGGGGATAGGGAAGAACAAGAACTTTTTGGTGAGAATGAAAATCATTCATGACTCAACTTTCCTGTGTGGGGGAGAGGAATTGACTTCTACGACCTGTAGACTCCACTGTCTTCTTCGTGCACCCCAGCTTTTAAAGAGGAGGGCAGGATCAAGATGATCTTCTAAGATATCTGTTATTGATCTCCCAGGAAGACCTGCATTAAGGAAATACAGCTTCATCTTCATCCCTTCTGTTTGAGGTTCCAGCAAGCATTTAGGGAAAACAGAAGGCTAGCTAGCTCAGGTTGTCCAAGGGGACTCTCAGAGCTCATTCCCAAACAGCAGGGATGGCAGGAAAATGCTGGAGAAACCTAGGGAGGAATCTGCTTCTCTCTGAGCCTCTCATCAGTTCTGTGTCTCAGACTGAGGCTGCAAATCCTAATCCTGCTGCTGTCCATACCAGATGCCAGACAAGGAACCCAAATGTCCTCTATCAGAGAGCAGAAAAAATCCTGTCACGTTCCCTTTGGATTTCAGCCTTACTCTTTCATTCTCTCCTCCCTGAGTCCCAGTTTTTACTTGACCTTACACTATGGCAGGGGGATCTCTTTGGGTTTGTAAACCAAAATTAAAATTCTAAGCCCCCCCATAGACCAAATGGACACCCCTCACAGCCAAGAAGATTTCAAAGAAACCTGAAAAACTAGTTTAGGCCATGAAGGGAAGTGGGTATTGGACATGCCTTATTATTCCCTTTCGCTTTTGGAGTTTAGCAAAACTGACCAGCATAACATTAAAATAGAGATCCTAAGACTGACAGAACTGACTCTGTAGCAATAAAAGACCAACTCCAACCTGACTCTGAAAATCAAAGTATTTTACCCCAAACTATATTTATTTGACATATTTTGAAATGGCCCTACAATGTTGTCTCTTGTGAGGGAAATTTACGTTCTGTAGAGAATCCTCCTCCCTCGCCAGGTCTTTTCCCGATCCAGAAGAGATGTAACTAAGAGTCTGACATCTTTTAAGGTCAGATAAGAGACATTCACCATCTATTCTCTCTGAAGCCTGGAGGTTTCATCTACATGAGAATAACCTTGGCTTCCGTTACAACCACTCCCTTCCCTTAACTCAAGCTGACTTCAATTCTTCAGGCATAGCTTAACCCTTTCAACCAATTGCCAGTCAGGAAATCTTTTAATCCACCAATTACCTAGAAGTCACCCCCTCAACCTGACTTTGAGATACCTTGCCTTTCCAGGCCAAGCCAATGTATACCTTACATGTATTGACTTATGTCTTTGTTTGTAACTTCTGTCTCCCTAAAATGTATAACATCAAGCTGTAGCCCAAACACATTAGGCACATGTTCTGAGGAACCCCTGAGGCTGTATCATGGGCTATGGTATTTAACCTTGGCAAAACAAACCTATGAATTGATTGAGACCTGTCTCAGATGCTTTTTGGTTTATAGGTTTCACACTCATGGCTTTTTTCCTAAGAGATTGAATTAAATCCTCCACGTTAAAGTCCAAACTTCCTATCACAGCATATTGAGCCCATGCATCATATATTGTGGCCACACTAACCACCTGCTCTTTCCCCAACACACCACCACCATTCATGACTTTATTTTTGTATATATTTTTGCTTCGACCTTTATAGGAGGGCTGCACAGGCCTTCTGAGCCGAAGATTCCTCATTTGCAAAGTGAGGGAAATAATAGTAACCTCACAGGGAGAGACAGACAAACAGATCCTTTCATCATTAAAGGTTTTAAAATAGTTGGTAATAGGAAGCACGGAGGAGAGATACTAAGCCCAATTTGGGGGTCCAGGAATCAACTTCCTGCCAGTCCCCACTGATAGGCTATTTGTTTTGAAACTTGTGCTGTTTTAAATTATGTTGCAATGAATATCTTTACATCTGTATCTTTATGCACATATCTGAATATGTCCGTAAGATAAATTCCTGGAAGTAGAATTGCTGCATCGAAGGATATGGGTCCTTTTAGAATTTTAATAGATAGTTGCAAATTATTTCTCAAAAAGAATGTACCAATTTGTACTTCTACTAATTATGAAGGTGAAAGCTTGTTTCTCTTACCTTGGTCAAGAGAGCACATCATTGTACTTTTACTTTTAATTAAACCCACGAAAACCTTTTGACTCTTTATCCAGTGTTGAGTGTCCCTAGTCAGATCCTGATAGATTTACTACCCTGTGCCATACAGCAGTCCAGTGGTACAGTCCCCCAAGGGTCAGTGCACTTATTTGTAATACTAATCCATCCAACTCCTGAATTCCTGGCTAGCTGTTCTGTAGTTAGCTCAAAGAACTGCACTTCTGACTATACTTCCTTATTAAATACCCATTTTCTGTCCATTAGAGCCCTTATTCCAAGCTAGATCATTCCAGTCCTTGGTGAGATTTTCAGCATGTACTATAGTTAGCCCATATTGGTTTAGTTTGTTCCCCAGTCACTCTACCTGTAAAGATAATTGGTTTCAATGTTTGACATTCTACTTATAGTAAGAATCCTCATATAAATGTACATGCTTGATAGAGTTGAGACTAAATAATTGGTACAACACACTACTGTCTTTTTCAGTTCAAAGGCATCAGTCTCATTGCAGTGTAGGAGATGACCGTTCTCTCCTCTCTTAACAGTAAATATACCCTAGTGTATCATGTTAAGTTGTAATAGCCAAGCTAATTAGCTTTGGGCCTACAGATGGCAGAGTTGTACAAAGTTAAGAGTCTTGACTCAGAAGTCAATAGACTTGGGTTCGAATGTTGCTTTTACTACTTAACAGCTGTGTAGCTTTGGGCAAGATACATTGTCTCTGAAATTCTGTCTCCTCTTTCGTAAAACAGAATGATAATAGTATACGCCTATAGAATTCCTAGAAGGATTAAATGAGATTTGTAAGTAGTATAACTAATACATAAGAAGCAGTAAATTGTTATTATGACTGTAATTCATTGAATCTAAAATGATATTAATTATAGGATGCACCATTAAAGAAAACACTAAGAAAAGGGAAAGCATGGCCAAATAACTACACGATGTCTTTTTGACTTAATAAAAGTAGAAAGCATAAATAATGAATAAACAGGGAAACATATGTGAAATAAATTGGGTAAGATACCTCTCAAATGTTTTTACATTCAGAATCTGACTTTTCTGAATCACTTTCCAACTCAGATTTATCAGTGCTCATGTTTCCTCACTCCTGTGATGTCTTCTTTTCTATGAAAAGCACAGGAAGTGCAGCATTTCTTAGAAGAAGTCATAAAAAAGTAACAGTCATTGTTGCCAGACTTTTAAGCTGGTTTTATAATTATCTGGAGCTAACTTGCTTTTGACTTCTGCTTCAGGAATGTTGCTACACAAGTCTTATTCACCACCGGCCCCATTTTCCCCACAACTAACAGTTGCTTCACTATTGTCTCTAGAAATTTTCTCCAAGCTGCTTACACCATTTTGTAAATTTTGATGCTGGCACTTTAATGTTCATATTTATATAAGCAATGAAAACCATAACAAGACAACAATTATTGGATACATCATGATTTCAGAGATGTTAAAATATAGAATATAAAAAAATATATAAAATTATTATAAAATCTTAGAATAAAAAAAAAAAAAAAACTTGAGCTCTAGGCAAACAAACTTCAAAATGTCTAGAAAAAAAAGTTACATATAGTCCTACATGTGACCAGAGACTAAAGGTGGACATATTTCAGGATGAATTGGAGGTCCTCAAAAATCTGAAGGGGAAAGTAAAAACTGTTTAGTTCAACCAAAAAGCCATTTATTGAGATGCTTCAGGGTGGGCATGGTGGCTCATGCCTGTAATCCCAGCACTTTGGGAGGCCGAGGCGGGCAGATCCCCTGAAGTCAGAAGTTTGAGACCAGCCTGACCAACATGGTGAAACTCACTCTCAACCAAAAATGTAAAATTAGCGGGGCATGGTGGCATGTGCCTGTAATCCCAGCTATTTGGGAGGCTGAGGCAGGAGAATTCCTTGAACCTGGGAGGCGGAGGTTGCAATGTACCGAGATCTCCCCATTGCATTCCAGCCTGGGCAACAAGAATGAAACTCCGTCTCAAAAAAAAAAAAAAAAAAAGCTTCTAAACTTTTCCTGCCATGTGGCCACACAGCTGTACTCAAGTTTTTGTGAGAATGTGGCCTTCATTACTTCCCAAGGACAGCCCACTCTATCTTTGGACAGCTCTAGAAATTAGAAAGTTCTTCCTTACTATAATGAGCAAAATGATTTTGTTGTAACTTCTACTCACACTGTACTCCCTTACGTTACACAGAACAAATCTAATTTCTGGTCCTCTTGACCGACCTTCAGATAACTAAAGACACTGCTTAGCTCATGCCTGTGTTTTCTTCAAGGTATATTCTTTCATTCAAAAAAATTTTTTTTTCCTCAGAGTTTTTAACTTTTTCAAATTTGGAATTCCTTCTCCATCCTGCCCTTTAAATTTCTTTCTTCTTCTTCTTTTTTTTTTTTTTTTTTTTTGCTGTTAACTTATTTTTATTTTATTTTTATTATACTTTAAGTTCTGGGATACATGTGCAGAACGTGCAGGTTTGTTACATAGGTATACAAGCGCCATGGTGGTTTGCCGCACCCATCAACCTGTCATCTACATTAGGTATTTCTCCTAACGCTCTCCCTCACCTTGTCCCCCACCCCCTGACAGGCCCCGATGTATGATGCTCCCCTCCCTGTGTCCATGTGTTCTCATTGTTCAACTCTCACTTATAAGTGAGAACATGTGGTGTTTGGTTTTCTGTTCTTGTGTTAGTTTGCTGAGAATGATGGCTTCTAGTTTCATCCATGTCCCCCCCTCCTGCTTTTTTTTTTTTTTAATCCCATGTCTCCAGTTTTAAAATTTGGGACCCATGACTGACTTACCATGTTCCTCAGATGGATGTGTCCAGCGAGAATAAGGCAGGAAGGCAGGGTTTTATTTTTATTTTGTACAATTAAACAATTATACTTGTGACAGGATGTCAAAAACGATATTTCAAGATACAGTGGACATGAAATTCTGAAGCTGGATCATCATATGCAGAGTTTACAAAGGAAATGGTTGAGGATCTGTTCCTTGACTTTTGGACTCTGAAATCATGTCAAGGGATAAAAAGGGGCCAGGATATGGAGAGGAGAGGATCTGTGAAACAATTTATTTGCCATATTTCCCCTTCAAGCCTAATGAGAGAAATACCCATGGAATCACCCAGGTAGGTCTGAAATGTGTTCTCTGCAGTAGGGAGATACAGGGAACTGGGACTGACTTAGGCTTGAGAAAGCTAAAGTGAGCTATGGTGGTAGGATAGAAGAGCCTGTTTGAGGATTAGCCAGCCCTACAAAAGATCCAGAAGCCACACCTATATGTATTTCTGTGGCCTATTAAAAACATGGTGCTTGCTGGGCACAGTGGTGCATGCCTGTAGTCCCATCTTCTCAGGGAGCTGCAGCAGGAGGATCGCTTGAGCCCAGGAGTTCTGGGCTCTAGTACACTATGCCCATTGGGTATTCATACTAAGTTCGGGATCAGTGTGGTGATCTCCTGCGAGCAGTGGACCACCAGATTGCCTAAGGAGAGGTAAATGGCCCAGGTGAGAAACGGAGCAGGTCAAAACTCTGTGCTAAAACGAGATAACACCTGAGAATACTCACTGCATTCCAACCTGGGCAACACAGAAAGACACTGTGTCTTTATAAAAAGAAAGAAACAATAACAATAAAATTAAGAAGAAAGAGACCTGGTATGGGTTTGCCTTGGTTCCTGTACTATAAGATTACCAGGAGGGGTAGACAAAGGCACCAAAAAGCTGGAGTTGCACCTATATTCCTAGGGGCAGAGGAAAGAGTGCAACAGAACACCTGGAGGAGACATGCATCTGCCTTGAGCACAATACCATAAGGAAACAAATCCCAGAAATAAACATCCAAAAAAGTCTACAGAAATGCTCGTGGGAGAACAAGTTAGCTTTAGCCACCTGCCAAATTCAGAGAGCAGGAGGCAGCTCAGCCAAATAACTTTCTGTTCCCTTACCTATCCTCCCTTTCTTCCCTCTGCTCTCCTACTTTGGCCTAGGTGAGAAACAAAGGAAACAGATGCTACTGAGAGGAGGAGGGGATGTGGACAGAGAGAGGCGGGGAGAGAAAGAGAGAGAGAGAGAGAAACACCAATCAAGTCCCTTCCCCAAGTCAATACCTTAACTGGATAAGTAAGAAGACAGACTTACCTTTGGATAAAGACTGGAGGTCTGATTAACACCTAGAACACCAGGGCTCTGGGTGATTCATGTGTACGTTAAAGTTTGCAAATATCCACGGCAAATACAGATTGTGGTTCAGTGGTCTGGGGTGGGGCCTGAGAGTCTGCATTTCTGAGAAGCTTCTAATTGATGCCAATGTTGAAATTTCTTAGGCCACACTTTGAGTAGCAGAGTGCTGTGAGCCGGGGAAGATTACCCACACTGAATAAATTTTAAATTGATTTTGAAAGATAAAAGAGCTACATTTTGATCAGGTAATGAATTGTGCTTTCAACATACAAGTTACCCACTTTATTTAATTTTTCAAACATTATTATGAATATAGTCTATTTGAAAACTGCATACTGTATTAAGAAAAAATGTTAAGCCCATTTTTCTTGCCATCCTCCCACCCACTCCCTCAGTGGGTTATAGATGTAATCACTATTTAACAATTTGATGTGCACTCTTCCAGGCCTTTTATTTCAAAAAAGACTTTTTTTTTTTTTGAGACGGAGTCTCGCTCTGTCGCTCAGTCTGGAGCGCAGTGGCCGGATCTCAGCTTACTGCAAGCTCTGCCTCCCGGGTTTACGCCATTCTTCTGCCTCAGCCTCCCGAGTAGCTGGGACTACAGGTGCCCGCCACCACGCCTGGCTAGGTTTTTGTATGTTTTTGTAGAGACAGGGTTTCACCGGGTTAGCCAGGATGGTCTCGATCTCCTGACCTTGTGATCCACCCGTCTCGGCCTCCAAAAGTGCTGCAAAAAAGAGCTTTTTAAGCATATTGTTGTATTGATCAGGATTCAATTTCAGAGAACAGAATTAACTATAGCTGGATTAAGTATGAAGGAATTTATTACACAGTACTCAATAGCTTACGAAATGGTTGGGAGAGATGAAGAAACGGACTGTAGTTTGTGTTTTCAGCAAATTTTCCCAGTATCAGTTCAACAAGAGAGTTGCTGCCTCTTCCAAGATCAGAAATTTGCCAGCCTCGGGTCACACAACCATTGCCATGATTGAGAAACAGCCATGATAGAAAAGATGCTGCTAATGCTAGGGTACCAAGACCATACCCGTCTTCTATGGTCCAAGGAATGGATGCTCAGGGCTCTGCCCCTAGCAGCACAAAGCTAGATCCTGGACACTGGGTTAGTACTATTGCTGGTAAAGAAAAACCAAAATCTTCCTCAACCAGGTTTCCAGAAGCAACACCAGCTGCAGCAGTACAGCCTCTGCTTCACTTTTACCTTCCATGTGTTGTACGAGGGCTTCTGAGTGGCCAGACTTAAATTACACTCAGCACCTCACTGCAGGAGAGTCACAGTCCCTTTTACCTTTCCAGGCTCTGCAGTTCAGAAAGACACTTGAGATGGTAATGAGTGGATGTTGACACTACCTTTACAGACAATAAAGGGGTTAGTCCTAAAATTTTATTGCTGGGAAAGACTTAGGGATTTAGTCTAACTTGTTAATTTTAGAGAAAGGAAATTGAGACCCAGAGAGCTGAAATGACTTGGTAGTGATGGAATAGAAATAGAACTCCAGTCATTTACATGGAGTTGAGTGTAGCCTAACAAGAGAGCTTCCTCTCCAGGAGTCAGGTGATAATTCTCCAGCCTCATTGGGCTTATTGCCTATAAATTCACCAGAGAGATTGTTTTCATCTAAAGCATATCTCCTTGTGCCCCAACTTGTGTTTATGCAGTTCATTTTGGAGACCAAACCACAGAACCTTATATTTATCTCTTTTAAATTATGTCTTTGTTAATGTAATAAGACAATTTTTGATCCCAGTACAGTCCCTCCCAGTTTGTAACACATGCATATTAGGTAAGCATATCTTTGTGTCTAATCAAAATTACTTTTTTAAAAAGTTGAATAAAGCAGATAAAAGAAATTTGGGTGGAGCTCTATCTCACTAGAAATCTATTTCTTGATTGCTACCTATCTGTGTCCTACTCTTTTGGTATAATTTAGCCAATTACCAGCCTAGTTGACTGTTTTTTCTCTCTCTCTCTTTCTCTATTTGTTTTCTAATTTCCTTTTTTTGAGACGAAGTCTTAATCTGTCACTCAGGCTGGAGTGCAGTGGCACAATCTTGGCTCACTGCAACCTCTGCCTCCCGGGTTCAAGCGATCTTCTTGCCTCAGCCTCCCGAGTAGCTGGGATTACATGTACTCACCACCGTGCCAGACTAATTTTTGTATTTTCAGTAGAGATAGGGTTTCACCATGTTGGCCAGGCTGGGTAGTTGACTGTTCTCATATCGAGCTCATAATTATCTCCCTTGTCCACAAGGAGGTCTGTCCAGAAGCCTAGGGAAGTACCCAGTGTTTGGACGAACGAGGCAAGATGGCGCAGTTCCGGCTTCTTCACCGTCAGCTTTCCCGTGCCGGGGAAAAGACACAGGTCTACTGCGCAGGCGCAACCCGACCTCCGAGGGAGAAAAACCGGAATCCGCCTAGCCACGCCTACCTCCCCACCCCCAACCCGCCTATGTCCCGCCCACTGCCCGCCCACTTCCGGGCCCAGGACATAAAAGACGCTCCCGGTGGGCGCGCAGGGTGCACTTCCTCAGCCCTCACTCTTGTTGGGAGTGTAGGTACTCCCCCAAGAGCTCCACCGGGTGACTCCCCTGGCCTCCCGTGCCTGAGACCGATGGACTTCACCCCTCCCCCACACCTTCTTTCCTGAAGCTGGGGGACCAAAAATAAATGTGCAGTTTTGCTCCTAGCCTTGCCTACTTGCTGGTCATTTAATACTTGCCCTGGTTTCCTAGAAAGCAAATCGGTTTCCTGGAAAGCAAATCAGTTTCCCGGAAAGCAAATCACCCAGTATATGAACATTTCCCTAACCTGTCTGTCTATTCACCCTGTCAGAAAAAAGAAAAAGGAAAGACAAACAAACAAACAAAAAAACAGACTATCAGGGCAAGACCATTCTTGGTAAGCTCATGCTAGCACCTAGTGGACGCTGCTTCTTTTTAGGAGCATTTACAAGCCCTTCCTGCAGTCATTTGCTCTGAGAATATCATTTTTGATTAGAAGCAGCCTTAAGATTTGATAGCCTGAAGGTATAGAAGCAGGTGGGACTTGCCCATGGAGTACCCCTGTATCCCCAGTAAGGGGATTTGAGATCCTCTGTGGGAGGGTTGTGAACATGAAGCCTGTGAGAGACAACGACACAAGACTGCAGGAGCCCCTGCCCATGACAGCACCGCAACTCTGTGGCCACCATAAGGGCAGTTGTGGATGACTGGAAAATGTTCCAGGACAGCTTGCAAAGTCTCAAAACTGATTCTCCTTTTTGCCTAGACATGCCAGGCACGTTGAATAAAACAACCTGAAGTGTCTTAGTCTTCATGTCTCTGCCACCTTTGCCTCATTGCTCTTTCTACCACCCTTTCCAGGCCCTTACCCCTCATTTCTTTCACCCGTGGGAAAGACCGAGCTTACAGTCACCTATTCTAAGAATTTTTCCCAGCTTCCTCCAGGTAAAACGAATTATTTCTTTGTCCCAGCCTCCAAAGTATTTTGTTTGTGCTGTCAATTGAACGTATGGTTTGAGACATCTGAGAGAAAGAAGGGGATATATTTGGTGGTAAGGAGACATGTTTGTTGGCATGACATTTTAAAGGATTTGGAAATAATCTGTGGACTAACCTAAAGTTTATAGGACTTCTGATTTTTCTCATGCAAAAATCCTTTAGGGAATATTAGAGAAGGCATTATTGGCCTTAACTTTTTTGGATAGGGGCACAGAAGTTCAGAGAGCTTAACTGGCTGGGCCAAAGTTATTCAACTACTACGTAACAGAACCAAAATTTAAATCTAGGGTTTGTGCATGCAAGTCCAAAGCTCTTTCCACTATAACACACTGGCCTAACTGCAGGTAGCAAAAGCTCTCCAAGGTTGTGACACTGGGTGAGGGTACCCATGGCCATTCTCTGCATTTTGTCTGTCTGGGGAAGAATGGAGGGAAAGGGTTTGTGCAAAATGTCACTCAGCAAACCCTGATGTGGAATGGGGAACATCTGTGGTCTCCCTTGCCCCACACATCTGACTCTCTGTTTACCAATTTCTCCTTGAGTCAAAAAAGGAACTGAGAGCATGACCCAAATATCACGAACTGGTTCCTGCCCCAGCATTTCTCAGAAGGACAGACAAAAAATGTGAGGGATGTGCTAATGTTGGGTTGGGTGGGGAGGGTCAGAAGTTGGGCAGGAAGAGTTATTTGCTCAGTTGACCAAGTTACTCCTACGCAGTGAGAGGGCTTCAACTACCAATCCATTATCGCTGATCCTAGGGTTCTGTAGAGCTGAAGTTATTGCCTCAGAATCTTGATAATAGTAGATACAGAAGGAAGACACATCTTTACAAAGACAGACCTCTAAATTAATATGCAGACTTAGTGATGTGGTTGTGGCAGGGTAGATGGTTAAGATCTGCTTTTCTCTAAGTTCTCATGGCCACTGAATTTCTGGACTGGTTGCGCAGTGATTTATCTCTGCCCAACAGCTTTTCTTACCAGTCACCCACAGCCATTTCTCCAGGCCACTTCTTCACCATAGCTCCAGCCTCTCCTGTTTTGCATTCCCTCTGAACTGCCTCTAGTGCAGTGGTTTAACTTAGAATTTCTTTATCTCACTAATGAGATATGTTAAGTCCATTCTTATTACGGCTCTGCAATGTGGCTATACTTACTCCTATTTTACATATTAAGGAGTTGAGACTTAGGGAAATCAAATAACTTTTTAAGAGTACATGATTACCTGTTAGTAAGTAGCAGGCCCAGATGCAGCTTGGGATTCACTTCTAGGTTTTCTCTGGCCTCAGACTATGTCCCTCAAAGAGTGCTAACTTTGAACTCCTCATGTCCTAGGTACCTACCTTCTATAGAATCATGTTATTATTCTTCCATTTATATTTTTGTTCAATATTGTTATTTGGGAGCCTCAAAGTGTATTTTCACATCTGTCCTAGATCTTAAGTCGCATTAAGAACATAATCGTAAAAATTAACAAACATTTACTGATAACTGACGGGATGCAAGAGGGCACTGGTGGCAATGCTGGAAATATTAATAGAGAGACGAACTTGTCTTTGGACCATGACGAGGAGGTGATGAGACAAAAGAGGAGAAATTTCTCTGTGACTGCTCAGCAGAGATCTGCACTTATAGTAAATATTCTAAAGATGATAATTATAAATCATACCTGTGACTATGCTCTAGAAGCCCACGAGTTTTGAGAAACAACTAGAGTAAGAAGACTGGGTCATGTGTATCTGCATGCATCAGCCTTGTTACATAAAATGGGTGCCTTCTCGGCCGGGCGCGGTGGCTCAAGCCTGTAATCCTAGCACTTTGGGAGGCCGAGACGGGTGGATCACGAGGTCAGGAGATCGAGACCATCCTGGCTAACACGGTGAAACCCCGTCTCTACTAAAAATACAAAAAACTAGCCGGGCGAGGTGGCAGGCGCCTGTAGTCTCAGCTACTCGGGAGGCTGAGGCAGGAGAATGGCGTAAACCCGGGAGGCGGAGCTTGCAGTGAGCTGAGATCTGGCCACTGCACTCCAGCCTGGGTGACAGAGCAAGACTCCGTCTCAAAAAAAAAAAAAAAAAAAAAAAAAA
>NC_045434.1:99291184-99314692 GCF_002776525.5 Piliocolobus tephrosceles
AAAAAAAAAAAAAAAAAAAAAAAAAAAAAATGGGTGCCTTCTCAAAAAAGCAAGCCATCACACACTTGACAATTTCTTAGCAATTATAAAAAAATTTTGCTTACTCAATATTTATCAAGATTGCAGTTTCAATGGTGATAAAAACAAATTGTGGCTGGTGTGTGTGTGTGTGTGTGTGTGTGTGTGTGTGTGTGTGTACAGCTACTAATCCTAAGACAGAGAGCCTCTTCTCCTTTCCTTGACAGGAAAGCAACCCAGCTCCCTCTCTAAAGATAGCAATTCCTTCCTTGGGCCTAACATCCTGATTATTCTTTTGCAGGGCTTCCATATTTACTTTTCCTTTTTTCAAGACAAGTCCATAGAAAACATATCTTACAAAAAGGCAAATAATGCCCCCTCGTGGCTAAAATCCTAAATACAGACGCTGTTAAATTCACTTCAGCGGGTAGAAATGGAGACATATTTATTCACCCAGTTAGATATATACTGAGCCAGCCTCTGTGGGCATTCAGTAACAATTGAGATGTGTCTTCTGCTGCTATCCTTGAAGGAACTTATGCAGTAATTTTAGGAAATTGAGAAGGGAAATCTCACTTCTAAGGATACCATAATAAAATGTCAGTAAATGAACCCTTACGTTTCACCTCTTTTCCAGAATATAAATATCTATTATTGTTCATGGTGAAGAATTTTAATAATACTAGTCGAAATAGATAAATAAAAACTATATAAGAAGAAGTATATAATGCATTTCATGTAAGTCTGTCTCATAATGCCCGCTCCCAGAAATAACCAGTTAATGGTTTGATATACTGTATATCTCTCAACATTTTTTATATATGTGCATACATATATGTATTTTTAAAGTAAATGTGCTCAGACATTTCTACTTGTACATCAGCTTTTTAATACTTTATGATATAACCATACGATCCAGCACTCCCACTGCTAGGTGTATACCCAAAAGAAAGGAAATCAGTATGTTGAAGAGATATCTGCACTTCCATGTTTGTTGTAGCACTGTTCACAGTAGCCAAGATATGGAAGTGACCTATGTGTCCATCGACAGATGAATGGATAAAGAAAATGTGGTACTTATACGTAATAGAGTACTACTCAGCCATAATTAGATTCAGTCACTAGCAACAACGTGGATGGAACTATGGATCATTATGTTAGTGAAATAAACCAGGTAGAGAAAGACAAACATCACATGTTCTCACTTATTTATGGGGATCTAAAAATCAAAACAATTGAACTCATGGAGACAGTAGAAGGATGGTTACCAGAGGCTGGGAAGGGTAGTTGGCGGTTAGGGAGCAGGTGAGGATGATTAATTGTTGCCAAAAAAAAAAAAAAATAGAATAAGGCATAGTTTTTTTTTTTTTTTTTTGAGACGGAGTCTCGCTCTGTCGCCCAGGCTGGAGTACAGTGGCCGGATCTCAGCTCACTGCAAGCTCCACCTCCCAGGTTCATGCCATTCTCCTGCCTCAGCCTCCCGAGTAGCTGGGACTACAGGCGCCTGCCACCTTGCCCGGCTAGTTTTTTGTATTTTTTTTTTTAGTAGAGACGGGGTTTCACCGTGTTTGCCAGGATGGTCTCGATCTCCTGACCTCGTGATCCACCCATCTCGGCCTCCCAAAGTGCTGGGATTACAGGCTTGAGCCACTGCGCCCGGCCCATAGTATTTGATAGCACAACAGGGTGACTATAGTCAATAATAATATAATTGTACATTTAAAAATAACTAACAGGGTGTAATTGGATTGTAGCACAAAGGATAAATGCTTGAGGGAATGGATACCCCATTTTCTGTAATGTGATTGTTACACATTGCATGCCTGTATGAAAACATCTCAGGTACCCCATAAATATATACATCTACTGTGTACCCACAAAATAAAAAATAAAATATTATTTTAAAAAACTTTCTGATATAGCTAGCACAGCCCTCTTTGTTATGTTTCTTAGTAGTTGCCTAGTATTTCACTGAATCAATGAAACAACCCATTTAACCAATCCATTATTTGTAGTCATTTACATGTCTCCAGTTATTCAGTATTATAGACAATGGATGCTGTATCAGCAGTCACCAAGATCATCCTCAGGCTCCCTCAGGCTCACTTATTTACTAGGAGGATTCACAGAACTCAGAAGAGCTGATATATGAAGCTATGGTTTATTAGGGTGAAAGAATACAGATTAAAATTCAGCAAAGGGAAAAGGCCCAGGGGTGAAGTTCAAGAGAAACCAGAGATGTGCTTAATTTTCCCAGCAATGATGTATGGCAACATGTGTGAAGTATTGCCGAGAAGGAAGCTCACCCAAGCCTTGGGTTTTTGTTTTGTTTTGTTTTGTTTTGTTTGAGACGGAGTCTTGCTCTGTCGCCCAGGCTGGAGTGCAGTGGCTGGATCTCAGCTCACTGCAAGCCCCGCCTCCCGGGTTTACGCCATTCTCCTGCCTCAGGCTCCGGAGTAGCTGGGACTACAGGCGCCCGCCACCTCGCCCAGCTAGTTTTTTGTATTTTTAGTAGAGACGGGGTTTCACCGTGTTAGCCAGGATGGTCTCGATCTCCTGACCTCGTGATCCGCCCGTCTCGGCCTCCCAAAGTGCTGGGATTACAGGCTTGAGCCACCGCGCCTGGCCTTTAAGCCTTGGGTTTTTATTGGGGGTCAGTTACATGGGCACGCATCATCTGCATGACTGACCTTACCTACTCAATTTCCAGCTTCCCAAGAGGTTCAAACTGATACAGCATAGCCCAGGGCCTCAGGCACACCGAAACATGCTTTACCATAGTCACCCTATTAGCACATCTAGTCAAACTGATATAGTGTGGCATGAGGAGTTGGTCAAGGGCCAGTCCTCCCGAAGACAGACCATTCTTTGAACTTGCAGGGCTTGAGCAATCAGAGCTGCAGTCAACCCTTTACTACACATACGTCTTTTATATTTATGATCTGAACACTGAGTAGGCCTTCAGCAGCCCGTTCCCACAGGTCTGCTTCCATGTATGTTCTCCACAGAGAACATTCATATATTCGCCACTCTCCTCAGGCAATTTTTCCTCAAACTGGCTATTCTTCTCACAGCTCTATCCTCACAGCATGTAAACTAGATTTTTATTTCACCCAGAAAACAGAAACTGTCAGAAGAGAATGCCTTTAACTTCTTGCCGCCAAACTCCTGAGCCTCCCTCCATCCCTGCCCATTATTTTCTTCTTTCCTCTGGTTACCATGGGAAAGGGTAATCGGTCCACCTGGCTTTGGATCCCATTCTACCCCCTAATTAATTCAAGGACTCCTTTTTTCCTGTATCTTTAACTGTTTTCCCTCTTCTGATATGTCTACAACTTTTACTATAGAAAAAAGAAAAAGAAAAGAAACACCTCCCTCTTTCACACTTCTCTTTGGATATGGTCTCTTCTTTCTCTCATCTTGAAAGATGAGTCCACACCCACTGCCTCCATTGTCCTGCTTTGCACTTCCTCCTTGCCCCCTGCAGTCAGGTTCCCTTTCCCCAACCCCACTCCCAACAATCTCACCAAAACTGCTCTCACTATGGATACTAAGACCTTGTGATTGTTAAACCCAATGAAAGCTTTGAGTCCTCACTTTGTTTGGCCTATCTAGTATGACCCATCCTTGGCTTCTAAAATACCAATTTTTCTTATTGTCTCTTCCACTATGACTCAGTTTCTGTTATGGGTTCCTCTTACTTATGTGTCCCTTAAATCTCATTTTTCCTCAGCAATTGCTCAATTCTTTTTGTATTTTGTTCTCTCATCCTAGGCAATCTCATCAATCCTAGCTCACTCATAAAATGATGCGTGGAGCTGGACATGTTGGCTCACGCTTGTATCCCAGCACTTTGGGAGGCCGGCGGGTGGATCACCCGAGGTCAGGAATTCACGACCAGTCTGGCCAACATAGTGAAACCTGTCTCTACCAAAAAAAAAAAAAAAAAATTAGCCAGGCGGGGTGGTGCGCACTTGCAATCACAGCTACTTGGGAGGCTGAGAATAGCTCGATCTGAGGCAGGAGAATAGCTGAGGCAGGAAAATAGCTTGAACCTGGGAGGTGGAGGTTGCAGTGAGCTGAGATTGCACCACTGCACTGCAGGCTGGGCGACAGAGCGAGACTCCATCTCAAAAAGAAAAAAAAAAATGATGATGATGATAATGATTGGATCTCTTTTTTACCTGTTTTCTGAGTGTCATATCCCAGTCTTCAGTCAGCCAATGATGACATTTACTTTTCTCCAAACTGTCCCTCTTCCTTTGTTCCCCATCTTGGTGAATGAAATCGTCATCCACTCAATCACTCAAACTAGAAATAAAGTTATCTTTTATTCTTCCCTCTTTCCTCTCCCATATCCATTTGGTCTCAAAGCCTCTTCCCTTCTGCCTTTTTAATCACTCTTAAACACATTCCATTCCTCTGTGTTTCCTCTACCAGTACCCTTCATTCCTTGACTCAATTATTGCCTTAATCTCTTTTTTTTTTTTTTTTGAGACGGAGTCTTGCTCTGTCGCCCGGCTGGAGTGCAGTGGCTGGATCTCAGCTCACTGCAAGCTCGGCCTCCCGGGTTTACGCCATTCTCCTGCCTCAGCCTCCCAAGTAGCTGGGACTACAGGCGCCCGCCACCTCGCCCAGCTAGTTTTTTGTATTTTTAGTAGAGACGGGGTTTCACCGTGTTCGCCAGGATGGTCTCGATCTCCTGACCTCGTGATCCGCCCGTCTTGGCCTCCCAAAGTGCTGGGATTACAGGCTTGAGCCACCGCGCCCGGGCCTTAATCTCTTAATTGGACTCTGTCTCTAGAATTGTCCTCCCAGCCTATTCCACACACTGTAGTCAGGGTTGTTTTCTAAAATTCAAATCAAGTGGTATTATTCTGCTGCTTAAACTTCGTTAACAGTCTGCATGATCCTTAGGAAAAATTTAAAACTTCTTAGCAAGGCATATGTTGCCCTTATGACCTGGTCATGCCTATCTTTCCAGTGTCCTGAAAGCAACTGTGAACACCATCTGCATCATCCTTCTTTCTCACTTTTACACATTTACACTTCAATGGGGCTTTCTGGCCTTTGTGCCTTTGAAGATGTTGGTCCTTCTGCTTAGAACTTCTTTCCTCATCTCCCTCCTTTTTCCCTGACAAATTCCCACTCATCCTTCAAGATGCAGATCAAGCCTCACCTCTTCTGGGAGGCCATTCCTGATTACCCCCCTTCCATTACGATTGGATGCCTCCATGTGCTCCCTTAGTACACTGTCCTTCCCTCTACTATAACACTAATTAGGCTATTTACTTACTTTCACTCCAGCATTTCACCAAGTTCTTTGAGGGCAAAGACTGTCACACATCTTTATATCCTCAGCATCTACACTTGTGCCTTATTTTACTTAGCATAATGTCTTCAAAGTTTTTATTGTTGTTGAGATGGAGTCTCGCTCTGTCACCCAGGCTGCAGTGCAGTGATGCGATCTTGGCTCACTGCAACCTCCACCTCCTGGGTTCAAGGGATTCTCCTGCCTCAGCCTCCCGAGTAGCTGGATTATAGGCATGCACCACCATGCCCAGCTAATTTTTTTGTTTTTGTTTTTGTTTTTTTGAGACAGAGTCTCAGTCTGTTGCCCAGGCTAGAGTGCAGTGGCATGAGTTCAAGCTGGTTCAAGCAATTCTCCTGCTTCACCCTCCCAAGTAGCTGCGATTACAGGCGCCCGCCACCATGCCTGGCTAATTTTTGTATTTTTAGTTGACATGGGGTTTCACCATGTTGGCCAGGTTGGTCTTGAACTCCGGACCTCAGGTGATCCACCTGCCTTGGCCTCCCAAAGTGCTGGGATTACAGGTGTGAGCCACTGTGTCTGGCCTTTTTTTTTTTTTTTTGGTAGAGATAGGTTTTTGCCATGTTGGCAAGGCTGGTCTCAAACTCCTGACCTCAGGTCATCTGCCAGCCTCAGCCCCACAAAGTGCTGGGATTACAGGCGAGAGCCACCATACCTGACTTCAAAGATAATCTATGCTGTAGCATATGACGGAATTTTCCTCTTTTTTATGGCTGAATAATAGTTCATCATGTGTATATACCATATTCTTTCTTTCTTTCTTTCTTTCTTTCTTTCTTTCTTTCTTTCTTTCTTTTCTTTCTTTCCTTCCTTCCTTCCTTCCTTCCTTCCTTCCTTCCTTCCTTCCTTCCTGCCTTCCTTCCTTCTTTCTTTCTTTTTTGGAGACAGAGTCTTGCTCTATCCCCTAGGCTGGAGTGCAGTGGCACGATCTTGGCTCACTGCAACCTCCATCTCCCTGGTTCAAGTGAGTCTCCTGCCTCAGCCTCCTGAGTTCCTAGGATTACAGGTGCCCACCACCCTGCCAACCTGATTTTTATATTTTTAGTAGAGATAGGGTTTCGCCATGTCAGCCAAGCTGGTCTTGAATTCCTGGCCTCAGATGATCCACCTGCCTCGGCCTCCCAGAGTGCTGGGATTACAGGCATGAGCCACTGTGCCTGGCCCCTACCACATTTTCTTTATCCATTAATCCATGATGGACTTTTGGGTTACTTCTACCTTTTTGCTATTATGAATAATGTTGCCGTAAATATGGGTGTGCAAATATCTTTGAAATCACACTTTCAATTCTTTTGGCTATGTAATCTAGAAGCTGGATCATGTGGTTATTCTATTTTTAATCTTTTGAGGAAACTCTGTAATGTTTTCCCTAGTGGTTGGACCATTTTACATTCCCTTCAGTAAGGCACAAGGGTTCCAATTTTTGCACATCCTTGCCAATACTTATTTTCTGTGCTTGAAAAAAATACCAGCCATCCTAATGGGTATAAGATGATATATCATTATAGTTTTGATTTGCATTTCTGTAATGATTAGCAACTTGAGCATCTTTTTCCTATGCTTTGTGGCCTCTTGTATATCTTCTTTGGAAGAATGTCTATTCAGCTCATTTGCCCAGTTTTTTGAAAATTCTGTTACTTGTTTTTCTGTCGTCGAGTTGTAGTTTTTTTTTATATGTTCTGCATATTAACCTGTCAGATATATGCTTTGCAATTATTTTTTCCCATTCCATACATTGCCTTTTCACTCTATTGACTGTTTTGCTTGATATACTGACATTTTAAAGTTTGATATAGTCCCATTTGTCTATTTTCACTTTTGCTGCCTGTGATTTTCGTATTTTATCCAAGAAATTGAGGGAGAAGGAAAGGAACAATCAGTTAGGTAGACAGCTAAGGCCAGCCCTTGGAGAAGCAGACTGCCTGAAAAATCACAGCTACAAGCAAAATAGAGCAGCTCAGGCAAAACTCAGGCTGCACCTGCATAGATAAGCAGGCAGGGTCTAGTATGGATGCCTTTCATCCTTCGTGTAATTGGCCAGCTCCCAGGAAAAACTTTCCTCCTCTTTTCAGGCATATACATAGTGGACTCTGTGGGAACCTGCACAAGGAGGATGCGACCTTACCTAAAACAAACCCACAGTGATACAAACAAGAGAAGCCATGCTTTGTGCTTGCCTAGAGACATACCCACATCTGTAGAAGATAAGGGAAGTTGCACAGACAGCTTTATTCATAAGAGAAGTTACTCAAACAGCTATAGAGATGAGAGGTGTTTCTTATAACATGTTTTGAATTCAACTGTAAAAATGGCACCCCACTTGGGCTCCCCTCTCTGCTGTGGAGAGCTTTCTTCTTTTGCTTATTAAACTTTTGCTTCAACCTCACTCTTTGTGCCCACACTCCTTAATTTTCTCAGTCATGAGACAACAAGTTCGGATAACATGTTAGACAATGAGACCATTGACCCTTACCTGTTTCAATTTTTTTTTTCAAATCCAAGGCCATGAAGCTTTCCCCATGTTTTCTACTAAGAATGTTATATTTTTAGATCCTTAATCTATTTGGAGTTATTTTTTGTATATGGTCCAAGGTAAGGGTCCACCTTCATTCTTTTGCATGTAGATATCTAGTTTTTGCCAACACTGTTGAGGAGATTGTCCTTTTTCCATTGTGTGGTCTTGACACTCTTTTTGAAGATTATTCTAACATATATGCAATGTGGCAGGTGATCAACAACTTTCTGGGCTGGTGACACAGGTGGTAGGAAGAATTTACCAACACAGTTGTAGGTAAAGAAAGACAGGTTTATTAGAGAAAGTATGAAAATATATTGCAAAGGTGCAACAGGCAGGTCAGCAAGAGAGAAGTTGACTGCTAGGAAACAAAGGCTTGCTGGGGATTTTGTAGAATGGTGCTTACGTTGTGTGCAGAAGAGGGCTTTGTGCAGTACTAATAATGCCAAGGTTGCAGTGAACTAACTTCTATTTTTCTATCAGTTGGGGGTCTGGTGATGGCTGGGCACAGGCAGATTTTGAGTTATTTGCATAGCAGGGCTGTGTGTCCTGGACCATGAAGAAAGGCAGACTTGTGGCTTATCTGCTTTCTCCTTTTGCTTCCCTTCTTCCAGCCAGCCTGACTCCTTTTCCCTAATTAGGACTCCACATGCAAGGGTTTGTTCTCTTCCAGAACAGAGACAGATCGATGTATCTATCTTTATACCAGCATTATAACTTCTACGTCTTGACCAATTACAACTTTAGTATCTCTCTCGCCTGTCCTCTGTTGTGGGAAGTCAGAGACCCTGAATGGATGGACCAGCTGAAGCCATGGCAGAAGAACATAAATTGTGAAGATTTCATGGACATTTATTAGTTCCCTAAATTAATAGTTTTATCATTTCTTACACCTGTCTTTACTGCAATCTCTGAACATAAATTGTGAAGATTTCATGGACATTTATCCCTTCCCCAATCAGTACTCTTGTGATTTCCTATGCCTGTCTTTATTTTAATCTCTTAATCCTGTCATCTTTGTAAGCTGAGGATGAATGTCACCTCAGGACCCTGTGATGATTGCGTTAACTGCACATATTGTTTGTAGAGCATGTGTATTTGAATAATATGAAATCTGGCACCTTAAGAACAGGATAACAGTGATTTTCAGAGAACAAGGGAGATAACCTTAAAGTCTGGCTGCCTGTGGGCAGGCAGGACAGAGCCATATTTCTCTTGTTACTGAAAATGGGCAAGATAAATATTGCTGAATTATTTCCCTAGTAAGGAATATTAATAATTAACAGCCCTGGGAAAAGAATGCATTCCCAGAGGAGGCCTCTAAAATGGCTGCTCTCGGGGTGTCTGCCTTATGCAGATGTAGATAGGGATGAAACACCACCTAGTCTTCTGCAGTGCCCCCAGGCTTGCTAGGATTAGGAAATTCCAGCCTGGCAAATTCTAGTCAGACCAGTTCTCTGCTCTTGAACCTTGTTTATCGATGACAATGCGTGCACAGCTGGACATGGAAGTTCATTAGTGATTCTAGTTTCACTCCGACCTTGTGAACTCGCCCTGACCTCCTGCCTTGTGATCTTTTGTCGCCCTTGAAGCATGCGATCTCTGTGACCCAAACCCAATTTGTGCACTCCCTCCCTTTTGAAAATTGCTCATAAAAACTTGCTGATTTTGTGGCACAGGGAGCATCATGGAACCTGCCGACATGTGATGTCTCCCCTAGACACGGAGCTTTAAAATTTCTCTCTTTTGTATTCTTTCCCTTTATTTCTCAGACCAGCTGACACTTACGGAAAATAGAAAAGAACCTACGTGAAATATTGGGGGCTGAATTTCCCCCAATAGTCCTCCCTAACAAGAGATATATAAAAGATACTCATAGTACTGAGTATCTTCCTGCAACATTCAATCTGGAGCAAAGCCGGCTTCCTTAAACCTTTTCCAAAAATCCCCAAATAAAAGCCCAAAATCTGTATAGGATCTTCCTAACATCCTCGTGCTGAGATGCCCTGAAACTCTCCATAGCTCATGACTGAGTAATAAAACCAACTTGCTTAATTAAAGTTGGTTTCGGGTAGTCCTGGCTGGAGGACATTGACTTACAAAAATATAGGATTAACATCTTCAAAATAAATAGACAGTAAACATCAACAAGGATTCACACACCAATAATGAAATTGGGCAGAAAAAGGAAAAAAATCATAAGATGCAAAGTACAGATGGCTTTATAATACTGAAAATAATTGCACTTCAAACGCATAAAGTGACGCTTCTGATTCAGCTGACACGATCTTTATTTCACATTTGAGTTCAGCTGCTCCTGATGTCTCTTTCCTGAAAATTTCAATACTAAAAGCTACAGAAACCCTGTATTTGGGGAAACTTATCCTTTACCATCAACTTTGGGGTGGGGGTCAGAGGGAACACGGGAGGAAAGGCGGCGCTGAATGGGGCCCAGGCTCCGCTCCTTAGCTATAATCCATTTTCCTGCGGCCAACGTGGTCCTCCGAGGGAGCTGCTGAGCCGCTGAGGCTGGCAAGTCCCAGGGGAAGGATGTTCTAGCCGGAGCCTACTCGATGGTGGGGCAGGAGTCGCCTGGTCTCTGGGCGCGGCCATGTTGGAGGCTCCGGGCCAGAGTTGTGGCTGCGAGCTCTGTAACCCCAGTGCCAGCAGAGCCAGCTGCGCCGGGCAGATGCTGGAAGTGCAGCCAGGACTGTATCTCGGTGGGGTCGCGGCCGTCGCGGAGCCAGACCACTTGAGGGAAGCGGGCATCACGGCCGTGCTAACGGTGGACTCGGAGGAGCCCAGCTTCAAGGCGGGGCCTGGGGTCGAGGGTCTGTGGCGCCTCTTCGTGCCAGCGCTGGACAAACCCGAGACCGACCTGCTCAGCCATCTGGACCGGTGCGTGGCTTTCATCGGTCAGGCCCGCGCTGAGGGCCGTGCGGTGTTGGTGCATTGGTGAGTGGCCGGGTCAGTGGGCGACGTGCACCCTTTTCCTTCCGAGGCCCTCGGGAGGACGAGAGCGCGGTCATGCCTCGTGAACCTCCTCCAGCTGCCTCCCGCAGGAGGCGTGTATCCAAGAGAGGAGGAGGCTGGAGGCCGGCCCCTGGTGTGTGCAGACTTTCATTCATTCACGCTTCAGTTGGTTCTTCCTGCAGCAACAGAGGGCGGGGGAGGTGTCATCCGATAAATGACAAATTACCTACGCCCCAAGGAGTTTACAGCTCTATTGGAGAAGCTAGACACCCACCCCGATGATTGTAATGCAGATTAGGTTGCTTGGTGTCTTGTAAACAGGATTTACAAAGATTTAGGGTTCAATGTTTTTGTTTGGGATGAGTAGGGGGTGGTTGATGAAGAGGAGAATTGGTTTGGATCTAAAGGATCCCTGGGCTTTACCTAGGGAGGAGATAGTTGCAGCAAAGACAAAAAGAAAATGGGAATCCTGGCAAGGCGCGGTGGCTCACGCCTGTAGTCCCAGCACTTTGGGAGGCAGGCGGATCACGAGGTCAGGAGTTCCAGACCAGCCTGACCAATATGGTGAAACCACGTCTCTACCAAAAATACAAAAATTAGCCGGGTGTGGTGGCACTCGCCTGTAGTCCCAGTTACTCGGGAGGCTGAGGCAGGAGAATCACTTTGAACCTGGGAGGCGGAGGTTGCAGTGAGCCGAGGTTGTGCCACAGCACTCCAGCCTGGGCAACAGAGCAAGATTACATCTCAAAAAAAAAAAAAAGAAAAGAAAAGAAAATGGGAATCCCTAAGCAGTTCTTGGTTGGATTGGAGTATAATAACAATAGTTTAAATTTATTGAGCACGTAAAAGACAGAAGATAGTGATAGAATCGAAAGAAGTCTGGGACCAGATTTTGAGGTGAAAGGAGATTGGATTTGTTTTTGTTTTGTTTTATTTATTTGTATTTTGAGACAGGGTCTTGCTCTGTCACCCAGGCTGCAGTATAGTAGCGTAATTACGGCTCACTGCAGTCTCAACCTCCCAGGCTCAAGTGATCCTCCCACTTCAGCCTCCAGAGTAGCTGGGACTACAGGCATGCGCCACCACATCCGGCTAATTTTTTGTAGAGGTGGAGTCTCACTTTGTTGCCCAGGCTGGTCTCCAATTCCTGGGCTCAAGCAATCCCGTACCTCGGCCTCCCAAAGTGCTGGGATTTCAGGGGTAAGTAAGCCACTGTGTCTAGCCAGGAGTTTGGATTTGTTCTGAGCCATTATAAAAATTTTAAAAATTACTGTTATTATTTTTGAATAGATAATACAGTCACATGGTTCAGAATTCAAAAGGAAAAAGGAATAATTCTTTTGTACTTGATAATATTTCAGAGGCAATGGGCTTATCTGAGAAGTAGAAATGAAGTGGGCCTAAACTTTACTATTAATAGGGGGCTGGGTTTTGTGTGTTTTTTTTTAATTGTTGCTATTTGCTGTTTTATTTTAAAGGTCTCTTTTTCAGTCACGCAGGAGTCAGTCGAAGTGTGGCCATAATAACTGCTTTTCTCATGAAGACTGACCTACTTCCCTTTGAAAAAGCCTATGAAAAGCTCCAGATTCTCAAACCAGAGGCTAAGTGGGTTCTTTTTTTATAGTAATAATTCTACTTTTGTGATGTTATTTTAAGAAAATGAAACTTTGTATTTCTTTATCATTACAGGATGAATGAGGGGTTTGAGTGGCAACTGAAATTATACCAGGCAATGGGATATGAAGTGGATACCTCTAGTGCAATTTATAAGCAATATCGTTTACAAAAGGTTACAGAGAAGTATCCAGGTAAGTAATAATCACTAGTGTGCAATGGGCTTTCTAAATGTCATTTACTTTTGGCATTGCATGCATTACCTCACTTCCAGCAATCCCTGAGAAACTATTGTTTCTTTTTGAAACTGATTTAGCTAGAGATAACTTATTCAAAATCACATGGTTTATAAATGGCAGGGTCGGGATGTGCCCAGAACCTAAGTACTTAAATCACTGTCCTCTCCTACCTTAGCCTGATTTCTCAACACTGGAATTTGATTTTTTTTTTTTTTTAATTTTAATTTCTGAGGTTAGCACTTCTTGCCTCAATTTGACATTAACTGAATTTATCTGAAAATGCAGAGTTGATTTTGACAAATTAATACATTTTAGTTATGTCATATAGAATTGCAGAATTTACCTCAAGAACTCTTTGCTGTTGACCCAACCACCGTTTCACAAGGATTGAAAGATGAGGTTCTCTACAAGTGTAGAAAGTGCAGGTAAAATATTTTGTATCGTTTGGATATTTTATCTTCTCAATAACTGAAAAGTAGTTAAAGTTTTATTTTCTTAAATTTCTGTAGGAAGATTTTGTTTAATTGAATAATATAGAAATTTTTAGTTCAGATCTGTTTTCAGGAAGAATATAAATTTTTTTTTTTTTTTTTTGAGATGGAGTCTCGCTCTGTCGCCCAGGCTGGAGTGCAGTGGCAGGATCTCAGCTCACTGCAAGCTCCACATCCCGGGTTTACGCCATTCTCCTGCCTCAGCCTCCTGAGTAGCTGGGACTACAGGCGCCCGCCACCTCACCTGGCTAGTTTTTTTGTATTTTTTAGTAGAGACGGGGTTTCACCATGTTAGCCAGGATGGTCTCAATCTCCTGACCTCGTGATCCGCCCATCTCGGCCTCCCAAAGTGCTGGGATTACAGGCTTGAGCCACCGCGCCCGGCCAAATATAAATTTTTAAAAAGAGAAATAATCAGATTGTAGGGTTATTGAAAATTTAAGTAGCGTAATCAGTGTTAACATTATTTTGTCCTCTAAGCAATATCGCACATTTTGCCGGGTGCGGTGGCTCACGCCTGTAATACCAGCACTTTGGGAGGCCCAGGCAGGCAGATCACCTGAGGTCGGGAGTTTGAGACCAGCCTGGCCAAAGTGGTGAAACCCCGGCCGGGCGTGGTGGCTCACGCCTGTAATCCCAGCACTTTGGGAGGCCGAGGCGGGCGGATCACGAGGTCAGGAGATCGAGACCATCCTGGCTAACACGGTGAAACCCCCTCTCTACTAAAAATACAAAAAAATTGGCCGGGCGTGGTGGCGGGCACCTGTAGTCCCAGCTACTTGGGAGGCTGAGGCAGGAGAATGGCGTGAACCTAGGAGGCGGAGCTTGCAGTGAGCTGAGATCTGGCCACTGCACTCCAGCCTGGGCGACAGAGGGAGACTCCGTCTGAAAAAAAAAAAAAAAAGGTGGTGAAACCCCCTCTCTGGGCATGGTGGCAGGTGGCTGTAATCCCAGCTACTTAGGAGGCTGAGGCGGGAGAATCAGTTGAACCCAGGAGGGGGAGGTTGCAGTGAGGGGTGATCACACCACTGTACTGCAGCATGGGCGACAGAGTGAGACTCTGTCTGAAACAAACAAACAAACAAAAAACAAATACTGCACATTTAATCCATGTTTTCATCCTTTTGGAAGTCATTAATGTTTTTGTTTGTTTGGGGGTTGCAGGCGATCATTATTTCGAAGTTCTAGTATTCTGGATCACCATGAAGGAAGTGGACCTATAGCCTTTGCACACAAGAGAATGACACCATCTTTCATGCTTACCACAGGGAGGCAAGCTCAATGTACATCTTATTTTATTGAACCTGTACAGTGGATGGAGTCTGCTTTGTTGGGAGTGATGGATGGACAGGTGAGAACACATTTTATTTTCTACAATTTTATTTTATCATCTGTATTTTATTCCTTCTTGCATTTTAAACTCTTACTTTAACTAGTGTTTTACTCCATTTAATTCCTTTATTTCTGAAGATTATATCTTTCTCGTGTGGATAAGCCTATCAAAAATAAAATATTTTTCAAAAACCGGCTGATCCAAAATAGTGAACTACTTCTGGTTGAGAGCCCTGGTCTAAGTTAATAAATTTCCTTTAAGGCTATTTATATTTTTTCAAATATAAGACTAACATTTATTTTTAAACTAATTAGAATATATTGGCTGAGCACTCATGCCTCATTAGCTCATGCCTGTAATCTGAGCACTTTGGGAGGCTGAGGTGGGAGGATCGCTTGAGCCCAGGGTTTCGAGACTAGCCTGGGCAACATAGTGAGACCTCATCTCTATGAAAGAAAGTAAACAATTTTTAATTAAAAAAAAAAAGAAAAAATGTATTTAACAAAATTTGAACTTTATAATAAGAGTAGGGTAAATCAGGGATTTTAAAATTAGGTTAAAAGTTCTGTCTTTCTTTTTCTCTGTTGGCTTCCTGTATGTGTCTCTCTTTTCTTCTGATATTTTAGGAAATTGAAATTTAGTATGTTTTACTATGAGATTCTTTTTCATTTCCAGTTAAATAATGCAGCTCATCCTCTTGCTCCTATAACCAGTGTGTGGGGAAAAAAAGAAAAAGAAAGAATGCAGTTCATGTGACATTTTACATAAAAAATTGTTTAACTTGGTGGGAGTGTGCCATGACAGCCACATTTCTCCTTTAGGTTTACTTGATATTAATGTGAAGGTATTCTATAATAATAATAATGATTTTGAAAGTTTGTATGGTTTGTATAAAAGTTTGTATGGTGGCTATTTTATGAAACCCTTTCACTATATTATACCATTTGAAGAATGCCATAGCTTTATAAAATAGGTAGAGCAGTTATATTCACACGTTACGCATGAGGAAACTTTTTTTTTTGAGTTGGAGTCTTGCGCTGTTGCCCAGCCTGGAGTGCAGTGGCGCGATCTCGGCTCACTGCAAGTTCCGCCTCCTGGGTTTAGGCCATTCTCCTGCCTCAGCCTCCGGAGTAGCGGGGACTACAGGCGCACATCACCAGGCCCAGCTAATTTTTTTGTATTTTTAGTGGAGACGGGGTTTCACCCTGTTAGCCAGGATGGTCTCCATCTCCTGACCTCGTGATCCGCCCCCCTCAGCCTCCCAAAGTGCTGGGATTACAGGCGTGAGCCACCGCGCCCGCCCGGCCAGGAAACTGTTTATGAGTAGTGTCTTGCCTAGAAAGTGGTACCCTATGATCAAACTCACATTTTCAGATGATGCTGCTTTTTTAAAAACAGCCTTATTATAGTATAATTCACATACATACAATTTACCTATTTAAGGTGTACAATTCAGTGGTTTTTAAAGCGTATTCACGGTGTTTTTTGCAACCATCATGTATTAGTTCATTTTCACACTGCTATAAAGATAGTACGTGAGACTGGGTAATTTATAAAGGAAAGAGGTTTAATTGATTCATGGTTCTGCATGGCTGGGGAGGCCTCAGAAAACTTATTATCATGGTGGAAGGGAAAGCAGGCCTCTTCTTCACAAGGTGGCAGGAGAGAGAAGCATGTGTGAGGTTGAAACTGTCAAACACTTATAAAACCATCAAAATTTATGAGTACTTATTCACTATGGCCTGAACAGTGTGGGGGAATCTGCCTCCATGATCCAATCAGCTCCCTTCCTCCACACGTGGGGATTACAATTTGATTTGAGATGAGATTTGGATGGGGACACACAACCAAACCATATCACAATTCACATTCCTACTCTTCCCATTCTTTTGTTTGTTTGTTTGTTTGAGACGGAGTTTTGCTCTTGTTGCCCAGGCTGGAGTGCAATGGCGCAATCTTGGCTCACTGCAACCTCCACCTCCCGGGTTCAAGTGATTCTCCTGCTTCAGCCTCCTGAGTAGCTGGGATTACAGGCATGCACCACCACACCTGGCTAATTTTGTATTTTTAGTGGAGACGGGGTTTTTCCATGTTGGTCAGGCTCGTCTCGAACTTCTGACCTCAGGTAATCCACCCGCCTCAGCCTCCCAAAGTGCTGGGATTGCAGGCGTGAGCCACCACGCCCAGCCTCACTTCCCATTCTTGATGGTATTATTTGTAGCAGTTAGAGATTTTAATTTTGGTGATATCTAATTTATCAGTTTTTCTTTTTGGTGGCTTGCGATTCTGGCTTTCTAATTTTACTTAACCTGGGAAACACACACACACATTCCAACCAAGTTAAATACATTTTTACGTGAGATTCTAAATCCTGTGCATACTTATTTGTATACATGTTTGATTTTTTTTCTGTAGAATATATACCTAGAAGTGGAATTCCTGGCTTGAAGAATGTATTTTAAATATTAGTGATATTCCAGGCCGATATTCAAAATGCCCATACAAATTTGGTTTTCAGTAACGGAATGCATGTACCCGTTACCCCATATCCTTGACATAATAGATACTATAAAACTGTTAACATTTTGTCAATCTGTGGGGTAAAAAATGTTAATCCTAAAATGTTTAATTGGAATTTTATGAAAATAGTCATCACCGGGCGCGGTGGCTCAAGCCTGTAATCCCAGCACTTTGGGAGGCCGAGACGGGCGGATCACGAGGTCAGGAGATCGAGACCATCCTGGCTGACATGGTGAAACCCCGTCTCTACTAAAAAAATACAAAAAAAAAATCTAGCCGGGCGAGGTGGTGGGCGCCTGTAGTCCCAGCTACTCGGGAGGCTGAGGCAGGAGAATGGCATAAACCCGGGATGCGGAGCTTGCAGTGAGCTGAGATCCGGCCACTGCACTCCGGCCCGGGCGACAGAGCGAGACTCCGTCTCAAAAAAAAAAAAAAAAAAAAAGAAAATAGTCATCAACCACCATCTTTATGTATTTACCAGCCATTTACAGTTTCCTTTTCTATAAACTGCTTTCATATTCCTAGGACCATTTGTCTATGGGTTTTGTCTCATTCTAGTGTAGTAACTCTATATATTCTAGATGTTAATAGTTCATCTAATATATTGCAACTATTTTCTTCAGTCTATTGCTTATCAGATTTTTTATATGTTTTGTCATATTAAAATGAAGGATATTTACATAATAAAATGTGTTAGTTTTTTTATTTATGGCTTCTGAATTTCTTTTTTATGAGACAGGGTCTTGCTCTGTTGCCCAGGCTGGAGTGCAGTGGCGTGATCTTGGCTCATTGCAACCTCCACCTCCCAGGTTCAAGTGATTCTCCTGCCTCAGCCACCCAAGTAGCTGTGGTTACAGGCACCTGCCACCATGCCCAGCTAATTTTTGTATTTTTAGTAGAGATGGGGTTTCACCATGTTGACCAGGCTGGTCTCAAACTCCTGACCTCAGGTGATCTGCCCGCCTCGGCCTCCCAAAGTGCTGGGAATTACAAGTGTGAGCTACCGCACTCAGCCCACTTCTGAGTTTTATGTCTAATTTTCTATAGCTCAATGTTAAAAATAAAAACTCTTACCTTATACCATGCACAAATCAAAGAGCCAAACATAAAAAATAATGCTATAACTAATTACGTTAGAAGAAAATGCAGTTGTCTTATTAGGCTTTTTTTGATTTACCTATTTTCCTGGAATATCAGTTTGTCTTTATTTTTTTTTATTTTATTTTATTTTTTTTTTGAGAGGGAGTCTCGCTCTGTCGCCCGGTCTGGAGTGCAGTGGCTGGATCTCAGCTCACTGCAAGCTCTGCCTCCCGGGTTCACGCCATTCTCCTGCCTCAGCCTCCCGAGTAGCTGGGACTACAGGCGCCAGCCACCTAGCCCAGCTAGCTTTTTGTATTTTTTAGTAGAGAGGGGTTTCACCGTGTTAGCCAGGAGGATCTCGAACTCCTGACCTTGTGATCCGCCCGTCTCGGCCTCCCAAAGTGCTGGGATTACAGGCTTGAGCCACCGCGCCCGGCCCAGTTTGTCTTTAAATAGCTAAGAAACTGACTTATATGCTGCCAATACATACAATTAGTAATACAGCATGAAAATCCTAACATGCTTTTCTGTACTTTAGCCGTGATGATTTTCATTTGAAATCCTAAATTACAAACTGATTTAAAAGCTATATATACATTTGCCACATCCACAAAACCTTCCTTAATCAAATCGTAAGCTTACCTTTCTCCCTTCAAGCTCCGTGAGTACAACATTCTTCCTATGCAATAATTGTAGTCTACTATCTATTACAGTAAATTTCCAATGCATTTTATCTCACTGATTAGATTATAAACTCAAGGTGGGGACTGTGTCTTGTTTTTATATCCTATATTGATTGCCAAAGATAATGATTTGTTTTGTATAAAAGTGAATGAATAAAGTAACACATTTGCTTTATTTCAGCTTCTTTGCCCAAAATGCAGTGCCAAGTTGGGTTCCTTCAACTGGTATGGTGAACAGTGCTCGTGTGGTAGGTGGATAACACCTGCTTTTCAAATACATAAGAACAGAGTGGATGAAATGAAAATATTGCCTGTTTTGAGATCACAAACAAAAATATGAACAATATTTTATAGCTTGCGAAGAAACTTGCAGATGATATGTACTGCCTTTGCTTCTTATCATTCGTTGCAAATTGTTTATGCTGTTAACATTTCATTTGAAATGGGAGAGGATAAAGTCACTTGATGTAACCTGGAAACTGTTTTACACGGCAATCAAAGCCTTTTGATCATGTACATTTTATTTGATATTAAAATCTTTTATAACCAGATACTGTCTGCATTTCATATATTTTTAAAAGTTCTGATTGTTGGAATGTTATGTGATCTTAAGGTCTGTATAGACAAAATTATGTACAAAAATTTGAAACTATTATATTTAAATGGGTATTCTTTTATTTCTAGACATATAAAGCAGATTTGTTTGGACATATTTTGGAATTATTTCACTTTCTTTCTTTTAAGGGAAATTAGTAAACCCGTACATGTCTGGATTTTTTTTCTTGGAAATGGAAAGGCCATTAGTAAAATGCTGATTAAAATGCAGTTTTCCTATTGCTGTTCTGTAGGGAAAGGATAGGTTAGCCTGTTGCTGTGTTATTATAGATAGAAGTAAGTTTAAGAGACTCCATTTGGCTCTGTATTTGAGATGCTGTTAATCTGTGACTCTACCCCCAATCTGGTCCTTGCTAGAAACATTGCTGTGCTAATTAAAGTTAAAAGGATTTTGGGAGGTAAGGAATGTGCTTTGTTAGGTAAATGTTTAAAGCCTGCTTGTGGTTAAAAGTCAGTACCATTCCTTTAAATCTCAGTAAAAGAAAAACTGTCTCCTGCCTGATCCTGGGAAGATGCAACAGCTCCGTGTACCTGTATGCCTTACTGCTTATTTACTCCCTTATCTTTTTAGGCAATAAATACCGAGGGAACTCAGAGACCAGTGCCAGTGTGGGTCCTCTGAAAGCACAGCACTGGTCCCCTGGGGCCCCGCTTTTCTTTCTCTATACTTTGTCTCTGTGTCTTTATTTCTTTTCTCAAGTCTCTCGTTTCCACCTAGCGAGAAGCACCCACGGGTGTGGAGGGGCAGGCCACCCCTTCACTGTTCAGTAATCCCAATTATCTATATTATTAGAAAAGTGTTTGAGATGCCTTTTGAAGTGATCTACATAAAGCAATGTATAAATGTTAGATGTGTTTCTAATGATGAAGAAAACAAATGAGAGTTACTATATATCAAGTCATTTTGTAGCCCAATATATGAGTATTGGAAAAGGTAATACTTCCAGATTCGTTTTTTAACCTGGTATATAGAAACTAGAATTATTTTACTCATTATTAATAATTACAATTGGACCTAATTAGATATTTGAACATTCACAGGAGTCAGAATTAACGAATAAAGGCCAGGCGCAGTGGCTTATGCCTATGATCCCAGCACTTTGGGAGGTCAAGGGAGGCAGATCACTTAAGGTCAGGAGTTCAAGACCAGCCTGGCCAACATGGTGAAACCCTGTCTCTACTAAAAATCAAAAATCAGCCAGGCATGGTGGCATACGCCGGTAGTCCCAGCTGCTCGGGAGGCTACTCCAAAAAAAACCCCAAGAATTAAAGAAAAATATTGTCCATAAACACTGTAGTGGGAGTAATTTTAAAATGCAAAAATATGTTATGAATAATGATCCTCTTAAAAAATGCCTAGCTCAGTTTTTTAAATGTATGGGAGTGTTAAGGAAAATTCTTGAGAAAAATCTTAACATTGGACTAGAAGACTTTGTCAGTTTCCATATAGTAATTTTTCTTTCTGTTTTTTTTTTTTTTTGAGATGGAGTTTCGTTGTTGCCAGGCTGAAGTGCAACGCGTGATTTCAGTTCACTGCAACCTCTGCTGCCCAGATTCAAGCGATTCTCCTGCCTCAGCCTCCCAAGTAGCTGGGGATTACAGGCGTGTGCCACTACGCCTTGATAATTTTGTATTTTTAGTAGAGACGGGATTTCCATATGTTGGCCAGGCTGGTCTCAAACTCCTGACCTCAAGTGATCCACCTGCCTTGGCCTCCCAAAGTGCTGGGATTACAGGCGTGAGCCACCACTTCCTGCCATAATTTTTTCTTTTGAGAAAAAAATTACTCCATTTGTTTTAGCTTTCATAAAATCTTACTTTTTTCTTCATATTTTATTCTCTGGAAAGTTTTAAAACACAGGTTGAGGAGGCCGGGTGTGGTGGCTCATGCCTGTCCCAGCACTTTGGAAGACAAAGGCGGGTGGATCATTTGAGGCCAGGAGTTCAAGACCAGCCTGGCCGATAGGTGAAACCCCCATCTCTATTTAAAAAAAATAGTAACAGTTTGCGGCATATGACGTTACCCCTTTTGTAGGTAAAAAGTGGTTACATAGCTGCAGTTTAATATGACTCAATGCCTATCTATCATACACTGTTGGTCGGATTATAAAATCAAATGGTATGGATCAAATGCAATTTTAATTAAGTTGTAAATTCACTAGTCATGCTCCCCACTATTTGCAGGGTTCCAACAGTAATATACATTGAGGCCTATATACTGTTTGTTTAAACTTTTAAAACTTAACAAATTGGCCGGGTGCAGTGACTCACGCTTGTAATCCCAGCGCTTTGGGAGGCCAAGATGGGTGGATCACTTGAGGTCAGGAGTTTGAGACCAGCCTGGCCAACATGGGGGAATCCCGTCTCTACTAAAAATATAAAATTAGCCAGGCATGGTGGTGGGCACCTGTAATCCCAGCTACTTGGGAGGCCGGGAGGCAGGAGAATCGCTTGAACCTGGGAGGCGGACTTTCCAGTGAGCCGAGATTGCGCCACTGCACTCCAGCCTGGGCGACAGAGCTAGACTCTGTCTTAAAAAAATAAAATTATGCCGGGCGCGGTGGCTCAAGCCTGTAATCCCAGCACTTTGGGAGGCCGAGACGGGCGGATCACAAGGTCAGGAGATCGAGACCATCCTGGCTAACACGGTGAAACCCCGTCTCTACTAAAAAATACAAAAAAATAGCGGGGCGAGGTGGCGGGTGCCTGTAGTACCAGCTACTCGGGAGGCTGAGGCAGGGGAATGGCGTTAACCTAGGCGGCAGAGCTTGCAGTGAGCTGGGATCGTGCCACTGCACTCCAGCCTGTGCGACAGAGCGAGATTCCGTCTCAAAAAAAAAAGAAAAAAAAAAAATATAAATCAAGCTATCTGTCAAATAAAATGTTTTATTCTATTATCTTGACAAATACACCTTCGTAATGACCTGTCAGACCAGGTTTGAATTTAGAATTATCTGATTTTGCCGGGCGTGGTGGCTCAAGCCTGTAATCCCAGCACTTTGGGAGGCCGAGACGGGCGGATCACGAGGTCAGGAGATCGAGACCATCCTGGCGAACACGGTGAAACCCCGTCTCTACTAAAAAATACAAAAAACTAGCCGGGTGAGGTGGCGGGCGCCTGTAGTCCCAGCTACTCGGGAGGCTGAGGCGGGAGAATGGCGTAAACCCGGGAGGCGGAGCTTGCAGTGAGCTGAGATCTGGCCACTGCACTCCAGCCTGGGCGACAGAGCGAGACTCCGTCTCAAAAAAAAAAAAAAAAAAAAAAAAGAGGTAAGAGGCCTGAGCAAGCCTTAGAAGCAGGCTTGGAGCTATTTGATGCACTTCTAGAAGGGGGCATCTGTTCTAGCTGGGCACATCACGTTGGCAGTATGGATTCTTATCCTGTGGGGACAGAGTCAGAGGTCAGAGTAAAGTCTTCTAAAGTGTGGGTCCAGGGTAGGGGCTCCTCTTACCTAGACCAAAGAGTGGTATTGTCTCTAGACATAAGGTTCTCTTTCAAATTGTATTTCTACTCCAAGGGTTTAAGTTGAAAACGAATGAGTAGATTCAAGAAAAAGAATTCCATAACATCTAACACTTAACGATTTAAAAAGAAAAGCCTGGTAACTAGAGTGGAAGGAAGCTTCCTTAATCAGAGTATCTACGAAAAATCTGTGGGAAAAAATCTTATTTAGTGGTAAAACTTTTCAAACATTCACATTAAAATTTAGAAACAAGTTAAAAGATGTCTAGCCCCTACCTTCTGTATCGTATTAGAGGTCCTAACCATTGCAGTAAAATAAGGGGCTAGGGCCGGGCGTGGTGGCTCAAGCCTGTAATCCCAGCACTTTGGGAGGCCGAGACGGGCGGATCACAAGGTCAGGAGATCGAGACCATCCTGGCTAACACTGTGAAACTCTGTCTCTACTAAAAAAATACAAAAAACTAGCCGGGTGAGGTGGCGGGCGCCTGTAGTCCCAGCTACTCCGGAGGCTGAGGCAGGAGAATGGCGTGAACCCGGGAGGCGGAGCTTGCAGTGAGCTGAGATCCGGCCACTGCACTCCAGCCCGGGCCACAGAGCAAGACTCCCTCTCAAAAAAAAAAAAAAAAAAAAAA
>NC_045434.1:99314792-99332645 GCF_002776525.5 Piliocolobus tephrosceles
AAAAAAAGGGCTAAACAGTTTAAGACTTAGGGAAAAAAAAAATGTGAACTCACTAATAAATCTCGACATCTCTAAAAGTGGGACAGTATGTATATGCCTCCTGCTATGATGCAAGGAAGTACCTATGAAGTATTATTGCAAAAACAAAAACAAAAGCAAAAACTAATCAAGCCTCTAGATGTCACTGGCAGTTTCTGGAACAAATTAAGCATCACCATGAAGATGTAATCAGCAGAATCACAAAGTGGGAAATTCTATAGGACCAATGACTTAGATTCTTCAACAAATGGCATGGGGGGAAGAAATGGAGAGGGAATTGTCATATGAACTAAATGCAATGTGACGATCTTGCTTGGATCCTGATTTTAACAAACTAACTGGAAGGAAGGGCATTTTTGAAACAGAAAACTGAACATGGAACAAGTATCAGATGATATTAAGGAGTTACTAATTTTGTTGGATATGATAATGGTATTATCAATGTTTTTGAAAAATAAGAAAAGGCAGGCTGGGTGCGGTGGCTCATGCTTATAATCCCAGCATTTTGGGAGGCTGAAGCGGATGGATCACGAGGTCAAGAGATCAAGACCATCCTGGCCAACATGGTGAAACCAACCCCATCTCTACTAAAAAAATACAAAAATTAGCTGGGCGTGGTGGCATGCGCCTGTAGTCCCAGCTACTCGGGAGGCTGAGGCAGAAGAATCGCTTGAACCCAGGAGGGAGGCAGAGGTTGCAGTGATCACGCCACTGCACTCCAGCCTGGCGACAGAGCAAAACTCCGTCTCAAAAAAAAAAAGAGGCCTTGTCTCTTAGAGATATACGTTGAAGTATTTATGGGTGAAATAATATGATATCTGGATTTGCTTTAAAATATTCCAGGAAGGCTGGGCAAGGTGGCTCACACCTGTAATCCCAGCACTTTGGGAGGCCGAGGCAGGCAGATCACCTTAGGTCAGGAGTTCAAGACCAGCCTGGCCAGCATGGTGAAATCCCATCTCTATTAAAAATACAAAAATTAGCCGGGCATGGTGGCAGGCACCTGAAATTCCAGCTACTTGGGAGGCTGAGGCAGGAGAATCGCTTGAACCTGGGAGGCACAGGTTGCAGGGAGCTGAGCTCACACATTGCACTCCAGCCTGGGCGACAGAGCGAGACTCCGTCTAAGGGGGGGGGAAGAAACATTCTGGGAAAAACACAAAACAAAATGAAGAAAGTTGTGGAGAGGAGAGGTAGGATAGATAAAACAAGAATGGCAAATTGTTGAAGCTGAGCTGGGTGATAGGAACACGGGGATGCATTACATCATCTCATGTTTGAAAATTTTCATACTAAAAGTTTATTTTACAAATTAAAACATTAAATAAAACAATTTAAAAGGTTGGTGTTTGCATAATGTTCTTCTAAATAAAAAATCCTCACTAACTTTAGATAATTTTCTTAAAGTCATTTTTATCACATACTAGTTTCCATCTATCATAATATGATTTTTTTTTTTTTTAAAGACAGAATCTTGCTATATTGCCCAGGCCAGCCTTGAACGCCTGGGTTCAAGCAATCCTCCTGCCTCAGCTTCTCAAGAAGCTGGGATTACAGGTGTGTACCACTGTGCCTGGCACAGACAAAATATTAGAATAACAGAATTCAACAAGGTTTTTGGCACAAGATTGCTGTACAAAAATCCACAGTGTTGCTATACCCCAATAATAGCTGAATAGAAAAAAAAAAAGGATGTGAAAAACAAAACTATAAAACTATGAAAATAAAAACAACAGTCTTAATGACCTCAGGAGAGGGAAGGATTTCTTAAGAAAGCTATAAATGTCAGCTATCACAACAACAGATTGATAAATTTGACTACATTGAAATTAAAATCTAGAGAACAAAAGCCCCATAAACAAAGAGGACAAGTGTCAACCTGGGAGAAGGTATTTACAACATATATACCAAGTGTTAACTTAAAAAGAAACCCAACAATGGACAGGATGTGGTGGCTCACGCCTGTAATCCCAGTGCTTTGGGAGGCTGAGGCAGAAGGATAGCTTGAGCCTAGAAGTTTGAGACCAGCCTGGGCAACAAAGTGAGACTCTCTCTCTCTTTAAAAAATGTATACATTAAAAAACCCCACAATGAATAAATTTAGAAAAGAAGGGGAGACTTTATGGCCTGCAAGGTTGCCATCCTACAGGCTGGGAAGCATGCCTCCAGAAACAGGCACTTTGAAGGAGAAGGGCTTGTAGTATAGGAGCTTCAGGCTGAACAGGCTGGCTAAACATAGATTTTCTTTTTTTTTTTTTTTTGAGACGGAGTCTCGCTGTGTCTCCTGGGCTGGAGTGCAGTGGCCGGATCTCAGCTCACTGCAAGCTCTGCCTCCCGGGTTCACGCCATTCTCTTGCCTCAGCCTCCCGAGTAGCTGGGACTACAGGTGCCGCCACCTCGCCCGGCTAGTTTTTTGACGGGGTTTCACCGTGTTAGCCAGGATGGTCTCGATCTCCTGACCTCGTGATCCGCCCGTCTCGGCCTCCCAAAGTGCTGGGATTATAGGCTTGAGCCACCGCGCCCGGCCTAAACATAGATTTTCAACAGGTTACAGGAAGAGCTATGGATATTCATGAAAGTGGTCCTGATACATGTATATTGAACAAAAAACTCATGTAACATATGACCCATATTCACTTTGGGATGGAGACTTAACTCTTTTGTTGTTGTTGTTGTTGAGATGGAGTTTTGCTCTATCACCCAGGCTGGACTGCAATGGTGCGATCTCAGCTCACTGTAACCTCCACCTCCTGGTTTCAAGCCTCTTGCCTTAGCCTCCTGAATAGCTGGGATTACAGGAACCCGCCACCGTGCTTGGCTAATTTTTGTATTTTTAGTAGAAATGGGGTTTCCCCATGTTGGCCAGGCTGGTCTCAAGCTCCTGACCTCGTGATCTGCCCACCCCGGCCTCCCAAAGTACTGGAATTACAGGTGTGAGCCACCACACCCAGCCGAGACTTAACATTTGAATATATTACAATGAGCCCTATACATCGAAAGGTCTTTCAGGACATGAAGCCATGCAAATATGCAACCTCTGTAAACCAGCTAGAACCAGTCCATGGCCGGTGGTGTTCTTATCTGGAGAAAGTTACTGAAATTAGGCCGGGCGCGGTGGCTCAAGCCTGTAATCCCAGCACTTTGGGAGGCCGAGACGGGCGGATCACGAGGTCAGGAGATCGAGACCATCCTGGCTAACACGGTGAAACCCCGTCTCTACTAAAAAATACACAAAAGCTAGCCGGGCGAGGTGGCGGGCGCCTGTAGTCCCAGCTACT
The DNA here is from genome assembly GCF_002776525.5 of Piliocolobus tephrosceles. Taxonomy (NCBI): domain Eukaryota; kingdom Metazoa; phylum Chordata; class Mammalia; order Primates; family Cercopithecidae; genus Piliocolobus; species Piliocolobus tephrosceles. The sequence goes on from NC_045434.1 coordinate 99,318,110, forward strand.
CCGGAGGCTGAGGCAGGAGAATGGCGTAAACCCGGGAGACGGAGCTTGCAGTGAGCTGAGATCACGCCACTGCACTCCAGCCTGGGTGACAGAGCCAGACTCCGTCTCAAAAAAAAAAAAAAAAAAAAAAAAAAGAAAGTTACTGAAATTGACAAAAAGTTGTCCAATGAAAGCTGTAGCTACGGCTGGTGGAATGGGGGCTGGGGATCAGTAAGTCAGCATCTGGTGGAGCTGCAGATTGTTTTAATATTGTTTCTCTTGAGGCCTGTATTTATTTGGCTGCTAGAGAAGAACTTGTGGCAGTTAGAACACAGTTTATTCTTTAAGTATAGGGATGTGGGACTAAAGCCTTGCCTGGAATGGCTTTAGGTCTTGTTTACAATTTGGCATCTTAGTGCCAGAGTCTGTTCTGTCAGTCTTATCATCTCTATTTTAACATTAATGCTGGCCAGTTGTGTCTAAACCACAAAAGAGAGGGAGTATAACAAGGTGTGTCTAACCTGTTCCACCGTGGTCTAAAACTCAGTTTTAAGGTTTCCTAGGATCCCCTTGGCCACAAGGGGTCCTATTCCGTTGGTGGGGGACTTAGGAGTTTATTTTTAGTTTATACAGTCAATGAATAGAGCAGGCTATCTAATGACATACACATCATTTGTGAAAGAAAACTCCGTAGCAAACTTTATAAAAGGTAAGAGTGGACAGTTCACAGAAGAGGAAATAAGGTTTCATAAGTATGGAAGAATGCACCACTTTGTTAGGGAAATATAAATTGCAATTTTCACAGTGATAAAAATGATAAAGGTCTGACCATATCTTGTGTTGGAGAGAATGTGGAGCAAAGAGAACTCATGAATGCTAGCGAGGGTGTAAACCGATAAAATAGTACATACATTGTTAAAGACATTCTTGAGGCTGGGTGCGGTGGCTCACGCCTGTAATCTCAACATTTTGGGAGGCAGAAGCAGGCGGACTGCTTGAACTCAGGAGTTTTGAGACTAGCCTGGGCAACATGGTGAAATCCTGTCTCTACAAAAAATACAAAAATTAGCTGGGTGTGGTGGTGGGTTCCCATAGTCTCAGCTATTTGCGGGAGAGGCAGGAGGATCACTTAAACCTGGGAGGTCAAGCTGCCATGAGCTGAGATGGCGCCACTGCAATCCAGCATAGGGGAAAAAGTGAACCCGTCTCAAAAAAAAAAAAAAAGGAGGGAGAGAGAGAGAGATTGAGATTCTTGCATATATGCCCAAGGAGAGCCATACAAGGATATATTTTATGTAAACAATGGAAACAACCCAAATTTTGTCCATCCTTAGGGAAATGGAAAAATAAATTGTGATATATGTATTTATTCAAGGAAATACCATGGGTAGATCCTTAAAAAGTAATGTCCAATAAGAAAAATGATTTGGAGGACATTAGAGTATAAGTTTACATACATAAAAAAAAAAACCCAAATGACACTAAATGCATGGTCTATAAACATGTTTAAGCATCGTAAAAGTAAAAATAAAAGTGGACTAGAATTAAACTTTTATTTTTATAAAATAGAATTTTATACCCATAAAATTCATGGTAGAAGTGGCCTATGCCAAGAGAGGAAAATGAAGCAGGGAGGAAAGAGGAATTCAATTCTGTCTTATTTAATTTCTTATGAAAAATCTGGGACAAAAATGAAAAATGTTAAATTTTAAAATTCTCGGTGATAGGCCAAAAATGTTTGTTTCATAATTACTTGCACTTTTTGAATAAAAAATAAAATATTTTGGAAATTTAAAAAATTGGCGATTTGTCATGGTGATTTTCTTTCTTTCTTTTTTTTTGAGGCGGAGTCTTGCTCTGTCGCCCGGACTGGAGTGCAGTGGCCTGATCTCAGCTCACTGCAAGCTCCGCCTCCCGGGTTTACGCCATTCTCCTGCTTCAGCCTCCCGAGTAGCTGAGACTACAGGCGCCGGCCACCTCGCCCAGCTAGTTTTTGTATTTTTAGTAGAGATGGGGTTTCACCCTGTTAGCCAGGATGGTCTCGATCTCCTGACCTCGTGATCCGCCCGTCTCGGCCTCCCAAAGTGCTGGGATTACAGGCTTGAGCCACCGTGCCCGGCCAGGGTGATTTTCTTAAAAGACTAAGGTGTCTAGTGGGATACAGAAGACTTGCTGATTTTATTTTAGTTTATTTATTAATTTTTTTTTTTGAGACGGAGTCTCGCAATGTCGACCGGGCTGGGGTGCAGCGGCGCGATCTTGGCTCGCTGCAACCTCTGCCTCCCGGGTTCATGCGATTTTCCTGCCTCAGCCTCCCGAGTAGCTGGGATTACAGGCGCCCGCCACCACGCCCGGCTAATTTTTTGTATTTTCAGTGGAGACTAGGTTTCACTATGTTGGCCAGGCTGGTCTCAAACTCCTAACCTCGTGATCCGCCCCCCTCTGCTTTCCAAAATCCTGGGATTACAGGAGTGAGCCACCGCGCCTGGTCTTATTTTAGTTTTTATGGCAATTTTTGAATTTGTAATTGGGTGAGAATAAAAGTGTTATAAATTTCACCTTAAATGAAAATTTATTAGTTTTCTGATCACAAAAGTAGTCACATCTGACGTAAGGGGATTTCATGGTCTTTTTCTGGGCTTGCCTCCCGGAACGCTCCTGTATTACGTAATCTGTAGTAATATACAGCCAGGAGCAGTTTGGAGGGTTCTGGGAAGCACATTTGTTTTGCTTACCACCCATGGGAAAGACTCCACGTGGTCCTAGAGGCACACGTGTTCTTATGTTATAGTATTTTAAATATTCACTGGCCGCTGAAATTTAAAATGGATGAAAAAGAAATTCTCTTAAGTAGCGTTCTTGAAACTGTTTTATCAAACTCAGTTCATATTTTCAGTTGGAGTTCGTGATGTGTGTGAATTTCCTTTCAATAAACCCCGAATGTTTTAGTAACACAGATAATTGGGAACTTCGATTACTGTAGGTCTTAGGGGAGGCTCGCTTGGACTTTGACTAAATACTATGCTTTAGAAACTTATCTTTAGGAGATAAATTTGGGGGGGTTATCTTTTATATTTGCATTGTTTCAATTTATTTAAATAAAAGTAGGCTTTCTAGGAGTATGTTTTATAGTACCACTTACCTCGGATACTGTGCCAGTAAGCAGTTTTCACGAATGTGGAAAAATAGTAGTGTTTTTTTTCATACATGCGTATATGAAGAATTTTTACACTAATAGAGAATTATTTGTAAAAATTAAATTAAATTTACTATTAGTCTCTAATTTTGTTCTGAGATAGCCACGGTGTGGTATTAAGAAAGATAATCAAGGAATAAGCCAGAATGTTCAGAAAAGGGCTTTACTTTTTATTTTTAATATTGATAAATTTTGTTCACTTGAAGCGATGTCTGCGTGTCTTACCCCGCCTCCCCCATAAAACAGCGGGACAGAAAGTCCTGAAAACTCCAAAAGGGAAATATTTACTCAGAGGTCCGTTTAAATTTGCTTAGTCTCTGACGTTCTCCTATGTCCTACTAAGTCCCTCGTGCGGCAGAAGCAGTTTGTCTTTACTCGGCCACCGTCTCGTCAGCGTTACGGAGTATTTTGTCCGCCTGCCGCCGCCGTCCCAGATATTAATCACGGAGTTCCAGGGAAGACGAACTTGTGGTATGGGGGAGTCGGGAGGTGTTGCCGGCACCATGGAGTCACCTTTTAGCCCGGGACTCTCTCACAGGCTGGATGAAGATTGGGGTGAGTGGGATCTGATAATGCACCGGGTTGGCTCGGCTTCGCATCTACAGGTTTCTTCCTCCTTACTTCCGCCCACTCGTGGTGACAGGTGTGGACCAACCCTGCGTGGTTAGTGAGGCCACTCGTCACTCTCGTTCGTGCCCCTATAAGAGTCTGGGAGGATCGTTCGGCTTCTGTCCTGGCCACAGGGAGAGTAGAATATTGTCTAACTGGAGTTAACTATCGTTTTTCACTGTTCCCGTTGGGGAAGTACTGGATGATCTTTTTGTGTGGCTGACACTGGACGTCATTAGGAGGTTTAGGGCAAGATGGCTGGGACCGCCAAAAAGGCTGCAAGCTGTTTCCTGAGTGTGAAATGTGGGCAGTGAGCACAATGGAGTGGGTTTTTGTGTGTTTGGTGTGCATGAGAGAATGTGGTTATATACAAGAAATCGTAATCTTACAGCTTTTACTATTGGTTTAAGCCTGATGTCCATCTTGGCAGAAAAGCAAAACACCCAAGCACCTGACCTCGGGTCCCTGCTTAGCTAGACCTAATACTCATGGTAGAATCCTGACTGCTCTCCAGATACAGCTCTTAATTTTCTTGTTAATGGATATTTTGTTTGGTTTCGGTAGTCAGGAAGGGTGGAATGGAATGAGGTGGAAATGAGAATGGAGAAGCTTTGTTATCTAAGTATTTAGAGAAGACTTTTATTCTCCTCTTGATTGCAAGATATAATAGTAATATTGTTCTTAGGTTCCAATATGAATTTGGGATTGTGTAGGTTCCCAAATGGGCCCCCTAGTGAGCCTACACCACTCATCAGCCTCGGAATTGGGGGGAACCCAGTTTATCTTTCTCCCTTGGATTAGCATTCTCAATAGCATGAGTGGAAGGAATCCCAACTATTTATTGAACAAAGTCATTTAAGTTTTTCAAGGGCAGATGTTCTCTAAAACTATATTCTATTGGAGATTTATTTCAATCCTTGGGTAGATTTTCTAAGAGTTGCTGGAAAACTTAAGACTTCTATTCCCATTTTCCTAAGCCAAGTACATTAGTAACAGTAACCATTTATTTAGCACTTTCTTTGTGTCAGGCACCCTGCTAAACTCTTGACATGCAGTATTTTGTTTAATCCTACCAACCGTCCAATGAGGTACTGTTTATTTTAGAGATGAGGAAACTGAGGCTAACAGAATTTGTGCTCAGAATCTTAGAGCTAGTTAATGGCAGAAGAAGGATCAGACCGGGTTTTTCAACCTCCAAAGTCTGTACCCCTAGTATCTATTCTATAATGCTTTCCTAACTCGTGTCTGCAGATTTTATTCTTCCTAAGATCTCTGGTTATTAATAAGACTACTTGAATATATTGGGTAGTTATGATTTGTTTTTGTCAGCTAGTCAGCTGTTATATTTTCATGACTTTTCTTTTTCTTTTTGAGATGGAGTTTTGCTTTTGTTGCCCAGGCTGGAGTGTAATGGCAAGATCTCGGCTCACCGCAACCTCCGCCTCCCGGGTTCAAGCGATTCTCCTGCCTCAGCCTCCCGAATAACTGGGATTACAGGCATGCACCACCAAGCCCAGCTAATTTTGTATTTTAAGTAGAGACAGGGTTTCTCCATGTTGGTCAGGCTGGTCTGGAACTCCCCACCTCAGGTGATCTGCCCACCTCGGCCTCCCAAAGTGCTGGGATTACAGGTGTGAGCCACTGTGCCTGGCCAGTGACATTTCTTAAACTATAACTGTGGGACACTTCCTCATGGCATTATTTTATGTTGTCTTCTGATACCCAGGCTGCATTTTCCTGACTTATCTGATCACTTGACTTAATGTCCTCTAACAGAGCATTCTGTTCTTTGTAGTCAGTTCACTGACTCACTTCTATCAGGTATCCTGCCCTGCCCCTCCCTGAATGTGCCCATTTCCATTGTTTTCCAGGTTTCCCTTTTCAAACTGTTAACAGTCTTCTCTTCTTTGAACACTTTAATTCCTTAGGTGTTCAGTAAGTAGGATAGATTTTGTTGGCAATAGAGTGAAACACTATTGTCTGCTAGTGTTTCATTCTGTGACAGTTGCTGTTTTGGATGTTCAAGTACTTCACTGATTTACTTGTTCTTTTTTTTTTTTTTCTTTTAGAGACAGGGTCTCACTCTGTCGCCCAGGCTGGAGTGCAGTGATGCAATCATAGTTTACTGTGACCTGAAACTCCTGGGCTCAAGTGATCCTTGCATCTCAGCCTCCTGAGTCGCTAGTACTACAGGTGCACGCCACCACCACGCCTGGTTAATTCTTAATTTTTGACATTTTGGTAGAGACAGGGGTCTTGCTGTGTTGCCCAGGCTGGTCTCCAACTGGCCTCAAGCAGTCATCCTGCCTCAACTTCCCAGGTACTGGGATTACAGGCTCAAGCCACTGTGCCTAGCCTTGATTTTTTTTTTTTTTTAATATTAGATACTATCTAGTTAAAATTTTAAAATCAGATTATGTAATTAGTATGTCTCGTGATTTTAACAACTCTAAACAATTTTTTTTTTTTTTTCCAGTCCTGTACCCTTAGTTTATTTTTCTTATCTTTTTTTTTTTTTTAATTATACTTTAAGTTCTAGGGTACATGTGCATAACGTGCAGGTTACATATGTATACATGTGCCATGTTGGTGTGCTGCACCCATCAACTCGTCAGCACCCATCAATTCATCATTTATATCAGGTATAACTCCCCAATGCAATCCCTCCCCCCTCCCCCCTCCCCATGATAGGCCCCTAAACAATTTAAATAAAGTGATTAACTCAGAAGAGCCTGTGAGGGATGTGCTTTCCTTTTTCTTTTTAATGTAGGTAATGAAATTTAGAACAAGGATCTTCAAACATTTTCTGTAAAGGTCCAGATGGTAAATATTTTAGGCTTTGTGATTACATGGTCACTGTTGCAACTACTCAAGTCTGCTGTGATAGTACAGAAGCAGCCAGAGACAACATAAACAAGTGAGCATGGCTGTGTTTCTATAAAGCTTTATAGACACTGAAATTTGAATTTCACATAATTATTTTAAATAATGGGCCTACTTTTTAAGTATAATTATAGATTTACACAATAATTGAGCAGATAGTACAAAGAGTTCCATGTACTTCCCCTCCATCCCCAGCTTCCCCTATTGGTAACATTTTGCATTAGTGTGGTACATTGGTTGCAATTGATAAGCCAGTATTGATACATTATTATTACCTTATTATTATAAGCCCATAGTTTAAAGTTTACTCTGTTGTACATTCTATGGCAGGGGTCCCCTGCCTTTTGGCACCAGGGACTGGTTTCATGAAAGACAATTTTTCCACGGGGTGGGGACGGGGAGGCACAGGAGATGTTTTCGGGATGATTCAAGTGCATTACATTTACTGTGCACTTTATTTGTATTGTTATTACACTGTAATATATAATGAAATAATTATACAACTCAACATAATATAGAATTAGTGGGAGCCCTGAGCTTGTTTTCCTGCAGCTACATGGTCTCATCTGGGGGTGATGGGAGACAGTGATTAGATCATCAGGTATTAGATTCTCATAAGGAATGTACAGTCTCGATCCCTCATGTGCAGTTCACAATAGGGTTCGCACTCCTATGAGAATCTAATGCTGCTGCTGATCTGACAGGTCGTGGAGTTCAGGCGGTAATGCAAGTGATGGGGAATGGCTGTAAATACAGATGAAGCTTCACTAACTCACCCATCTGCTGCTCACCTCCTGCTGCGTGGCCTGGTTCCCAACCTGTTCTATGGGTTTTGACAAATGTATAATGACATGTGTCCATAATTACAGTATCATACAGAATAGTTTCACTGCCCTAAAAAAGCCCTGTGCTCTACCTATTTTTTCCTCCCTCCTCTTCCCTGTCTCTGGTCAGGTAACCACTGATATTTTCATTGTCTCCATAGTTTTACCTTTTTCAGAATGTCATATAGTTGGAATCATACAGTATGTAGCATTTTTGAATTGGCTTCTTTCACTTAGCAATATGCACTTAAGGTCTCTCCATGTCTTTTCAAGATAGCTCATTTCTTCTTAGCTCTAAATAGTATTATATTGTATGGATGTTCCATAGCCTATTAGTCTGCCTAGGCTGCCATAAGACAGCACCACACACTGAGTGGTTTAAGCAACAGAAATTTATTTTCTCACAGTTCTGGAGGTTAGAGTTCAAGATCAAGATGGCACCATGTTCAGGTTCTGGTTAGGGCCCTCTTCCTGGCTTGCACATGGCTGCCTTCTTGTGTCCTTACATGGCATTGAGAGAGAGGATCTTCTTCTTATAAGGCCACAGTCCTATCAGATTAGCGCCCCACTTTTATGACCTCATTTAACCTTAATTACCTCCTAAAGACTGTATCTCTCGATATAGTCATATTTGGGGTTAGGGCTTCAACATAAGAATTTTGGAGGACACAGTTTAGTCCATAAATTCACAGTTTGCTTATCTACTTACCTATTGAAGCACAACCTGGTTGCTTCCAACTTTTGGCAATTATATATAAAAGTGCTGAAAACATTTGTGTGCAGGTTTTTGTGTGGACATGCATTTTCAAATTGTTTGGGTAAATATCAAGGAGTACAATTGCTGGATTGTATGGTAAGAACATGTTTTTTGTTTGCTTTGCAAGAAATTGCCAAACTGTCTTCCAAAGTGGCTGTATGATTTTGGATTCCCACTAGCAGTGAATGAGCATTTCTGATGCTCCACATCCTTGCTAACATTTGGTGTTGCCAGTACTTTGGATTTTAGTCATTCTAATAGGTGTGTAGTGGTATCTTGTTTTTTAATTTGCAGTTTCCTGATGACATATGATGTTGAGCATCTTTTCATATGCTTTTTTGCCATCTGTATGTTTTACCGTCCTCTCTCCTCCTCTCTTCTCTTTTACTCTTGCTTGAATTTGTGCAAAAGATACTTTTTCTGCTTTCTTCCCTCCTCCTCCTCCTTCCTCCTTTCTCCTTTTTCCTTCTGTCAGCTGTACTTAAGATATGTGTATCAAGATGAGAAGCTTCTGTCTGCCACTGTGGTTTATGTCTTCAGTCTCTTCTGTGAACGTTCTCTTGGCTTTCTAGCACTAAACCAAAATCTGGTGCTCCCGGATGACACAACTTCCCTTAATGCCCCGGTGAACGATTGCTAATTTTATTCTCAAAACCTTTTCACCATAGGGCCTCTGATGGTGGGATAGGTGTCTCCATTGTCCTTCACTACTATTCTCCTTTTCTCCTCCCTAAAAATATCTAAGTTTAAATCTCATTTTGTCACAATATCCCATCCTCTACCTCTCCTGATTCCTGGATCACTCTCTTTCACTTTTTTTTTTTCTTTTAGAGATGGGGTCTTGTTCTCTTGCCTGGGTTGGAGCTGGAGTATGCGGTGGAGCAATCACAGCTCACTGCATCCTCAGACTCCTGGGGTCAAGGGATCCTCCTGCCTCAGCCTCCTGAGTAGCTGGGACTACAAACAAATGCCACCATGCCTGGCTTCTCCTTGACTTTTTGAAAAAATTTTGCCTCTAGCTTACTGTTACTTTCTTCACCATTACTTACATCATGATTCTTGGATGATTTCAGTATCCTTAGAGAAGATCCTTCAGATATACTGACCTCTCATTTTCTGGACCTCCTCTTTATCACTGATTGTACCTTTTACCCAGTCTCGGCCATTTGCTTTCCTGATCATAAGCCTAAGTCTTGTCACTACCAATAACATCTCACTTTCAAACATCCTGCTCTGACTACCTTCACCTGTTTTACCAGCTTACTCCCTTTAGTATTCCAGTTTCTTTTTCTTTTTTTTTTTTTTTGAGACCGAGTCTCGCTGTGTGGCCCAGGCTGGAGTGCAGTGGCGCGATCTCCACTCACTGCAAGCTCCGCCTCCCGGGCCCACGCCATTCTCCCGCCTCAGCCTCCTAGTAGCTGGGACTACAAGCGCCCGCCAGCAGGCCCGGCCAGTTTTTTTTTTTTTTTTAGTAGAGATGGGGTTTCACCATGTTAGCCAGGATGGTCTTGATCTCCTGACCTCGTGATCCACCCGCCTCGGCCTCCCAAAGTGCTGGGATTACAGGCTTGAGCCACCGCGCCCGGCGGTATTCCAGTTTCAATAGTTGTTCAGTCCTTCTGAGATTTTGCCATGTTTCCAGTGTCTCTCATTCCCTTCAGTTCATCACGTCACCCTTACCCAGTTTAAATACCATGAACAATCATTGTCACAATTTCCTTCCTTTCACCTTTCATATCCTTGTCTGTCTCTTGTCTTGTAGGTTTCTCTTGGATAAACCTATTAGTTAAATTCAGTTTTGCCCACTTCACACGTGCCTTACTATAGCTGAATTTGGCTGAAAAAAACACTTCAGCTATCCTGACTGGTCTCACTTTAAGTGTTGCCAGAACAATCATATTTCCCTGGTCCTTTTACTGTCCCACTCTGATGATTGCTTTATGAAGTTTCTTCTATCTTCAAACCTCCAACATCCCTCCCATCCTTTGAATCAGAAGAGAGCTTCTACAGCCTCCCACTACCTCATTTACCCACCTACCAACATGTTTGCTTTCTCTTTTGTTGCTGAGAATGAGTGGCTTCTTGCTCCTAGCTAGAGCCACTCCTTCCATATGTGCTTTAGATCCTTCCTCTTTTGTTCAAGAATATTGCTCAAGCTATTCTTCCTCCTGTTTCCTGCGTCAGCATTTCCCCTCTCTACTAGATCATCTATGTCAGTAAATGAACATGTTATTTCTCCTAGAAGTACTGTTTCTACGTCTAGATAGTACTCTAGAGTAAAAAAAAAACCAAAACAAAACCAACAAACTCAAAACTCTGTTCAATGTTACTTCCTCTCTTGCTGTTACTGCATTTCTCTACTGTATGTTACGGCAGAATTCCCTTTAAAAAATCTCCATGTTCACTGCTGACTCTAATTTTTTATTTCTCGTTGTCACTGGAACTCAGTCCAGTCAGGTGCCACTGCTCCACAGAAACTGCTGTTTTAAAAACAATTTTTTTTTTAATTTTTTTTTTTTTTGAGACAATCTTGCTCTGTTGCCCAGGCTAGAGTGCACTGGCACTATCTTGGCTCACTGCAACCTCCGCTTCCCGGATTCAAGCGATTCTCCTGCCTTAGCTTCCCCAGTAGCTGGGATTACAGGTGCCTGTCACCACCATGCCCGGCTAACATTTTTTTTTTTTGAGACAGAGTCTGTCTCTGTCACCCAGGCTGGAGTGCAGTGACTCACTGGGCTCATTGCAAGCTCCACCTCCCAGGTTTATGCCATTCTTCTGCCTCAGCCTCCCGAGTAGCTGGGACTGCAGGTGCCTGCCACCACGCCTGGCAAATTTTTTTTTTTTTTTTTTTTTTTTTGCATTTTTAGTAGAAACGGGGTTTGACTGTGTTAGCCAGGATAGTCTCCATCTCCTGACCTCATGATCCGCCCACCCACCTCGGTATTCCAAAGTGCTGGGATTACAGGCGCAAGCTACTAAATTTTGTATTTTTAGTAGAGACGGGGTTTCACCATGCTGGTCAGGCTGGTCTCAAACTCCCGACCTCAGGTGATCCACCCGCCTCGGCCTCCCAAAGTGCTGGGATTATAGGCATGAGCCATCATGCCTGGCCTGAAACTGCTGCTTTTAAGGGCACTACTGTTTTCCACATTGCTAAACCCAGTGACTGTGTCTCATCTTATTAAACTTATAAGGAGTAAATGAATAAATAAATGGGCAAGATGGAGGTGAGGTGGGAAAGCTTGCTGAGTACACTAAAAATAATAACTACCATCGTTTACTACTGTTGAGGGAAATCTAATAGTGTGGGACTGGTGCAAAGGATATAGAAATAGGCAATAGGTTTTAGAGATACTTCGGGGTGACTAATGCTAACAGTTTCTTTTTTTTTTTTTTTTTTTTGAGACGGAGTCTCGCTCTGTCGCCCAGGCTGGAATGCAGTGGCCGGATCTCAGCTCACTGCAAGCTCCGCCTCCCGGGTTTATGCCATTCTCCTGCCTCAACCTCCCGAGCAGCTGGTACTACAGGCGCCTGCCACCTCGCCCAGCTAGTTTTTTGTATTATTAGTAGAGATGGGGTTTCACTGTGTTCGCCAGGATGGTCTCGATCTCCTGACCTCGTGATCCGCCCGTCTCGGCCTCCCAAAGTGCTGGGATTACAGGCTTGAGCCACCGCGCCCAGCCATGCTAACAGTTTCTTATGGATTCTTCCAGAATGTTCTATAAATATACAAGTATATTTATCAACCCACCTTCAGTTATTTTTTTAACCACAGAAAAGTTGAAAGATAAATACATTGGTAAACCTGCATTTTCCTTGTCTAGATTTACCAACTGTTAAAATCCTGCCACATTCACTTTATCTCTTAATATTACCACACTTTCCTCCTCTTTCACATCTGAAAGCGGGCTGCAGATAATATGAAACTCCTAAACACTTCACCATGTATTTCCTAAGAATGAGGAAATATTTATTTTTAAAAAGCATCAATTCATTTTAATATACTTTACACTTCAAAGGTAACATCGCAGGGTTCTTTTTCACCTTCTTGCACTATATGCTTGTATTTTTCTTCTGCCACTATGAGAATCCTGACTCCCAATAACATCCTTTGTTTTTATAGGTTCACTTTAGCAGCTCTGTTGGAAATAGACTGAAAGAGGGGCAAGGGCAGAAGTAGGGAGATATTTGGAAGCTACTATAGCAATCCCCATGAGTTACAATAGTAGCAGTGGAGTAATGAGAAGTAGTTGGATTATGGATATGTACACACACACACATATACACATGTATATATACATACATTTGAAAATTTTGAAATAGTTTGAAACCTATAGAAAAGTTGTAAGAACAGTGCAAAGAACTCTTGCATGCCCTTTACCAGATTCCTCAGTTGTTAAATTTTGCCGCATTTACTCTATTTCTCTCTTTCTCCCTTTCAAGAGAGAGAGATGTGTTGACCCATCACCTTTAAATACTATAGTGTATATTCTCTATCCTCCTACCCCCCAAAACAAGGCCACGTTCCTGTATTACTACCCTATATTTCTTCCAGTCAGGAGATAAACATTGATACAACACTATCATTCAATTCAAAAACACCATTCAAAGTTTGCCATCTGTTTCAATAATGATTTGTTTGTCTAGTCTAGGATTTTACTTGCAAACATTCATTGCTTTTACTTCTTATGTCTCATCAGTGTCCTTTAATCTGGAACAGTTCTTTAGTCTTTTCCTGTCTCTAATGTCCTTAACAGTCTTAAAGAGTACAAGTCTTTTATTCTACAAGATGATCCTAAACCACTAAGGGGTTCCTTGGAGAAATGACCAATTCTAGGGCTGGGAAAGTGCAGGGAAAGTGCAAAATCAGCCCAGAAAATCTTGTGCCAGAAATTCTCAGCAAATGAACATGTTAAAAAGAACAAAGCCCCCAATATGAATGAACTCCCAGTGGTCAAATCTGGGAAAATTTGAGCATCACAATAAAATGAGGGTATACATTGTAGTGTAAATACTATGTGATGTTCCTATGCGGTCATATCATCCTGTGATATATTCACATGATCACTTGGTCAAGTTGGTATCTTCCAGGTTTCACCACTGTAAAGCTACTGCTTCCCATTTTGTATTTTATTGCTATTTTGGGGGAGATAATCTGACATGACACCAATATCCTTTTCTTATTAAACCTCTAACCATGAGCCCTAGCCTCATTAATAACCCCACTCTATATCAGTTACTACTCTAATGGTTGCCAAATGGTAACTATCTAACTCTATCATTCTATCATTGTTAATTGACATTGTACTATAAGAATTCCTCCCTCCCTCCCTCCCTCCCTCCCTCCCTCCCTCCCTCCCTCCCTTCCTTCCTTCCTTCTTTCCTTCTGTGATGAACTTATTGATTTCTTTTTTATTTGGTGGTTGGTAAACCACTACTCTCATTTTATTCTGATTCTCAGATTTTCCCAGATTTGACCACTGAGAATTCTTTCATATTGGGGCCTTTGTTCTTTTTGACGTGTTTCTATCATTTGCTGAGAATTTCTGGCACAGCAAGATTTCCAGGCTTATTTTGGCACTTTCCCTGCTGCAGCCCTTTATTTGGTTATTTCTCCAAGGAACCCCTTAGTGGACTTCTGTTTGGTGGAAGATGGTATTTAGTATCCAAGATCTGGTCACCTAGTATTTTCATTGCTACTCAGATGTCATTGCTTCTAGGACCTCTTAGCAGACAGAACTAGGAAATATATATATATATATATACATGTGTATATATATGTATGCATGTGTATATATATATATACACATAATACAAACATCAGTATATGTGTGAACATATATATATTTCTATAGCTATCTGTATGTGTTGTATTTTAAATGAGTTTATTTACTAATGCTTCTAGTTCTAATCCAGCATCTTAGGATTCTTTTAGTCTCCCTACTCTTTCCATGCTCTTTTTTTTTTTTTGAGATGGAGTCTGACTCTGTCACCCAGGCTGGAGTACAGTGGTGCAATCTCAGCTCACTGCAAGCTCCGCCTCCCGGGTTCACACCATTCTTCTGCCTCAGCCTCCTGAGTAACTGGGACTACGGGCACCCGCCACCACGCCTGGCTAATTTTTTGTATTTTTTAGTAGAGATGGGGTTTCACTGTGTTAGCCAGGATGGTCTTGATCTCCTGACCTTGTGGTCAGCCTGCCTCAGCCTCCCAAAGTGCTGGGATTACAGGTGTGAGCCACCGCACCTGGCCTCTCTCCATGCTTTTTTTTTTTTTTTTTTTTTTTTT
>NC_045434.1:99332745-99337100 GCF_002776525.5 Piliocolobus tephrosceles
CTCTCTCCATGCTTTTTTTTTTTTTTTTTTTTTTTGAGACAGAGCCTCGCTCTGTCGCCTGGGCTGGAGTGCAGTGGCCAGATCTCAGATCACTGCAAGCTCCGCCTCCTGGGTTTACGCCATTCTCCTTCCTCAGCCTCCCAAGTAGCTGGGACTACAGGCGCCCGCCACCTCGCCCGGCTAGTTTTTTGTATTTTTTAGTAGAGACGGGGTTTCACCATGTTAGCCAGGATGGTCTCGATCTCCTGACCTTGTGATCCGCCCGTCTCGGCCTCCCAAAGTGCTGGGATTACAGGCTTGAGCCACCGCGCCCAGCCCTCTCCATGCTTTTAAATCCTTTCGCCAACTGTGAGAAATCTAACTCCAATTATTTTAGTAAAAGGCAAAAGATTTATTCATTCTGAAGAGAAACCAGAACATTCTAATTATTTTAGATATATTCAACCATTTGCACAATCACCTAACATATTTGTTCAGTATGACAACTCTCCTAATCACTCAGGCTGCCTTTTCCATCTGCTACTCCATTCCCCCTCCCACTAGGCTGGGGCATGCTGGCACCTTCGCTGGGCAATAGTCTCTTCCACACCATCCTGTTTCCTTGGATATGGGGCACATTGCTGGAGATGACTGTGCACAAAACCCCATCACCTTTGTTGCCCTGCTTCCTTGGAAGCTGACGTCTCTGTGTTGGGAGGGGTAGGGAAGAAAAAGAAGGTTGGGAAGGGAAGGAAGAACGAGAGGAAAGGTAGAAAGTCACATTGCAGATATATATTTTGAGGACAGAGCTGACAGAGTTTTCTGGTAGATTGAATATGGAGAGTGAGGAAGAGAAGTAGATAATGAAGTAATAATGATCCCAAGGTTTTTGGCCTGAGCAACTGATAAGCATTAACTGAGATGAGGACAAAGCAGTATGAGGTTTGGTGGGGTTGATGAGGAGCTCGTTTTGGATATGTTAGGTTTGACGTGCCTTTTAAACATCTAAGAGGAGATGTCAGTACTCACTGTACATGCATCATGAAGTGTGGGTTGGAGATGTACATTTGGAAATCCTTGGCATATAGATTTTATTTAAAGCCGTGAGCTCAACTGAGATTACCAGGGAAGTAAGATAGATAGAAACGTTTACGCTGAGCCCAGGGACAATTTCATGTTAGGGAGATGAGGAAGAACCAGCACGGTGAGGTCAACCAGTGAGGTGGGAGGAAAACCAGGTAAGTGTGATATTTTGGAAGTCAAGTGAAGAAAATGCTTCAGTTAAAATGAAAGGATCAACTATGTTAATGCTGTTGATAAGTCAAGTAAGATGAGGACTATGAGTTTACCACTGAATTTAGCAATATGGAAGTCACTGGGGACATTAATAATATGTGTATGTGGAAGGGGAAGCTTGATTGGAGCAGGTTCAGAACGAATGGGAGGAAAGAAATGAGAGAGCCAGAGAACTCTTTAAAGGAGTTTCAGCCTATATATAAGCCACAGTACTCTGCTTACATGTTTGTCTCTGCACCTGAGTAGTCTTTTCTGAGAGTCATGTGAGTAACCTTTTGTTATTACTATGTATACATTTTTTTGCTAAATACTATTTGATCTTAGGGTGGTGAAATGTTACTGTAATTGGTCAAGTTAATAACTGACTGACAGTGTAGTTCCTACACTTGTGCACTGAGGAAATCATCAGATCAGTTTCAGTGGCGTAAAATAGGTAGAGAGTACAAAGGAAGACCTAGTTTTGAAAAACTTTTCAGAGTGCTTAAAGTTTTGAAAGTGTCAGAGAAAATAGGAACTTCATAGATTCTATGGTAAGCAGCCTTCTTGGGCCTTGGTCAACACCTTGACCTTTCTCTACAAAAAGTTTTCAGTATAGTGTATTGAAGAATGTTTTCTGTATCCACATATTTCTTGGTTTATAATGAAACCTCATTAGGAAATTGGAATATAGTTAGATTTGCTGAAATGAATTTGATGGTTTAGATGAGTGAATCCTTTATTGTCTAGATAGAAAATTGGTTGCGCCCTTAGCTTAAGGCATGGATGACAAATACGCAGTGCATATATACTTTCCACAGCCCTCTCCTATTGCTTATGAACCATGTCTGCTTTCCACAGTCGTCTCCTATTACTTGTAAACCACATTAACTTTTCATGCTGAACCCAGATGTAGCATCAGAATTCTTGTTAGTAATGTTCCATAAAGCCACTACCAATTAGTCTTACATGACATATGACATAAAACCTTTTTTGATCCCTGGTGTAAGAATTCAGTTCACAAGATAAAAATTATGCAGAAAACAACACATAAATTAGAAATGAGCATTGAATTACTTATTCACATTCCTGGAGTTTATCAGTAATAGTAGTGGCTAATGAGAAACCTTAATAGAGGCAACATAGGGATACAGTACTTGTTTCTTTGTCAAATAATTGAATTGATAGTTCATTTCTATTCTTTTCCTTTGTCCAAAGATTCTGGCCTGTTTGCTGAACTCGGTTATTTCACAGACACTGATGAGCTGCAATTGGAAGCAGCAAATGAGACGTATGTAAGTATTTACTAAGGTTGAATAATGTGATATTTAGTCTTTAACCCTAATTATTGCAAGCAAGTTTCAGGAAAACAGGTTCAGGCTAATAATTTAAGCTACATACTTAATGGGTAAATAGCTTCTACCATTAAGTATGAAAGTTAATAGCCATTTTGTAGTCAGTAAATGTAAGACAGTAGAAATTGCGTTGGTCTTGGTGTGAGACTTGTATTCTAGGCCCACTTTTGGCCCTAGGAGTGGGTGACTTTGGAAAAGTCACTAATCTGCCTACTTGGTTTTTACAGATAGTTTGCTACATAAGGGAATTGGCAGGTGACTTTGGAAAAGTTGCTAACCTGCGTCCTTCTTGGTTTTTACAGATTCTTTGCTTTTAAAAAGGAAGTTGGTAAGTTCTGCTTGACTAAGTTGGTAAGTCAAGCAGAATTTACCAACTTCCTCTTTGAAAGTTGTATATTCACGTAGAAAGCTCTGAAAAGTAGGTATATCCTTACCTTTGGTTGGAGGTCTGTGTAAAAACTATTATAACGTTCTGAGTCCCCAAGAATATCTTAGATTTTCTTTTCTTGATTAGTACATATAAAGCTCTGCCCTATAGAACTTTGATTTTGTCTTATTCTTTCATGGATGAGGTGCTATTTCATTTAAGAAGTAATTCAAGTGAGCAGAGTAATTTATCAATCAGGTTGAATATCACATCATTTTAAGCTCTTATTAACTTGAGTACAAAGTATGTAAAGATTGCTTAGTGAATTTCAGACATTTCTTAAACGATGATTTAGCAGTTATTTTACCATGAATCGACAGAAGAGAATGAAGCACATGGTATATTTTAAAAACTCAGTACATGGATTTTAATGGTTTCATTTCTCCATGGGATACTTTAGAATGTGGCCCGTTGATTAAATTGCCTTTTAATATTGACTATTTGAATAAGCAACTGATACTCGTATTTCGTAACATCTAGAATCCTAAAAGAAAGTGTTTCTTTTAAACTGTGTCAAGAAACTGTGCTCAATTGGAAAGATTAAGGGAAATATATTCCTGATTTTACAACTAACATTCTATTATTTTATGAAAAATCACTCAGTCTTTCAGTTCCTTAGTTTTTCTAGTATGACATGAAGGGATTGAATCTCTGAGAGCCCTCATGTCATTCTTCTTCCAAGTGGCAGTAGAATTTCCCATGCTAAATCACTGAAGAGCTAGAGTATATAAGTGCCAATATGTTTCATTTTGCCTAAACTGGGCCTGTTAAATTTCTGACGAGATAAAATCTTTATGCTGTAGAAGGTATTTGACTTATTTGGCTGAAGATTGAGTCAGAAGTTTCCTGAAGTAGGTCATGCCCTTATTTAAAAGTATTGCTGGCACTCAGGCAAGCAACATTGGTAACTTTACTTAGATTAAGAAAGTTTAAGGATTTTTTGGTTGCTGAAAGTATAAGGCTGATGAATTTTTTTTTTTTTTTTTTTTTTTTTGAGACAGAGTCTCGCACTTTCACCCAGGCTGGAGTGCAGTGGTGCGATCTTAGCTCACTGCAAGCTCCACCTCCTGGGTTCACACCATTCTCTTGCCTGAGCCTCCTGCGTAGCTGGGACTACAGGCGCCCACCACCATGCCCGGCTAATTTTTTGTATTTCTAGTAGAGATGGGGGTTTCACTGTATTAACCAGGATGGTCTCGATCTCCTGACCTTGTGATCCTCTCACGTTGGCCTCCCAAAGTGCTAGGATTACAGGCATGAGCCACCACGCCCGGCCTTTTTTTTTTTTTTTTTTTTTTTTTTTAAACAGAGTTGCACTCTTG
>NC_045434.1:99337200-99337745 GCF_002776525.5 Piliocolobus tephrosceles
TTTTTTTTTTTTTTTTTTTTTTTTTTAAAGACAGAGTCTCACTCTGTTGCCCAGGCTGGAGTGCAGTGGTGTGATCTGGGCTCACTGCAACCTCTGCCTCCCGGGTTCAAGTGATTTTCATGTCTCAGCCTCTTGAATAGCTGGGACTACAGGTACATGCTACCACACCTGGCTAATTTTTGTATTTTTAGTAGAGACGGAGTTTCACTCCATTGGCCAGGCTGGTCTTGAACTCCTGAGCTCTAGTGGTCTGCCCACCTCGGCCTCCCAAAGTGCTGGGATTACAGGCATGAGTCACCACGCCGGCCAAAGCTGCTTAATTTTTTGATGTGAAGATTCAAATAAGAGAAAAAAGTGAAGGAGATTGATTTTTTAAAAAATGGTTTTTAAGCCTGTAATCCCAGCACTTTGGGAGGCCGAGGCGGGCGGATCATGAGGTCAGGAGATCGAGACCATCCTGGCTAACGCGGTGAAACCCCGTCTCTACTAAAAAATACAAAAAACTAGCCGGGCGAGGTGGCGGGCGCCTGTAGTCCCAGCTACTC
>NC_045434.1:99342745-99399706 GCF_002776525.5 Piliocolobus tephrosceles
TTTTTTTTTTTTTTTTGAGGCGGAGTTTCACTCTTGTTGCCCAGGCTGGAGTGCAATGGCACGATCTCGGCTCACCGCAACCTCCGCCTCCCAGGTTCAAGCAATTCTGCTGCCTCAGCCTCCCTAGTAGCTGGGATTATAGGCATGCGCCACCAGGCCCAGCTAATTTTGTATTTTTAGTAGAGATGGGGTTTCTCCATGTTGGTCAGGCTGGTCTCGAAGTCCCGACCTCAGGTGATCCACCGGCCTCGGCCTCCCAAAGTGCTGGGTTTACAGGCATGAGCCATTGCGCCCGGCCTTCATGTGCACTTTCACATGTACTCTCTATGTACCTTGTACTGATATTTATTCAGTTGTGGGCATCATAAGAAAATAGTTTCCCTTCTCTGTTTCTGTTATATTCTCAATAAAAATGAACCATATAATAGTCATTTTGAAATGATAATATTCTTCTAGAAATTATTAACAAATGGTTGTTACCAATTACTAGATACATTTTTACTTTTTTTTTTTTTTGCCTGAGGTATATTTTATTGTTGCTGTTTTGTTTGTTTGTTTGTTGTTTTGTTTTTTGATAGGGTCTGGCTCTGTCTCCCAGGCTGGAGTGCAGTGGCATGGTCTTGGCTAACTGCAACCTCCATCTTTTGGGCTCAAGCCATCTTCCTACCCTAGCCTCCAGAGTAGCTGGGACCATAGGTGCATGCCACTATGCCCAGCTAGTGTTTGTATTTTTTTTGGTAGAGATGGGTCTTGCCATGTTGCCCAGGCTGATTTTGAACCCCTGGGCTCAAGCAATCCTATTGTTGCTGTTTTATCATCTGTGACATTAAGTTAATATTTACTGCCTTTTGACTTTATTGTATTATTTATGTATTAAGTTTACTTCTCTTCGTGTCTCTGTGACTCCAGACACTTAATTTAAAAAAGTACTGTTTGGTACTAACTTGATCTCAGACTTACATGAGGGTTCTGAAATTATGTGACACTTCTTTATTCATGTATATAGTATAAGGTGGTTATCTGGATGACCCAGAATATGCTTGTATTTCAGTTAGAAAAACCACCTAAATGAAAGAACTTACTGGAGCCTTTAAGAAGTTTGCTGATCCCTGTTTGAGAAACGTAGTTTTATTTTATAGGATTAAAAAGTGTGTGTGTTTTTTTTTGATTCATAAAAGTTTTAGAAATTTAGGAAGTATAGAACAGAAAAAAAAAGAAAATTACTCAGTGGTAACTATCTCTTTATGATTCTTGCCTGTCTTTTGTGTATATCTATATTCTTTCTATTGTATATAGAGATTATATTATGAATAGCATTTGCTTTGTCTTGTTTTTCTTAATGGCAATGGGAAAATGTATTTTGCTGGATTTCCCTTAAGATAAAAGACACATGTTTGATTCCTGTAATGGTCATTCTCATAGAAAAGAATGAAGCCAACTGAATGTTTTAAATACTGAATCCCTTACCTCTTTCCTGGTTGTTGCTGCTGTGCTTCAAGTAACTGAATTGATTTTATCTCTAGGCTATCCAAGATGTGTTCTCATATGAGACTGACTTAGAGTATTCTTTTTACTAGGTTGGCTAATAGCAGTTATATTATTTGTGCCAAATTGTGTCTGACAGTTTGATTTTAAGATAAGTATGTTTTATTCTTTTAATATTCTTTTGCTGATTTGAAACCTACAGGAAAACAATTTTGATCATCTTGATTTTGATTTGGATTTGATGCCTTGGGAGTCAGACATTTGGGACATCAACAACCAAATCTGTACAGGTAATTATGTGTTTCACTGGTAAAAGTTTTAAAAAGATCAATTTTATTTTGTAGTTTGATCATACTCAAAATTAGGTGGGGTTATTGGGCTATACTGGTAGGTTAAAAGATTCCTGGTGCTATGCATTCTACTTCTGGTATGGCAATTGTGTAAACAAATTTCTTGCCAAAAATGGATATGAGGAGTTTCATAGTTATGTTTCAGTAGTGTAATGAATGAATAGTTCGTATCAGAAATAGAAATAGTTATTTTGAATTATGAATAATGTCCCTATATAAGATTAACCTGAGAACCAGACAGGGCTTACCAGAACCTAGGAACTTGGTAGAGGAGTCCCATGCATTTAATACATGTATTTCTGAGAAGGGGCAGCACCTTGTGATACCAATATCTTTAAGGGGGCCTGATGAGGTCGGGGTTGAGTATACTGAAAGAAGCCAGAACCTGGAGCAAATTGCCAATGCTGGGTACAGCTGATGGTAGAATGAAGAAAATCCCTTCTCCCTTCTAGCTTCTAGTATCCCCTATTGACAGGACCGAAAAGGATGCCAACTGGGAATAATTTGTATCACTGATCATAGAAAGTGGACTTAGTGCTGAGAGACAGTGAGTAAATAACCAGCACATTCTCCTATCTAAATTCCTCTCTCCCCTGCACTACCTATTTCTCTTCATTTTATGTATTTACTTATATTGCTTCATGCCTGTCTGTCTTCATAGAATATGGGATACACAAAGTCAGTGTTCTGGTTTTATCGTTTGACAAACTACTCTAAATCTTAGTTGCTTAAAGCAACAACCATTTTATTAGATTGCTAGAATCTATGGGTCACGAATTTTGACTGGGTGCTCCAAGGATGGTTTGTCTCTGCTCCTTGATGTCCAGAGCACAACTGGGGAGATTTGAAGATTGTAGTAGCTTGACATTTGGGGGCTAGAATCATCTTGAGGTTTCTTTACTCATGTGTGTGGAATGACTTGAAAACTAGGACTACCAACTGGGGTGCCTGCGTAGGGCTTCTCTATGTGGTGTGGTGTTCTCAAGTCATGGTGGTCTCAGGGTAGTCAGACTTCAAAGGCTCCAAGTACAAAGGCTCCCTTTCCAGGACACAAAGCAGAGGCTGCATTTCCAGCCTCAGAATTCACATAGCATTACTTCTCTCCTCTCTTGATTGAAGGAATCAAGCCTACCTAAATTCATGGGGAGGAGAAATCAACTCTACTTCTTGATGGAAAAGTGGCAAGATCACATTGTAGAAGATCATGAGGGAAGATCATGAGGGATGGTAGATACTGCATGGCTGATTTTGGAAAACACAATCTGCCATCCCCACCCTATTCTGTCTTTGACACCAAGGGATACTGCCTGGGCCATAGTTGCTCAGTACATTTTTATAGGATAAATTAATAGTTTAAAAGATGAACATTTTTTATGAGTTTTAATTGTATTGTCAAAAATGCTTTCCAAAATAATTATTTCCTGTTTCTTATTTTTTTAAGTAAGTTTTTGGGATTCTATAATATTTTGCATATGGTATAATATTCAAAAGGTACAAAAATCTGTATAATAGAAAAATATCTCCTGCTTTTATTCCTTAACCGACAAGTTGTGCTTTCCAGAGACAACCGCTGTTACCAGTTTCTTCTGTTTACCCTTCCAGAGAATTAGTGCAGATGCAAGTGTACACATATATGCACACACACACACAGACATACATATATATACAGCCCCCCTCCCCACATATATAATTTGTTATACAAGTGGAAGCTTACTAGATATATTGTTTTCTGCATCTTGCATTTTCACTTGTTATATTTTGGTGACCTTAGCTTCCATATCCGATTGAATTTTAAAAGTAGATTTTACCTTCTTTCTTGTTCATTTTATTCTAAGTTTTTATTGTCCAGTGGGTAAAACCTTTCCTCTATGTTTTCCAGTTAAAGATATTAAGGCAGAACCTCAGCCACTTTCTCCAGCCTCCTCAAGTTATTCAGTCTCGTCTCCTCAGTCAGTGGACTCTTATTCTTCAACTCAGCATGTTCCTGTGAGTAGCCAGTCTTTTACAATGATTTTGGCTATAATATGCTATCTGGAAAATTATATGGGGGAGACAGTTAACATTTATTGAATACTACTGTGAGTTATATTATCTCATTTAATGAGGGAACTGAGACTTTAGAAAGGGCCTTGTGGGAGCTAGAAAGTTGTTAATGCCTTTGGTTTTGCCCTCTTTCCCCTCTGTTCATGCCTCCATAATTTCATTGTTTCATTTGTTTCATTGCATTTTAACAGTATCCAGTATTTGTTTTTTGGCTTACTGTCTTTTCTCCCTCCCTTTCTTTCTCCTCCCTATTAGGATATACATTCTTTATATATGGACATAGAAGAATGTAAGATGGTCAGTTTTTATAACTCTTTAGCCATAGCATCTAGAATGATTGCCTTAGTTTGGGAATGCCTAGTGCTACCTTTTGAAGTGGCTGACATTTTTATAGAAGTCCAGTAGCTCTTTTAAGAATGCTTCTGCTCTGTGTCCAAACAAAAGCCCTGAGGCCAGGAAAAGGAAGTACCTGATTTAGGTACTTTTTAGAATGGGGAAAGGGAATGTAGAAGAATAAAAAAAATCAAATAATATTTTAGTATATTACATGTGCTATAAATTGTAGTATCTTTGTTCCTGCAGGCTCTACATTTAGTTACTAAATCCTGGTGGTTGTATGCACATATTAATTCAAGGATTTATCTTTTCTGCCCTTGTCAAGCCATCACCATCTCACCTGGATTAAGTCAATAAGATTTTAACTGGTTAGCCTTCCAACTCCTCAAACTTTTCTTAGCATGGAATCTTCAAAGAGAAATCTTTCAGTGTCACAAGCTTTACTGTATCAGTAATTTGCTTAAAACTTTAGTAACTTCCCAGTCCTTACAAGGACGAAATTTAAATTCCCAGAGTACTAGGCCCTCCATGATCTGGCCTGCATTTACCTTTCCAGTCACCTTTCTTGCTATCCCCTCCTACTTCCACATTCCCCTTAACTTGAGCCCTGTGAGAGTTCCTGTCTGAGAGCTCCTATGCACTCCACTCAGTCAACCGCTGTGCCAGACACTGTTCCAGATGCTGGTAGTGAACAACAGCAGTGAGATCGCTGCTCCTACAGTTCTAGGTTTTTGCATGTCCTCTTTCTTCTGCCTAGAATAGCCCCATTTTTTTCTTGTCTTGGAAAACTCATCCTTCAAGTCCCAGTTCAAAAATTACTTCCTTTATGAAGCTTTTCTCTGATTGCTACTATTGGTAGCTCTCTGAGGTCCCACAATTTCTCCAAAGGATATAATTTTTTTAAAAAATTAATAATTTATTTTTGAAGTCAAAATTATATAATAAGATATATTCAGAAAAGCCTGGTTTCTATCCATGTCATTTCCATCCTTTTTTACACAAAAGGTAGCATACTATAGACCCTGTCCTGTACTTTGCTTTTTTAGCTTAGCAGGATAACTCTAATTTCAGAGTATATAATTTTCCTATTATGCTACATAATGTTTCATTGCATAACCTTATCATGCTTAATTCAGTGAAATCCTTATTGATGAATATTTGTGTTGTTTTTAGTCTTTTCCGGACCCAAATAACCTGTACATAAGTCTTTTCCAGACTCAAATAACCTATAATAAATAACCAGTTACATAAGTCACTTTGTATTTTTGCCAGGATATTTTTGGGATATATTCCAAGAGGTGGGATTGCTGAAACCAGGATAAATACACTTGAATTTTGCTAGATATGGCCAAATTTCTCTCTACAGGGGTTGTAAAATGTTACATCCTCATCAGCAGTATGTAAGAGGGCCCGTTTTCCCATCATCACTCCACAATAGGTTTTATTTTATATCTCTTTTATTATAAGTATGGTTAAATATCTATTCATATGTTTTATATGTTTAAGGCCTATTTGCATTTCTGTTTAAAAAATGAACTGTCAGTTCAAATTTTTGTTCTTTTTTTTGAGATGAAGTCTCGTTCTTGTCCACCAGGCTGGAGTGCAATGGCAGTTCTTGGCTCACTACAACCTCTGCCTCCTGGCTTCAAGCAATTCTCCTGCCTCAGCCCCCTGAATACCTGGGATTACAGGCGCCTGCCACCACGCCCGGCTAATTTTTGTATTTTTAGTAGAGACAGGGTTTCACCATGGTTCGACAATGGTTCGACAATGGTTTCGAACTCTTGACCTCAGGTGATCTGCCTGCCTCGGCCTCCCAAAGTGCTGGGATTACAGGCATGAGCCACGGTGCCTGGCCATTCATTTTTTAATTGAATTGTATTGGTCTTTTTAATATTTTAATATTTTAGCTTTATTATATATTGGGGTTATTAGTCCTTAGTTTGTGAAATAAGCTGCAAATATTTTTTCCCCAGTTTTTCTTTTGTCTCTTTGCTTTATTTCTGGTGTTTATTTTCCCCAGGTATACTGTTTTCTGTAGCCAAATTATTGATCTTTTCTTTAATTGCTTTTTTGGTCACTCAAAGGAAGATTTTTACCACTCAGAGATTATAAAATAATTCACTCTTTTTTTTTTTTTTTTTTTTTTTTTGAGACGGAGTCTCGCTTTGTCGCCCGGGCTGGAGTGCAGTGGCGGGATCTCAGCTCACTGCAAGCTCCGCCTCCCGGGTTTACGCCATTCTCCTGCCTCAGCCTCCCGAGTAGCTGGGACTACAGGCGCCAGCCACCTCGCCTGGCTAGCTTTTTGTATTTTTGAGTAGAGATGGGGTTTCACCGTGTTAGCCAGGATGGTCTCAAACTCCTGATCTCGTGATCCACCCGTCTCGGCCTCCCAAAGTGCTGGGATTACAGGCTTGAGCCACCGCACCCGGCCTCATATTTTTATTCTTACTTTTTTTAAGTTAATTTTTTGTTTGGAACAATCTCAAATTCACAGAAGTGTTGTTAGTACATTGCAAATAACTTGTTTTTCCCTTGTGCATTTGAGAGTAAGTTACCAGTCCGATGCCCTATCACTGCAATACTTTAGTGTCTGCTTCCTACAAGCACAGATATTTCTTAGCCATAATACAAGCACAAAATCGGGAAGTAAACATTGATGTGTTACTATAATCTAACCTTCAGCTCTCGTTTAAATTGTGCCAGATATCTCAGAGGTGTCCTTTAGACTATCAAAAGAACCCACTTCAGAGTCAAGCATTGCATATGGTTGTCTTGTCTTTTTAATCTTGTTCAGTATGAAACAGTTCTTCATTAATCCTTGACTTTCTTCACCTTGTCACTTTTGGGGATTAGGGGTTAGTTATTTTGAAGAGTATTTCTCGGTTGGGTTTGTCTAATGTTTCTTTAGGATCATATTCAGGTTTTATATCTGTGGTAGGAAAGTGATGTCTGCGTCCATCTCATTTACTTTTGATGACCCAATTTTGATTTTTTCTAATACTGATTATATTCACTTTGATCACTTCATAGATGTTATCTGCCAACCTATTCCATTGTGAAGTTACTTTTTCTCTCTTTGCCGTACATATTTTGTGAGGAAGATACTTTAAGACTGTGTAAAAATATCCTGTTCTTCATCAAACTTTGTATTTGTTCACTTATTTGTTAATATCAATATAGATTCATTGTTTCTTATTTTATGCAACAGATTATAATCCATTACTATAATTATTTATTCTGATTCTTATATTGTCCTGGATTTGGTCAGTGGGGATCCCTTCACACCAGCTCTTATGTTCTTTTGACATGTCTCCTTTGGGCTCTGATGTCCTTACACCAGGCTGTCTCCCATGTGGATGCCCTCATCACTCTGCTGTGACTCCTCATACCAGGCTGCCTGCCATGTCAGTGCCCTCTCTACCGTTCTTGGACCCTGACGTTCCACCAGGCTGCTTCTCTGCATGAATGGTGGTCTTGCTTTGCCCCATCTAGTGGCTTAGGATAAAATTATTCAGGAAGGAATATTTTCTAAGTGACATGAATAAGTATTTATCATGAGATATTATTTTTAGTGTTTAGATCTCTGATCCATTTGAAATTACCCTTGTGTATGATATGAAATACAAATCCAATTTTATGTTTTTCCAAATGACTATCAAAAGGATTGTTCTACTACCATTTATTAAAAAGTTCATCTGATTTCAATTATATGCATGTATTTTAAATTTATGTAATGGTATTATAGTATGTATCTTTATATTATTTACTTTTAAAAATCAGCACAGTGTTTTTAAGATCAATTCCTATTGCTCTGTGTAATCAAATCTGTTGAATCTAACTCTGTACAACATTCAAGTATGCATTCACTACATTTTTACATACACCATAATGAATATTTTAAAAAATGTTCCCTTACGGACCCATGTGAGAAATCCTTTAGGATATATGCCTAGAATTGCTGGGTGATTGAATGTGCAGGGATTTAATTTGACAAGTGCTTCCATATTGCTCTCCAGGATCATCACAGTACTCTGTGGGCTGGCAGCAGTGCTCGAGGATCCCTGTGACTTCTCTCCTGATGCTTGGCATTGACTGCCTTTTTAATTTTTACCCCATGGCACAATGTTTTTTGATTGTTTGCTTTTATTTTGTTTTACTTTGTATTTCTTTGGTTATTGTTTTCAACATTTATTTATATTCTTATGAGCTTTTTGGACTTTTTTCTTTTATACATTGTTTATTCCTGTCCTTTGCCAGTTTTTCTACTCAGTTGTTGTCTTCTTGTTTATCTGTAGGAATTCCTCATATATTTGAAATAGTAAACTCTTGTTGGATTTAGACATTCAAATTGCCTATATCTTTTCTCTATTATCTATTAACTTTGTAGTCTTTATTAAGTATAAATAGTTAATTTTGAATTACTCAGGCTTATCTTTTTTTTTCTCTTTTCCTTTATGGCTTATTTCAGAAATCCTTCCATGCTTTTAGGTCACGGAGATATTCTCCTGCATTTTCTTCTATTACCCCTATGGTTTACCTTTCACATTTAGGGTTCTTAATACTCTTAGACTCCACTTTAATATGTGCTATTATGTAGGGATCCAGTATTAGGTAGGGATCTAGTTTTAATTTTCTCTGTAGAAATGAATCAGTTTTCCTAACTGTATTATCTTTGTAATCATTTGTAATCACTCTGTTCAACAATATTGTATATCTCTCTGTTAACTCAAATCTTTTATGCCTCTTAGTTCAGTTGTGTAGTTTTCTTCATGTGGGTCCTGCACATCCCTTAGAAAATTTCTAGGTATTTTGTAATTGTTATTGCTATTGTGAGTGAAATATTTATTTGTTTTATTTGAATCTTTTTTATTTTTAATTTTTCTGGGTACATAGTAGGCATATATATTCGTGGGGTACGTGAGATGTTTTGACCCAGGCATGCAATGTGAAATAATTAGATCATGGAAAATGGGGCATCCATTCCCTCAAGCATTTATCCTTTGTGTTATAAACAATCCAGTTACAATCTTTTTGTTATTTTAAAATGTACAACTAAGCTCTTATTGAGTATAGTCACCCTGCTGTGCTATTAAATAATATGTCTTATTCCTTCTCCCTTTTTTTTTTTTTTAATCCGTTAACAATCCCTGTCTCACTACCAGCTTCTCAGTACCCTTCCCAGCCTCTGGTAACCATCTTTCTACTCTACGTTCATGATTTCAGTTGTTTTGGTTTTTTGATCCCACAAATAAGTGAGAACATGTGATGTTTGTCTTTCCGTGCCTGACTTGAAATATTTATTTTTTATTATGTTTTCTAAGTGAGTATTAATACAATATTTTCAAGGTCAATTTTTTTGCCAGTGGATGGTTACATGTGCTTCAAGTATATAGCATATTACCTTGCTAAAAGGCATGCTGTCTCTTTTGTTTTAATGTTTTTTTAATTTCTTCTTTTAGTGTAATTATACTAGAATTACAGGAAAAGCAGGTAGCTATTTTTTATCCTGACTTTAATTGTGATGCATTCAGCATTGGCTTTGGCTGTATAACTTTTTAATGTTAAGACAGTATTCCTCAAATCCTTGTTTTCTAGGATTTTGTTGAGGAATACTTGTCGAATTTTATCAAATACTTTTTAAGCATCGAAGGCCGTGAAGATAATAGTCTCCTCCTGTGTTACCTTGTACTCTTTGGTTTCTTGGAAATATATTTTAATACACTCTACATTTTGCTCAGCTTACATGCTGAGTAGGTGTTAAGGATGTATGAAGATGCAATTGTCACTCACCAGTGAGACTGAGAACATCTCTTTCTCCCATATCCTCTCCAGGTCATTTTAATTTTTTTGTGATTAAAGTTTAAATTTGCCTTTGGCTACCATTTGCATTTCCTTTTCAGTGAAATGACTGTTCCTGCCCTTTGTCTATTTTTTGCAAATATTTTCTATCAATATATATCTTTTAACTTTGTTTATGGTCTAGTTTTTATTGTTAAATATTTTACTTATTATTTGTTCAAATCTATTTCTTCTTCCTTTGTGGCTTCTGGGTGTTCAGACTTAAGAGGGTCTGCAACATCCTGAGAGTAAACAAGTATTCTCTTAAATTTTGTTTTTATATTCTTATAGATTATTTTGAAGCTGGTATGAAGTAGCGATTATGTCTGTTGCGTGATCATACATGCCATCTTTTGTTTCTGAATTGAATTGCTACTTCTATGTTGTTTCTTTATTCTAACAAACTGAGACAGATTCACTGAATATTAAAAGACTTTGGGAAAATGCGAATGTTATCTTTATGTATCTCAGTCATTATGAATTCACCTACTAAATTAAAGAAAATAGCACTGCTGGCTGGGTGGGGTGGTTCACGCCTGTAATCCCAGCACTTTGGGAGGCCGAGGCAGGTGGATCATATGAGGTCAGGAGTTCTAGAGCAGCCCAGCCAACATGGTGAAACCCCTCTCTACCAAAAATACTAAAACTTAGCAAGGCATGGTGGCACACATCTGTAGTTGTAGCTACTCGGGAGGCTAAGGCAGGAGAATTGGTTGAACTTGGGAGGCAGAGGTTGCAGTGAGCTGAGATTGCGTCACTGTACTCCACCTTGGGCAACAGCGTGAGACTCTGTCTCAAAAAAAAGAAAATAGCACTGCTCCATTCATGCGTCTTTCTTTTACATTTGGAAGAAAGGCAGTATTACAAAATAGAAAATAGAAAAGGATAAAAATAAAATTATTTTGCTTTTGATATTCTTTTTTTTTTTTTTTTTTTTTTGAGGCAGAGTTTCACTCTTGTTGCCCAGGCTGGAGTGCAATGGCACGATCTCACTGCAACCTCTGCCTCCCAGGTTCTCCTGCCTCAGCCTCCCTAGTAGCTGGGATTATAGTCATGTGTCACCATGACCAGCTAATTTTGTATTTTTAGTAGAGGTGGGGTTTCTCCATGTTGGTCAGGCTGGTCTCGAACTCCCGACCTCAGGTGATCCACCTGCCTCGGCCTCCCAAAGTGCTGGGATTACAGGCATGAGCCACTGCGCCCGGCCTCCACTTTTGATATTCTTTTAAGACTGAATAAGAGAGATTATGGAGAAAGGATATTGACATTTTAACTGCAACCTTATACTGATACTGGATGTTTGTATGACTAGCAATCAAGTTTTGTGTGTGTGTGTGTGTGTGTGTGTGTGTGTGTGTTTGTAGTTTGTAGGAAGAAATGTAGAAACAGATCAATGACTCATGACTCATATCTTTAATATAACAGGATGGCATAGACTTACTCTGCATTTTGATTTTTTTTCTTTGATATAGATGGATCGTGCTGATAGTCACTTATTACTTAATATATAGATACAGTTTCTAATATACCTTTCCCTTGAAGTTACCTTGAAGTGTTTTTCTGTTTATGTATGGGTCTCCTCCTTTTCTATGCAATTTTCTGCTTAAGGATTATACTCATTAATTTTTGTTTTTATTTTGCTACAGGAGGAGTTGGATTTGTCTTCTAGTTCTCAGATGTCTCCTCTTTCCTTATATGGTGAAAGCTCTAATAGTCCCTCTTCAGCAGAGCCACTGAAGGAAGATAAGCCTGTCACTGGTCCTAGGAACAAGACTGGTATTACTCTATCTCCTAACTTCTGTTATTTCTGTTTCAGATTGAGCTTAGGTTCCATTTCTTAAAGGAAAATGCTGGATTAAGTTTATGTTTATTAGGCTGGCTTGCTGTTTTTTAATTGGTGGACCTATACTGTTTGTTGTGAGTGATTACTGTGGAGAGGAAAGGGGAGAAATAATCTTTGGTTGTCTCTGTCTTTGTAGGTGAAAGATACTTTAAAATAGACTCAGACCCCACCATCTTCGGGAGAGATTTCAAAGTTTCTGTTAAAGATAACTGAATGGAGGGCCATTCAACTATGACGTTTGTTACCTGTTAATCTCTGGGTGTTATTCCGTGATTTTAGCTCTTCTCCTTTACCAGTTAGTGTGTCCCATTCCCAAAACTGCAGTTTGGCTAGAAAAGAAGGTAACAGTTGAAGTACTTTTATTCAGTTCATTCAGGTATATGTATTGTAGCAAGGCGTGTGATAGAATCTGTTTTTTAGGGCTTGCTTAATTGCTTTCACATTGACTTGTGGTTTGTCTGTTTTTTCTCCAGAAAATGGACTGACTCCAAAGAAAAAAATTCAGGTGAATTCAAAACCTTCAATTCAGCCCAAGCCTTTATTGCTTCCAGCAGCACCCAAGACTCAAACAAACTCCAGTGTTCCAGCAAAAACCATCATTATTCAGACAGTACCAACACTTATGCCATTGGCAAAGCAGCAACCAATTATCAGTTTACAACCTGCACCCACTAAAGGTACCTGAGCAGAATTTAAGGCTGTGTATGTTTATTTGGAGGGCAGTAAGGGTTGTGTCATATGATTTGTTTTAATTCAGGTTATAATTTCTGAGCACCGTGCTGTTTGTCAGGAATGTCTTTGGTTATGAGGACATTGCAGAGATGACTAATGTATGGTTCCTGTCATAACAAGGGATATAGCTCTCCAGACCAGTTACATCCGATGGTTATTTTGAAAATCTGGGACACTTTCTTGTTGCCATTTTATTCTGGTGGATTAAATACAGAAACACAAATTTTTAGCTAGTTGAATGCAGAGTTCAGGTCAGCCAGATTTTTGTGGCTGTGAACTTTTTTTGTTTTTAAGGAGTATTTAAAATAATAGGGTCCATTTCAGGTGTGTGATAGCAATAGAATCAAGCCCTTAATCTCTGAGGAGGCGAGGCTGCATGGTTTAGTAAACAGTATATTGACCTGGTCACTATGAGCAGATCTGAACTCTGTTTTCAACTAGCTAAGAATTTGTGTGTTTCATATTTTATCCACCAGATGGCCTCATATACTTGTGATTCTACAAGAGGTTTAGGTCATAATTGAAAGAAGTTCAAGTCTGAGGATTTGGTACTATTCAGATATGGGAGTCATTTGCGTATGGAGATCTCTTAGGTAGGTTAGTCATCGTTGTACTCATACTGATGTCTGTGTACATTGAGTTCAAGAAAACTTGTGCAACGTTCTTTTCTCTGGATTTAGTTTGTTGGCACCAGATGTGACTAGGCGATAATGGGGTATGGGTTGTAAATAAATACCAATGTTACATTTGCTTTTATGACTGTATCTCATCTCCAGTTGTAAATAGTTAGCTCGTTTTTTGGAGCATAGTTTTAATGAGGGTAAATTTGATAAATTTAATTTCCAGATACTCTTATAGCTTTGTTCTATTACATGGTCATAGACAATATGACATTGATAAGAAGAAGACCTAGATGAGAGAATGGATGGATCAGTGAAAATTCATCAATCAGTCCCACCAAAAATAAACAGACAAACAAACAAAAACCAGTTTGA
Source organism: Piliocolobus tephrosceles (assembly GCF_002776525.5). Lineage (NCBI taxonomy): Eukaryota > Metazoa > Chordata > Mammalia > Primates > Cercopithecidae > Piliocolobus > Piliocolobus tephrosceles. The sequence continues at coordinate 99,356,371 of NC_045434.1, forward strand.
AATTCCTGCCCTCTCAGTACAAAGTCAAAGCTGCTGCTTTTTCCATATGAAAAATAGCAATCCTATAGAATAGGTGTTCTTGTGATTTATAAGTGTGTATTAAGGGTTTATGAACTCCTTGACATAAAATGCAGTATTTAATGTATGTTCATATTTGGATTATTCTAGGGATAGTCTTCAAAACTTTCTTTAGGATCTCATAAGGATCTGTGCCTTCCCAAAGGCTAAGAATTTAAACTAATAAAGAACCTCATTATAGTTCCCATAAGCTATTAAAATACATCTGTACAGAAAGTCTGACATTAATATGACTAGTGTATAAAGCAGGGGTATTCCTAAGAATTTGCCCTTAGCAGATCATTGACTATGTTTGAGTGATGGAAGATCTTACCTATAGTAAGAAGACAAACTGTTCTTTTCTGAGCCGTTTATCAGTTCCAGAAACCTGAATTACACGTTATTTGAAACTTCAATACTTTCCTGTGATCTGAAGACTATACTTATTTTTTTGTGAGCATTTGCTAATATGAGGAACTGCACCTTGTCTGTTTTTCTTTTTCTTTTTTTTGAGACGGAGTCTCTCTCTGTTGCCAGGCTGGAGTGCAGTGGTGTGATCTCGGCTCACTGCAACTTCTGCCTCGTGGGTTCAAGTGATTCTCCTGCCTCAGCCTCCAGAGTAGCTGGGACTACAGGCACGTGCCACCATGCCCAGCTAATTTTTATATTTTTAGTAGAGATGGGGTTTCACCATGTTGGCCAGGATGATCTTGATCTCTTGATCTCGTGATTGCCTGCCTCGGCTTCCCAAAGTGCTGGGATTACAGGTGTGAGCCACCGTGCCTGGCGCCTTGTCTGTTTTTATAGTACAATCTAAATAGGTGGTATTATTGTAATAACATACAGATTTAAGGTATGTTTTTCATTCATTTGAGAGTGGAGAGGGAGGAAGAAGGGAAGTATAGGCAAAGCATTATGCAGTTAATCATGTTAATACTAGTAGTAAGTATTTTACTGTTGAAAAAGAAGAGATAATTTCCACAGGTTTAAGACTCAGATTCTCTAGCTTGGAATATAAAACTCTTCACAATTTGGCCCTAGTTGAGTTTTTAGTTTTTTTTTTTTTTTTTAATAGAGGGTCTCACTATTCGAGACCAGCTCAGTCTGGTCTCGAACTCCTGGGCTCAAGGGATCTACCCACCTCGATCTCCCAAAGCTCTGGGGTTAAGGCATGAGCCACCATGCCTGGCCTTCTAGTTTAGTTTTTGAACTTTATAATATTACTCTTTTCTATAAATCCCTTCTTCTAGCTCAACTAATCTGGCATTGTCCTTTGAATTCACTTGTTTTTCCTAGTTTTTTGGCTTACCATTTTCTACCAACCAACAACAACTTATGCTTACTTCTACTTCTCAGTCCTCCATGTCCTTTAAGACTGTTTTGAGTAGTGTAGATGAGAGATAATGAAAACCTGGAATATCAGTAGAAGTGGAGAACCAGGGTGAAGAGTAGAGATGTTAAAAGTATAGAATCATAGAGATTGGTAATTGGATCATGTAGAAGGAGGCTGAAGGATAGAGAGGAAGGTATCTAGGATGACTTCCATTTTTCTATCTTGGGGCTTTTTGGGTAGATGATGGGGAAAATTATTGAAATGGGAGACAGAGGTAAAATACGTTGCCCAGATCACTCTGCTAATAAGAAGCAGAGCCAGAACTTGAGCCCAGGTGGTCTGGCTTGGAGTCTATGTAAATAATCACTATACTGTATTGCCTTAAAAAAAAAAAGACAGATGTATTCCTTGCTCTCAAGAATTCTACACTTTAATTGGGGAATTAAATTCACACAGTTAAATAACAGTCACTGTGATAACTAATACATTAATAACTCATGCAGTGCCCATATGGAAGCTATTATTATACAGAAAAGGAGATTAATAATAATAATAATAATTGCATTTAAGTTCTTACTATGTGCCAGACACTCTTCTAAGTGCTTAAGTGCATTATCTTATTTAATCCTTATGTCAACTCTATGGTGATGGGTTCTGATATCTCCATTTTATAGATGAGAACACTAAGCACAGATTATTTGCCTAAAGTCACACAGCTATGTTATTTCAGACAAAGTAGGCATTCAATAAATGTTTGATACATAGTTTAAAATCTTTGAAGAAAGTTTAAAAGAAAGAACTATCAAAATCAGTGAGTTACACATAGGCAAAAAAAAATATGGCATTGAATCCAGCCATGTTCCATTAAGGAGGTTATGCATGTAATACCAGAGAGGATTTTGAGCATGCTGAAATGGATAAACAGCCTTTGGAATGTCCTTTTTAACTGTTTCCACACTAGGAACAGTAGTAACTATGTTCAGCTGCTCTTTAAGGCACCAAACAATTCTTTGCATTGTAGTTTGTGGCCTGGTCAGCATTTACCAAGTCACCATGAGAATTTTTTGTTCTTTCACTTGAACATATTGTCATGGAAATTTAGTTGTTTCCCCTCATTCTGTGTTGAACCCAAACATGCCTAGAATATTTAGGGTATCCCTGATTTAGTTGCTGGGTAATTTGAGGATAGTTGGGTACTTTGGGATGAAAAGGCTTGATGTACTATATGGGAAAAAAAGGAGGCAGCAGTGGCTTGGTAGGACTCAAGCCACATTTGGTACACACGCCTTGCCTTTGGTACACAGGCATCTCCTTCTTTGTGTGATGCTCAGCACTCTCAGCAAGGAGACAGTGATAATTACACAATTGGCAGTACAGATTTGGATTATTTTTCTTAATTAGTTTAAGAAATACTACAAAGCCCTCCGTACAAGTTATCTGCCAGGGCTTTAAATCTGTAACTGTAGCTAGAAATAGGATTCTTTCTTATAAGTTACCTAATTCATTATGTTTACACCTCTTCTGTTCTTTAAAATAGTCCCAAATTTCCCTGAACAGTGTTTAATTTTTTTGGCGTCGGGGGGGGGGGGTCTTTTAATCATAATTTTTAAACTCAGAGGATGTAGAACATGGCTTCCTGTAATACTCTTCTCAAAGTATTGGTTTAAGTCAGTGGTTCTCAATCTGTGTATTGTGGACCCTGGGGTGTGGGTGATGCGGGTAGTAGCCTTATGGCATTTTGCAAAGCATCTGTAAATCCATACTTGAAGCAAGCATTTTCTGTAGACCAAATAAATAATTTGTTTCATATATCTTTGTACAGCTCTTCAAATTTGTATAGCTATACTTCTGACTGATAAACTCCAAGTTCATTTTAAATCTTCACTAAATTCTTAGCAGCCTTTTTCCATCATGTATTTTTTCAATCCACAGAAACTAAAAGGACAACCTTGATGATTTTGGGTGACCATTTTATTTTATATTAAAAGAGAGCTCGTATATTCAGGAGCCTTTGGGGAGAGACTATGGGTTTTCTAGGTGTAGAATTATATCATCTGTGTGAGAGGTAGTTTGACTTCCTCTCTTCATGTTTGCATGCCTTTTATTTCTTTCTTTTGCCTGATTGCTCTGGCTGCGACTTGAGCACTTGGGAATTCTTGTTTTTTTTTTTTTTTCTCTACAATATGATGAATATGTATTTTCATAGTGCCAGATTGACTGTAATTTCTTATTGTTATTAAAACCTAACACTTGGTCATATGCTATTTACTTTATGTGTTACTAATTTTTATTTGCATATTTGGTGTAAGCATATTTATGTCTGCTTATGAGTGATTTCTCCATTTTATATGTTTTTACTTCATAAAAGAATGGAGTCTACCTCAAAACAAATTAGGCATCAAAGGAACATACCTCAAAATAATAAGAACCATCTATAGCAAGTCCACAACCAGCATCATAATGAATGTACGAGAGCTGGAAGCGCATTCCCTTTGAGAACCAGAACAAGACAACGATGCCCCTCTCACCGCTCATATTCAACATAGTGCTGGAAGTTGTAGCCATAGCAGTCAGGCAAGAGAAAGAAATAAAAGGCATCCAAATAGGAAGAGAGGAAATCAAACCATCTCTCTTCACAGATGATACGATTCTATACCTAGAAAACCCATAGTCTCTGCCCAAGTCTCCTAGATCTGATAAACAACTTCAGCAAAGTTTTAGGATACAAAATCAGTGTGCAAAAGTCAGCAGCATTTCTATACCCCAGTAACGTTCAAGCTGAGAGCCAAATCAAGAATGCAATTTCATTCATGATAGCCAAAAAAAGAATATAAAGTACCTGGGAATACAGCAAGCTGGGGAGGTGAAAGATCTCTACAATGAGGGTTACAAAGCACTGCTGAAAGAAATCAGAGATGACACAAACAAATGGAAAAACATTCCATGCTCATGGATAGGAAGAATCGATAGTGTTAAAATGGCCATACTGCTCAAAGCAATTTACAGATTTAATGCTATTCCTATCAAACTGTCAATAACATTTTTTACACAATTAGAAAAAACTATTCTAAAGTTCACATGGAACTCAAAAAGAGCCTAAATAGCCAAAGCAGTCCTAAGCAAAAAGAACAAAGCCAGAGGCATCACACTACCTGATTTCAAACTGTACTACAAGGCTACAGTAACCAAAACAGCATGATACTGGTACAAAAACAGACACATAGACCGATGGATTAGGTTAGAGAACCCAGAAGTAAAGCTGCACCCCTGCAACCATCTGGTCTTTAACAAAAACAGACTGGGGGAAAGGATGCCCTATTCAATAAATGGTGATAAGATAACTGGCTAGCCATATGCAGAAGATTGAAAGTGGATCCTTTCCTTTAAGTATATACAAAACCCAACTCAAGATGGATGAAAGACTTAAATGTACATGCCCAAATTATAAAAACCCTAGAAGAAAATCTAGGAAATACGGTTCTGGACATAGGCCCCATCAAAGATTTCATGATGAAGACTCCAAAAGCAATTGCAACAAAAACAAAAATCGACAAATGGCATCTAATTAAACTAAAGAGGTTAGGCATGGTGGTTCACACCTGCAATCCGAGCACTTTGGGAGGCTGAAGGGTGGATTGCTTGAGATCAGGAGTTCAAGACCAGCCTGGCCAATATGGTGAAACCCCATCTCTACTAAAAATACATAAATTAGCCAGGCATGGTAGTGCATGCTTGTAATCCCAGTTACTTGGGAGGCTGAGGCAGGAGAATTGCTTGAACTCAGGAGGCCACAGGTGCGGTGAGCTGAGATTGTGCCACTGCACTCCAGCCTGGGCGACAGAGCTCAAAAATAAATAAATAAAAATCAACTAAAGAACTTCTGCACAGCAAAAGAAACTATCAAAAGAGTAATAGGACAGCCTACAGGATGGGAGAGAATATTTGCAAACAGTGTATCCAACAAAGGTCTAATCTCCAGAATCTACAAGAAACTTAAATTAACAAGCAAAAAACAACCACATTAAAAAGTGGGCAAAGGACATGAACAGATACTTGACAAAAGAAGACACAGACATGGCCAACAAGCATATGAAAAACTGCTCAACCTCACTAATCATTAGAGAAATGCCAATCAAAACCACATTGAGATACCATCTCACATCAGTCAGAATGGCTACTATCAAAAAGTTGAAAAATATTCGATGCTGGTGAGATTGCAGAGAAAAGTGAATGCATATACATTGCTGGTGGGGATGTAAATTGGTTCATCCACTGAATGCAGTTTGTAGATTTGTCAGATAACTTAAAGCAGAACTACCATTTGACCCAGCAGTCCCATTACTGGATATATACCCCCCAGGGAATATAAAGACACATGCACACATATGTTCATCACAGAACTGTTTGCAATGGTAAAGACATGGAATCAACCTAGATGCCCCTCAATGGTGAACTGGATAAAGAAAATGTACATATACACCATTCAATACTACACAGCCATAAAAAAGAATGAAATCATGGTCTTTGCACCAACATGGATGGAGCTGGAGGCCATTGTCCTAAGATAATTAACGCAGGAACAGAAAACCAAATACCACGTGCTCTCTCTTATAAGTGAGAGCTATACATTGAGTACACATAGACATAAAAAGGGAACAAGAGACAACAGGGGCTACTTTTGAGGGTGGAGGATACAAGGAGGGTGAGGATCAAAAAATTACCTGTTGGGTACTGTGCTCATTACCTGAGTTATGAAATAATCTGAGTGCCAAACACCTGTGACATGCAATTTATCCATGTAACAAATCTGCATGTGTACCCCCTGAACCTAAAATAAAAGTTGGGGGAAAGAAAAACTGAGTCCAAGGGAAAATGAGAAGGTAAAAATGTTTAGTGATCATTTATGCTCAAGTATTAATACATTTTTTCTACTCCAAATCCATGAAATTATTTTTAGATCTTCTTGTCTGGGATAAAATGCTGCTTATTGAATTCTGCTACTTTCAGTGTGTTTTTTGAGGCCATCTGAAATAAGGGCTTTGCTTTTATAAGTTATCTTTTTTAGCTAAGACAGATGTTCTTGACAAACAGGTGTTCTGAAGCTTTATTTTGATTTTTAGTTTTCCCTGATCCTTTGAAATACTGAGCTGAGTTTTACATGTGTCAACCTGTTTGAAAGCATAATGCTTTTTTTTTTTTCTTAAATTATAAATTTACATGGGATTTTAGTTGCCAGTTATTTTAGTACCTTCATTTTGTTAGATAGGCTCAAGCAGCTGTGGATGTTAGGCAAGGCTTTCAACACCTTATAAAAATCTGCCAGATCTGAAAGGAAGCACTTAGCAGGCAAGTAAAATTTTTAATAGATTAGTGTTATGAGTTGTATAAGTCTTTAGGTTAATGGTACAGGTTTAGTACCCCTTCAATGAAATGCTTGCAACCAGAAGTGTTTCAGATTTTGAGTACTTTTGGATTTTAGAATATTTGCATATATATAATGAGATATCTTGGGGACAGAACCCAAGTCTAACATGAAATTCATTTATGTTTCGTGTATATCTTATACACATAGCCTGAAGGTAATTTTATATAATATTTTAAATAAGTTTGTGTATGAGACAAAGTTTGCATACATTGAACCATCAGAAAGCACAGTTGTCACTATCTCATGTAGACAATCTGTAGTTGTTTGGCACCACCATCATTCCTGGCTCTAAATTCATATGCTACTGACAAGCAATCATTTTCTTACACTTATTCACAAATTCACACGTAAGAACTTAACAAAAATTATGACATACCATTAATACAGTGGAAAAATAATGTGTACAGGGCAACTAGACAGGACAGTAGAATCACTAGAATAGAAGTGTCAGCTACTACACAACAGCAACAACAAAAAATGGCAGCTTTCAGTCTCTGCCTTTGATGCTGTGTTTTCATTAAAAGCCTACTGTACACTCTATTTTATGTCTTCAGGTGAGAAGAAACATCAGAAGCAGTTGAGGGACTGGAAGTGGGTCCTCTAGGGATGAGGAGGCATTCTGTTGGATGACTTCTAGAAATGTTTTCTATGGAGTCATCTGCCTCATTAACAAGTTTTTGTCTTAGAAGTCTCTTTTTGATTTTATAAACTGACATGATTTCTTTTTCTGTTGTGACTGTATGCTGCTTTAGCCCTTCACTAGGCCCATCACACATTTTTACCATGCCATCTATAGGCACTTTTTCTGCTGAGTTAACAACACCATCTTCATTGTCATTTTTACAGATTGAGTATCCCTTATCCAAAATACTTGGGACCAGAAGTGTGGAGTTTTCCACTTGTGGAGTTGTGTCAGCACTCAAAAAGTTTTGGATTTTGGAGCATTTTGGATTTTGGGTTTTTGGATTAAGGATGTTCAACCTCTACTAATTCTTCTCAAATTAGCATAAATTTAAAATAATGATACATCCGAAGACTCAGAAAAGAATTGAAGGCCATTTTTGGGGGAACAGGGAAAGGGCTGGTATCATCTACAGACTATTTTGAATCATAGATTTATGTTTACCATGATTGTTAGCTAAGATTTAATCTCAAATGGTTTTAAGTTTTTCGTTATTTGTAGTCCTTTTTTTTTTTTTTTGTCCTTTTTAGGGATCTGCCTGCCTCATCCTCCCACGTAGCTAAGACTGGAGCTACATACCACCATACTTGGCTAATTTTTACATTTTTTTTTTTTTGTAGAGACAGGATATCACTATGTTGCCTTGCCTGGTCTCAAACTCCTGGCCTCCCAAAGCACTGGGATTACAGGTGTGAGCCTCAGTGCCTGGCCTGTAGCTCCTTCTTCTTCTAATACTGAGTTACTATTACTACGTTTATGTTCAGATATTGTTGGTATTGTGTGCATTTGTAAATCCTATTAATTTAGAATACACGACTCTCCATGTTCAGTGTAAAAGATTTGTTATTTATAATAAGACAAATCCTTTTAGCACTAACAAATTTCAGAGGTTAATTCTTAGAAATCCAGGGATTACAGCAAATTTGATAGCTATTTAGTTGATAAAGATAAATAAGAAAGTATATTGTTAATGATAGCTCAAAGAGATGAATTTAGTTGGTCCCATTAAAAACATAATTAAGTCACCATAAGTGTGTGCTGCTATTGATCCAATGTTTTAATTGATGGTGTCAAATCCCTTGGTGTTGATCTTACCCGTTATGTCTGCAGAAGAGACCTAATTATAAGCTGCTTCCTCTCCCACAACAATTGTGTACCCTCTGATTCCTTTTCTGTTTTCTAATGCAGGTCAGACGGTTTTGCTGTCTCAGCCTACTGTGGTACAACTTCAAGCACCTGGAGTTCTGCCCTCTGCTCAGCCAGTCCTTGCTGTTGCTGGGGGAGTCACACAGCTACCTAATCACGTGGTGAATGTGGTTCCAGCCCCTTCGGCGAATAGCCCAGTGAATGGAAAACTTTCTGTGACTAAACCTGTCCTACAAAGTACCATGAGAAATGTGGGTTCAGATGTAAGTTTTGAAACTTAGTGCTTCTCTTAATGCCCGATTTGAAAACCAACAAAAAACACCTTTTGCTTTTGTTGCCTTTTTTTTTTTTTTTTTTTTGAGTGTCTTATATTGCATCAAATAAAAGAGTGTGCTGAATTGCACATCTAGTCTTTGGAGGAAAATTAGGGTAAGGCTTACTACCTTAGAATCTAAGTGAAAAGGTTTTTGAAAGTCTGAAGTGGTTTGGTGAAAAGCGAAGTATGCATACCTCCCTCTTCTTTACTTCTTCTTTAGAACCAACCCTCTTATTACTCTTTTCAAGCCCTTACACCCTCAACCCAATCATCCATTAATATTTTACAGATTCAAAGTTTCCTGTTTGAAATGTTTTAGCAACTCTTCAGATAAGAGTCTATAGACTACTTTTTAGGCAGGTTTTATATTTAGCTTTCTTCCTTGCCCTTTTGAAGGGTTTTCACCACTTCATAATGATGACTTGCTACTCCTAGGAATTCTATCTCTTAGTGATTATTTGGTACTTTCCCATTTTTGCGAACCTTTAAATTTTCTAGCATGTTGTAGGGATTTCTTATGATTTATAAATCACATGATTTCCTAAGACCTGTCACTCTCTAAAGCCAGTGACCGCACTTGCGAACTAATTCTTGCTTTCTTTCAAAATGATTGGAAATAACTCATGTTATGTATTAAACAGTAATTGAACATCTTGGCCCTAAAATTTAATGAATGTTATATAGTGAAACAGTGGATTCTCTAAAGTTATGATTGGGAAGCAAAGTGTTTTCTTCAAAATAAAAATAGATACTACTAGTTGTTAATATTACTACTTCATCCTTTCTTTAGGTAGAATGCATTTGAAAAGTAATTTTAAAATCCTGTTGGTTATGCAAGGTTGTTTATCAGACTACTGTCTGATCTGTCTACCAGAATTTATTAACCGGCATGTCAGTGACCCATTTAATTATAAAATTGCTCCACAGTTGCATGAACAGTAATCTCAGCCAGCAATATTGTAAAAATTCATAACGAATATTGTCTAGTGAAAGTAGAACATCCAATTTCTAGAATAAGAGTCTTGTATAGGTATTGAAAACAATGCATGTCAAGACATGGAATAGGAAAATTAGTGTTGCTATGAGACTAGAGATCGTGGACAGTACAGGATTAGGCTTGACTGTTATGTTGGTTTGTTTTGAGGACTAGAAGAGGTAAGCACAATGCTTATGGTGTAATAGGCTCTAATATATAGTGTGTGTTTCAGTTGAAGATGAAACAATATGTTGCTGGGATGGGAAGGTGGTGAGCACAGGATAGAGGCAACTGGATTGGCAAAATGTTGATCATCATGGAAGCTGGGTGTTTATTTTTCTATCCTTTTGGTGCATGGAAAAATTTCTACAATATGTAAAAAAAAAAAAAAAATGACAATAACAAAAATCCAAAAGCTTTCTGTGATATTTTCAATTAAAAAGTTGTGTGACCAATAAGAAAAGAGTATGGTTTTCATGGGAGACCAACCAGGTTAAGAATGATGAAAAAGGATTTTTTAAAATAATCCTTTGAAATTTGTTTTTAATACTCTTTAAATTATGAACTTGAATGTTTCTTATATAATACCAAATGAAACTTGCAACATTAAATATCCAAAGTTGCCTTTATGTAATATGTTAGTACATTTAAAATATTTTTATGAAATATTTTAGACATGAAAAAAAGATAAAGACTAATAGAACTTTAAAAATACATAGGTCAACAGTATATCACTGTTGTTAAAAAATATTAACAATATTAATTTAAGTCATCCCAAACATGGAAAAGTCCAGAAAAGCATAGCTAGGATGGGGAGAATATCTAGAAACCATGGCATAGGTAGAGGAGTGGGTTAAGGGTTGGAATGATTCAGTAAACTGAAGAAGAGAGGATGGAAAGTAGACCTGGGAGCCATCTTCCAGGAAAGGAAGGTTGTTATGTGGAAAATAGAATTGTTCGGCTTGTTCTAGAAGAGTTATCTGAACAGGTGCAGGAAAGATATAGAAAGGTTTCTTCTAAACATAAGGTTTTTGGGCACAGTCATTGTATTTAAAAACCAGAAGAGCACCCCCCCCCGCCTTTTTTTTCCCCTCACTTTTAGGCTTACTGTCTGAATAAAGAGCATCTTAATGTTGGCAATCATCACTGTATGCCATTGACCCATTTTATACTCTCTAAACATAGTCCAATTAATTATATGTTGGTCTATTACCCAGACATCCTTTATTAGTTCTCTGGTGTGAAAGACCGTGTCTGTTCAGCTTTTGTACTCTTAAGGGGGGCTCTGTAAATTTAAAGTATTTTTAATGAAATATTTTAGACATGAAAAAAGGTAAAGATTAATTAGAACTTTAAAAATATATAGGTCAACACTATATCACTGTTAAAAATATGAGAAAATATAGAACCAATAAATACTGCTAGAAACAAAAGCTAATACTTATTGGTTCTATGTTTTCCTATCTCACACATCCCCCAGTTCTTCCATGTTAATTGAGACTTTGTCAGCAAAGTCTCAATGTATGAATGTAAAATGTATGAGTGTCTACATTTATTGTATGAATGTGCATTTAGATTATGTTAATTTTTTTAACAGTGATATACCATTGACCTGTGTATTTTTAAAGTTCTAATTAGTCTTTATCCTTTTTTGTGTCTAAAATATTTCATTAAAAATACTTTAAATTTCCAGAGCCCCCTTAAGAGTACAAAAGCCGAACAGACACAGTCTTTTCAAAATTTAAAATCGACAGGATTATAAAAGAAAGATTCAAGTTCTTTATGTTTAATGCAAAGAGACCTAAGGACAACTAGAATAATTTTCTAGTCAACCTGTATTGAGGTTTTTGTGCTTATTTTTACTTGGCCAGCATATTGAGACATGAGCCAAGCCTTTCAATATGAGTTTTTTTTTGGTAGAAATTTTGACTGAATGTTTATTTCAAGTAAAGAAGCATTAGTCTATCCTAGCAGCAGGCCAACCCACTCAGGAACCCAAAGTAAATCTGTTCCAGAAGGTGTCACAGAGCAGAACTTTGATCAGCTTGTATAGTCTTCTGCATTAGTAACTTTGTTGACCTCAGTATTACACGTGTCTGTTAAAACACTAGTCCTGTTAAATTAGGATAAATTTGAATTAGTATAAATTCCTAATTTAAAGTGGTCAAAAAGAAAATGTTTTTATCATATACTTTTTGTGCTTTTAAACCAAAAGTATGGTGAAAAAATTATAAATCACCAAGAAAAAAAATCATATCAGTTTTTTGTGGCTTTGTAATGCTGACATGGCTTCTTTTTCTACCTTTTTAAGTTCTTTTGTTTGGCTGATTTCACTCTCTAGAGGCCTGCTACTGCCATAAGTAGCGTTTTTAGCATACCATATTCTGCAAACTGCATTAAATGCCACATTTTCTGTTATGAAACAGTTTGCCTGGTTCAAATTATAATCTTACTCTTCCTGCCTTTTGCTGGCAAATCTGTTTTGTTTAACTCTTGGAGACCTCACCTAAGTTTTCAAGAAATATGGTTTGTTTTTGACTGTGATCCTGATGGAGAAAATGAACATGATCTCTCATTTCAGTGTAGAAGTTCTCTGTGCAGTTTCTTAATAAATGGCAATCTTGGAACTACAAAGTTGACTTTATAGGAGAGCATGCTTATCTTTCTTTAAAGGACTATTTAATGTTGCCACACGTCAAACAACAAGCAGTCTGATTAAATCTGCATTGCACTCACTACTTCCACCTACCCATCATAATCCCATAAAGTTTATGAAACATTACTGCCCTGGTTTTAAGGTTATAGGAATTGCATTGTTTTAGTTATTGGCACAAAAGACCAGAAAAAAAAGTGGTAAAATTCTACATCTTCCACAGTGGGCCACATTGGAGCAAATACTCTTAGTGGAAATCACCAAGTGGGAATAATGGAAAGAAGAGTTTCCAGAACTAATACAGAACTAGAAATAACCTCAGATGTGAGGTTGATGAAGGGATACAAACTACTGTTAGGAGCCTCCTTCCTTCCGGCTCAGTCACCCCCCTGAATATCTTCCAAACTCTTCATCACCTTTCACCCTGTTTCTAAATCCTATAGTTAGGAAACTTGATCCCCTCCATCCCAAAATGACTACCTTTTGGGAGTCCCTGCCTTGGGTTCCTAGAACCATCATGAGAAGGTAGGTGCTGAGGGGAATCCTTTCCTACTGGTTTGCAGGTATTAGAAATGGTGTGAAGGGGATTCTCCTGTCATACCAAATTAGAACTTTGTATTTCCTTTCTCTAGAATTGGTGTACAGTTAATTTAGGGATTTCAGGTATTTTTAGTATTGTTCTATGGGAGTGATGTGATATGGGTCTAGATGGGTGCCCTGCACACAGTGTTCCTCTCTTGCAGTGGAGGAATGTGAGCTTGGAGAATCTATCATGCTTATAGCAAGCAGAAAGCAAGCCTCCTCATTGTCCAGAGGGAGATTTTATCTCATCCTTCAGGGTTGCTTTTTGGTAACTGAACCTTGAGGATGGCCTGAGAAAAGAGTGGTCCGGGCCTTGCATTCTTCGCATACCCAATAAGACGTGTAGGAGCAAAACTCATAAGAGACTCCCTGGAGGTGTGTTTCTCAAGAAAATATGTCTATAATAATCTATTTGCAATGCATAGCAACTCAGAAAAACAGAGAGTGCCTATGTACTATTTCAGGAAAAAAGCAAAACTTCAATAGGCATTTAAGTTGCTTGTTTTATCTGTAACACCCAAGAATAGGACTCTGGTTAGGTCAAAATGTGAGCTGAATCTCCTTAAATTATGTGACTAGCTTAGATATCAGAAGATAAATAATGAATAGGCACTTTTTAATAACTTCTAACAACCAAGAAGTTGAGATCATGATATTACTTTAGGCTGCAAAGTAGAGGAATCTATCAGAACAAATCCAATAGGAAGGATTTTGAGAGCTGGAGTTATCCAGAGTTTAGTAAAAAAAATTACTTCTGTGCTGACTGCATTATGGCTTTGCTGCTACCAGGAACTCTGCAAATAAAAGAAAATATGCTTTGTTAAAATATTTGCAGTATCTCTTTAAATGTAGGTTTGGAGCTTCTAAACATTTATCTTGAATAAAGATTTTGGCAGTTCAGTTTCATTTGAGGCTATAGTAGTTTTGGAAGGGGAAGTGAGCAGGTTTTTTTTTGTTTATTTTCCCTTCCTGATGCATTGCATTAGGATAAATGTATGTTATGGCAACCTTAGCATTCTTTATTCTGTACTTTTTGTACTTTTTAGTTTGGCATTTTTTTTTTTTTTTTGAGACAAAGTCTCGCTCTATTGCCCAGGCTGGAGTACAATGGCGCGCTCTTGGCTTACTGCAACCTCCGCCTCCCAGGTTCAAGCAATTCTCCTGCCTCAGCCTCCTGCGCCACCTTGCCCAGCTAATTTTTGTATTTTTAGTAGAGACGCGGTTTCACCAGGTTGGCCAAGCTGTTCTCGAAACCCTGGCCTCAAGTGATCCACCTGCCTCAGCCTCGCAAAGTGCTGGGATCACAGGCATGAACCACTGCGCCCAGCAGTTTGGCATCTTTGTAAGAATAATAAATAATTATTTTTAAGGATTCTGATTTTTATCTTAATAAATAATGAAATACTTCTCTCTCCTTTCTCTAATTTCCATTCTCCACTACACTTGATCTTAGCCAAAAGGCCGAGAAGCAATCTCTAATTTCCATTCTCAAAACCTTGTGGGGACTCATTTCTAGGGAGACAGTCCTTTTATGCCCCAGAGGCTTTCTTGCAAATCAGTTTTCCTGTCTGGTAGTCATTCTTACTAGTTTTGTGTGCATTCTTCCGGAGACAGTTCTTTAATATATAAGTACTTATAGTTTTATTTATTGACCTATTTTATAGAAGAGGTACTATACTGTACATGTCATCCTGCAGCTTGCTTTTCTCACTTATACCTTAGAGATCTTTTCATATCAGTGCATAAAAAGTTTCCTTCTTGTTCTTTTTTTTTTTTTTTTTAAAGACTGTCTGTTGCTCTGTTGCAGTGGTGTGCAGTGGCACGATCATAGCTCACTATTGCCTTGAATACCTGGGCTTAAGGAATCCTCCTGCCTCAGGCTCTTGAGTAGCTAGATATGTGCCACCTGGCTAAATTTTGATGTTTTTTAGTTTGTTTGTTTTTTGTAGAGATGGGGGTCTTGTTATATTGCGCAGGGTGGTCTTGAACTCCTGGTCTCAAATGATCCTCCTGCAGTGGCCTCCCAAAGTGCTGAGACTACAGGCATAAGCCACCATGCCTGGCCTTTTTCTTATTCTTTTAATACCTGCATTTTAATAGCTACATAGTAGCCTACTTCATAGGGGTGCCATAATTACTGTAAAATTTTGCAGTGTTTTTCTTTATAAACATTTCTACATTGAATAATTTGGTACTTATTTCATTTTGTTCATATACAAATATATCTATGGGAGAAATTTTTAGAATTGGATTTGCTGGGCCAGAAGGTAGGTACTTGTTCAATTTTGATAGGTTTTACCAAATGGTCCTCCATTGAGGTATTTCTTTTTTTTTTTTTTTATTATACTTTAAGTTCTAGGGTACATGTGCATAACGTGCAGGTTTGTTACATATGTATACCTGTGCCATGTTGGTGTGCTGCACCCATCAACTCGTCAGCACCCATCATTGAGGTATTTCTAATTGAGAAGTCACAGGGCTTAATGGAGTCCTTGCATGAGTTTCAGTGTTTCCATAATCAGCATGCTGTATTAGTCAGTTCTCACACTTCTATAAAGAAATACCTGAAACTGGATGATTTATAAAGAAAAGAGGTTTAATTGTCTCATGGTTCTGCAGGCTGTACAGGAGGCATGACTGGGGAAGCCTCCAGAAATTTACAACCATGGCTATGGGTGAGAAGGAAGCTGGCACATCTTACATGGCTACAGCAGGAGAAATACAGAGAAGGGGAAAGTGCTACACACTTTTAAACAACCAGATCTTATGAGAACTTATGATCATGAGAATAGCAAGGCGGAAATCTGCCTCCGTGATCTAATCACCTTTCACCAGGCCCTTCCTCCAACATTGGGGATTACAATTCAACATGAGATTTGCGTAGAGACACAAATCCAGATCATATCACACCCTTTTACCCCACCTCACCCCATCCCTCATATAGTTGTTAGCAATGTGCATGTGCATTTGTCTGGGGAGTCCATAACCTCTTTTGTTGTCTTTTTTTTTTTTTTTTACAGCTTCATTGAGATAAAATGCACATTCCATAAGGGTCACCCTTTTGAACTGTACAATTTAGTGGTACCATCACTGCTGTCTAATTCCAGAATATTTTTGTCACCCCAAAAAGAAAACTCCATGGTCATTAGCCATAGTCTTCCTCATTCTTCCCTTCCTGTAGCCCCGGTAGCCATTTAATCTGTTTTCTGTCTGTGTGGAGTTGTCTGTCCCAGACATTTTATATGAGTAGAATCATATACTACGTGCCCTTTTGTGTATGGCTTCTTTCACTTACCATATGTTTTTCAAGCTTCAGCCATGTTGAAGCATGTATCAGTGTTTATTCTTTTTTATGGCTGAATAATATTCTGTTGTATAGATATACCACATTTTTGATAATCCATTCATCAGTTGGTAGATATTTGGGTTGTCTCCACTTTTTGTCTGTTATGAATAATGCCACTTTGAACACTCATGTACATTTTCACTGTCTTTTAAGAACCATTTTTAATATATAAAGGTATAAATCAGTGAGAAAAATGCAAATTCAACAATCAATGGACAATATATACAAATAGATAATTCACAAAGAAGAATGGTAAATTTTAAAAATGAAAGTGTCGATGGCTGTGTATTCTTGAAGAGGTATTCCCTCTGAAAGATTACTGTTTTATCACTATGTGAAAGAGTATTAATTGTTAGCAGGAGAGATCTTGTGGCTGCTTACAAGTAGTTCGAGAATGATATTCAA
Source organism: Piliocolobus tephrosceles (assembly GCF_002776525.5). NCBI lineage: Eukaryota > Metazoa > Chordata > Mammalia > Primates > Cercopithecidae > Piliocolobus > Piliocolobus tephrosceles. The sequence continues at coordinate 99,373,292 of NC_045434.1, forward strand.
GAATTTGAAGTGTTATGGTTAGACTTTTCTGTGGCTCTTATCTCTCTTGAGTATGAGTTCTAAAGGAAAGTATCTTATGGCTTCTTATAACTTCCCAGTGTGTGTACACTGCAGCTGTGTGTGTGTATGCGCTCCCACATGTTAAACTTTGGTTATTATATGGGTGCACATGTTAAACTTTGTATTTGGTTATAATTTTAAATTTCAAAAAGTACAAAAACAAAAATAGTACAGAGAACACTCAGATATTCTTCAGCCAGATTCACCTGTTGTTAACCTTTTACCCAATTTGCTGGCTTATTCTTTATCTACCTACCTACCCATCCATCTAGCATCCATCCATCCATCCACCCACCCACCCACCGTCCAACCATCCATCCATCCATATACACACAATTTTTTTCCTGAACTATTTTAGGGTAAGTTACATACCTCACAGTATTTTACCCCTAATTTTTTCAGTGTGCATTTTCTAAGAATAGGTACATTCTTTTATCAACTTCAATAATTTACATTAATAAAATAGTTCAATCACCTGTCAATGTTACAATTCTGTCAGTCGACCCAATATTTACTGGATTTTCACAAAGTCCTTGTGAAGGGGGCATTTATTCCCATTTTACTACTGAAGGAATCAACTAGCTAAGTGATTCAACAAATGTCATATTGCTAAGATGGCTAATGTTAATAAAGTACTATGTGCCAGGCACTTTTCTAAGTGCATAACTTGTAAATACTGTCTTTAAATCTTATAACGGCTCTTTGAAATGAATCAGGACCCTGAGGAATACAGAGTAAGGAACAGACAGAGTGCTCAGGGGAATGTTAAGTTTTAGGCTCTTTTTCTGCTTCTGTAGTGACTAAATAAGATTTCATGCTTTTGTGTGTGTGTGTGTGTTTTAATTTTAAAACTTAAAATCTGAAAATGGGAGCTGGAAAAGGAGCAAGTATTTTCAATATTGCTTTAGTTGCATGGTATATCAGAGCAGCTGTGAGTTACATTCTTTATGGAAGTAATAATTTTGCCTCCTCTCTCTCTCTCTCTCTTACATAATTTTCCTGAAAGCCGTATTTGTATGGTACATTATAGCTTACAGAGAACCTTCATGTCTATTACCCATTTGATTCTCACCCCATTTGAGGTGAGATCATTTGACCACTTATAATTGAGTTAGGATTCAAGCCTAGCTCAATTATAACTGGTCTTCTCCTAATCCAGTGCTGTCGTCCTTACTCTGTGCTCCATTAATAGAGGCTTTACTTTCAAGGTAGTCCTGATGCAGCTCAGACTTTAAATTACCCAAGTCCTTTGCTTACAACTTTATGGGAAAACAAAAAAGAAAAGAAAAAAGAAAAAGAAAAAGAACAAGTTACCCAAATCTCGAAACTTGGTGCTACCTTTTTTCTCCCCTTACAAATGTTTTTTCTTAATTCATAAAAATTAAGATAGTTTTAAGATTTAATTTTCAAAAATTAAGAAGTTTTAAGATTTAATTTTTAAAAATTAAAGTAGCAGATAGTTTTAAGTAATGAGGGACAAAGTTTTAGAAAGTTTGACCTTATTTGAATAATTTGGTGGTATCAAATGAAACCTTTAGCAAAACTAATAAGATCCATATTTTATTATATAGTAGTCATTATTGTGCTACGTCGTTGTGCCAATTAAATTAAGTGTATCTGTTTAGCAGCGGCTCTAGAATTATTTTGTTTTCGGATTGGATGAGACCTTTAGAGGACTAATGAAGTGGCTTTAAACTTTTTTATCCACAATCCACAGTAAGAAATGTATTTAACTTCTCTTTCTCTCTTATACACAATCTCATGAAACAACTCTTACTACGTATAAAGCACCCTTTTTCTTTTATTCTATCCTGTGTTTTTCTGTCAAATTGTTTTTAAAGGCTGTAGTGATTTACTAAATTGATAAACCTGATATTGGGTTATAATAATGTCAAAAGCACTATTCTGGCTTAACTGTCTCTTTTTACTAATATGTAAATAGACCCTACAAGGCGACATGACTTTTCTTTTTTTTTTTGATCGTCCAATTAAGTCATTGCAATGCTGGGTCAGGAATTAAGGACACCTAACTTCCAATTTTGTATTTTCATTTAATGACTTAAATTACTATTACTTGTATTAGTTACATCAGGTATTTCTTTTGTTTCATCAAGTATTACTTTTATTTAGTTACATCAAGTGGAGTCATTAACTGAAATAACAGGAAACCATTTTGTGGCTCCTTTGAAGATCCTGTGTACAGGACTTGGGTCCCTCCATTCTTCAAGAGGCTGTGCCCATGGTGTGGCTTTCCTAAGAGCATCTGGTGCATACTCCTGCTTTTACCTCTCTTTTGGTTGTTCTTTACCTTCATTCAGAAGATGAGATTGGTAGGGTAGCCCCATCCTACAATCTAGCAGGGACTTTGTCTATTATCTGTTCTCATCCTGGAAATTATACTACATATCAGAAGGCATTCTTCATTTAAAAAATTAGAAGGAAATAGTTTGCAGGATGAAGATTATCTCCTTGATAATCTGCCAAATAAATGGTTCAGGTTGCCAGTATGAAGCTTCTTTAATTTTTGGCAAATGGGAACTGGTTATATGCATACATACACACAAAACTTAATAGAAAAAGTAAAATAAAATTTTGACTGTCATGAGATTGAGAAGAGTAGAGAAAGTGGAAATCTAAATTTTCTCTTTTTTCGGCTTTAAACAATTTAATGAGAAAAAAGAAGTGTACGTAAGATTCTTAACAAAAATCAAATTAAGTTTTTAAATGTATTTGAATATTTAAGTAGGATTGCCACAAATTAAATTTGTCAATGATTTTAACTATATGTGTTTTTTAAGAACATATCTGTAAATATGTTTACTGCAACACATATGCAATAATGTATGTTATGTAATTTTTATTTAATTGAAAGATTGTGTTTTTATTTTTGGTCAGATGCAGTGAAGAGGTTAGTCAGTAATGGCTTCCACTTTATCTATCAGTTTAGAGGGCAAGATTCAGCCAAATGAGAATAAGAACTGTTAGAAAGTTGTGCAACAAGTCAGTGATTACTGTGTGATTCATCCATAGGTTATCGATACTTGATCTGACTTGAATTTATGTGAAATATTCGAATGTATTTCTTAGCATTTCTTGTATTTCTATTAAAATAGAAATCCCATTTTAATTTTTTTTTTTGGAGCTAGGCTCTTACTCTGTCACCCAGGCTGGAGTACAGTGGTGCGATCATGGCTCACTGCAGCCTCAACCTCCTGGGCTCAAGTGATCCTCCTGCCTCAGCCTCCAGGGCAGCTAGGACTACAATTGTGTACCACGATGCCCAGCTAATTTTTTATTTTTATAGAGACGAGGTCTTCCTATGTTTCCCAGGCTGTTCTTAAACTCCTGGCCTCAAGTGATCCTCCTGCCTCAGCCTACCAAAGTGTTGGGCTTACAGGTGTGAGCCACCACTCCTGACTCCTATCTAATATTATATCTAATTTGATTTATAGTCATTGAGCTTATCTCTTAGCGACATCACAGAAACAAGGCTTTAGTCAATTTTGTTAATAAAAAGAGACTGTCATAGCTTTCAGTGTTTATCAATCAATAAGGTTTTCAAAATTAAAACCTTAAATTAAATTGATAATTAGATTAAAACAAGCTGGGCCAGCACTTTGAGAAGCTGAAGCAGGAGGAGGATTGCTTGAGCCCAGGAGTTCAAGACCAGCCTGGACGACATAGAGAGAGCCTATCTCTACAAAAATATAAACTAGCCAGGCACGGTAGCATGCATCTGTAGTCCCAGCTACTGGGGAGCCTGAGGCTGGAGGATCTGTTGAACCTGTGAGGTTGAGGCTGCAGTAAGCCGTAATTGTGCCACTGCACTCCATCCTGGGTGGCAGAGTGAGATTCTGTCTCAAAAAATTAAATTATAAACAAAATGTGGACGGACATACTTGAAACTTTGACTCTTCCATTGATTCAGCCTTCAAAGGAACTTGTCCATTTGTGAAAGTTTTCCTTTTATATAAGTCTTTCGTACAGTCAAATAAGTGTTTACTAAATGAAACACTACATTTTATAGTGCAGTGGCACTAAAAGGAAACTATTTTGCAGCCGTGGAGTTTTTTTCTTTTGTTCTTTTTACTTTTTCCAAGGCAAGATGCCTGGTAGGAGAGTTGTCTGGAGGCAGGATGATCAGAAGCAGGAACTGGCCAGCTGTTTGCTTATTTCAGTCTGTATTATGTCATCTGATATGCCCATAAGGGAGATGTGTCAATTGGTTAATGGGCCAGAGTATTGATTTTATGTTTTCAGATTGCTAACAGAGAGATTAGGCTTCCAGATACAAGCAGTTCCACAAGTCTCTGTTTTCAGACAGGCGTATAATTAAAGTAACCACACAGTTCTCTGAGGTTAGAGTTCCATGCTGTGATGAAGCCTCTGTATTTGGTATTTAAAAGCAGTTTGAAGCTGTTGTGTAAGTATCACTGGACTTGGAGTCAACTAACCTAAGTTCTAGCCTTGGCCCTTCTACTCTCTTAACAGTGGATTAAATGATGAGGCTTATTTTAAAGAATCTTGAAAACTATAGTAATTTCAACAAGAGGAGATTAATTGAATGTATTATGAAACATCAAGATAATTGAAAATCTGTGCTGCCATTATTACATGTCAGAAGTCATTGTGATACATTGTATGTGCAAAAGCAGTTTACCAAACAGAATTACATACAGTGTAATCGTTTTTTTCTTATATAGGAAAATACCCGCTTCCCCCCTGCTTAAAGAAATACCAGACACCACAATGTGTAGATGTATTTAGCCTAAAAATCATATTTTTTTTTTGCCTAGGAAGTATAGAATAATTTAAATATTTTATATTCAGATAGCTGAAGATGGCTTGCTGAGATAAAACATTGGAGCCCTGTGTTTGGTGATTGCTGTGGGTTTCATTTATTTTTACTGCCTTTACCCTCTGTATTTATTGGTAGTATTGAATATTTATTTTCAGAACTATTATAATGTATCTTTTTCTATGGGAGGACATGAATATTTGACCACAGATGGTTTTCATTGTTTTAGTATGAGGCATGTGGATTGACAGCCTTTGAAACTTGAATGCTGTGTAATATGCAGGTGCTTTTATTGTTTATAGAAATACCTAATCCTTGTTTGAAATTTATTAAATGGTATGCCATCTGTAAGCCCCTCTAAATTCCACAGATTAATTAGGCTTTAAAGTAAGGTTGCATTTTGTCTAACTTTTAGTATAAACTCTTCCATCTGGGAACTTTCACTTTTATGTCACTGTTCAGTGTTCTGGTTCAGTGTTCTGTGTACTTCAGCACTCTAGTATTAATTATGGAAACTGGCATTCTAAGTAACAATGAAGATCACTAAAAATAAAAGTAGACTGAACAGAGTGGCATTGTCCAGAGAATAGTTTGCATTTGGTGAATAATCAATCCATCATGGCTTTGCCATTGCTCTTTGTATGTGCATGTGTGAGTGTGTGTGTGTGTGTGCGTGTGTATGTGTTTAGCATTACTTACAAGTGAGATAGTTATTATGCAGGGGAATTTTTACAGATGATGGTTTCATAAAAATCAGGATTTTTGTAGTTTAAATAAAAAACACCCTTTTTGACATTTCATGTAACATTTCTTTTCCTTGTGGGTTCTGATTTAAAGGTTGTTGAAAATATTTGGTGTTGGGAGTTCACTTGGTTGGCTTTGGCATACTTCTCTTTCTAGGAAATGTAGTATCAGGGTGGGAATTGTGTTGTTGTTTTAAAAGAAATAGATTACGTTCTTTAACTTTATTTACTGGTCTCAGTAAGAGTTATTGAACACTCTAGAGTAGAGTGTTACTTTTTAAAGTCTATTGCAAAATATATAGAAATTAGTAACGCAGCCATCCGTATACTCATACTAATCAATTTAATGTAGGTTGGTGCTTTTTATGGACTTAATTTTGCCACCGCTCTCACTTCCCCAAAGAAATTAGACTAATGGGTAATAATAGGCTTCATAACTTAATTTAGAAGATATAACAAAAATCATTTTGCTCAGTAAGTTTCTGTTGTAGTAGATATTGTTGTTATAACCTACAAAAAAGTAGGATCAGATGTGGTTTGGCTTTCAACCTATAAAATTCAGGTGGGGAAAGAGAGAGTTAACATTCTTGAAACAATTGAGAGCATTAGAGTGTTCCAGTGTATCCTCCAAATTCTAAGGGTATAAGATGTTCAGAGAAAATAAAAAATAAGGATGGGTTAGAATAATTGAATTTGAATGGGCCTTGGAATTAGATTAGTGGAGGGAGGAGATAGCATTCCAAATGGAAATAAACTATGTGAATAACGAAACAAGTTAGACATGTATGGAGATTATGGAGTAGCCTTAAATGATACGATTGGAGGAATGTGGCTTGAATAGCTGTGGATTTAGGGCAGAAGGTCTGGTTAGGCAGTGGGAGGTCACAATATGGAAGATCTTAAAAGAAAAGATGGGTAGCAGGGATATATGACTATCTTGTTTTTGCAATTGAGTAGTAAGATAAAAATATCTTCTTGGGAGAAGTTATCTAAGAAATGGTAGACAGGATGAGATGGAAAACAATTGAAATAGGAGTCTGTTGCAGTAGTACAGGGATGAGTTAATGAGTGCCTGTATTAGGAGAATGGAAGAGGGAATAGAGAGAAAGAAATAACTGAGACACATTTTCACTGGAGTAAACTTGGTCATTAGTATATACTTTTAACATATTCAATGAGTGAATGAGGGATTAAGAAGGACTGAATATAGTGAATAAAGAAAAATAATAGTTATTATTGATAGAAGTTACTATTGATAGAAGATGGATAGATTTTTAAAAAATCTAGTTAAAGGGAGATAATGAGTTCAGTTTGCACATAATGGATTTGAAGTGGTAATAACTGTGTAAGTAGAAGTGGCCTTATAATTAATTGAATATATGGTTCTGGGGCATAGCCATTTCAGGGCCAGAGATGTAGATTTAAGATGTATGTATATATGCGTATATATTTAAAGATACTTTCTGAGGGAGTTTCTAAGGGGAAAATTAGAAGATTAATACATGAGCCTTAGAAAATATCAGAGGAAATTATTTAACATTTGGGTTTTAGAAGGCCTCATTTAACCATTTGATTTTAACATATTTAGTTTGAGCAGTGTTTTTTCAAACCTGTTTTGAAACAACTAGTAACCTGTGCTTTGAAAAAACAGTTAAAAATAATTGTAAAAATTAGTATATTCTGATCTATTTCATCTGATTCTAAAACCAGGATATTCTGATTCATTGTAACTTTTTCTAGATTGCTGTGCTAAGGAGACAACAACGTATGATAAAAAATCGAGAATCTGCTTGTCAGTCTCGCAAGAAGAAGAAAGAATATATGCTAGGGTTAGAGGCGAGATTAAAGGCTGCCCTTTCAGAGAACGAGCAACTGAAGAAAGAAAATGGAACACTAAAGCGGCAGCTGGATGAGGTTGTGTCAGAGGTAAGTGTTAGTAATAGGGCTGGGTCGAGATGGGCTAAAGTATCCCCTGGATAAATAAATAGATAAACTTTTACATTTTAAATTAAATTGTGTAAACAATTGTGCTAGGCAAAGGAGGGTACAATCAGTCCTAAAACATTTGCAGTAAGGATGAAGCCTTTGAAGAGGACCCTTTGAATTACACTCTCCAGTCTACATAGAAAAGTTGTCTCCTTTTCCTGGGTTTCTCTTCACTCATTGCCTTAGCACCCTCTTTTCTGACTAAATGAATCACATTGAGGCTTCTAAATAGCCCTGCCATATTTTCCCTTTTAAAAAAGAAAACAATATAAAATAAAAGTGTTTTTATTTTTTCTCAGTCCACCTAACAACTAATGTGATTTTGCATTCTGTTACTATGCTGACTCCAGGAGGGTTAATCTCCTCAGTTCTATTCGGGAAATTTACTGTTTTCAGAATTTCTCACTGCAGTGCTGAACCATACAGATGCCTATCGAATGGGACTTCTTACACTATTATTTTTCTCTTCGCCCTGAGTACATGGGTATACTCCTGTATTTTACTGAAAACAATGATGTAAAAGGTTAGGGAGGCAAACTATAGAGTGTCTCAAAATTCTTTGGGGATCCATAAAAATATAAAAATGCTGATTCTGGCCGGGCGTGGTGGCTCACGCCTTTAATTCCAGCACTTTGGGATGCTGAGGCAAGCGGATCACGAGGTCAGGAGATCAAGGCCATCCTGGCCAACATGGTGAAACCCCATCTCTACTGAAAATACAAAAGTTAGCTGGGTGTGGTAGCGCACACCTGTAATCCCAGCTACTCGGGAGGCTGACGCAGCAGAATCGCTGGAACCCAGGAGGCGGAGATTGCGGGGAGCCGAGATGGCGCCACTGCACTCCAGCCTGGCGACAAAGTGACACTCCGTCTCAAAAATATATATATACGTATATATATTGAATTCTTTCCTCTTGGGTGAAGAGGCAACTGCAATGGAGTGGCTGCTGTGTTTTTTCTCTTCTGCTTCTCTCCTTTTCTCTCCCTGCTAGAAAAGGGAACTTGGAAGTCTCTGCTCTAGTCTTGAAAAGTATTATTTCTTCACCTTTGATGTTTTTTTAAAAAAATAAGACAAGGTATTTATAAGACAAGGTATTTACGTAACTGGTAAAGAGGAAAATTCTAATCTTAAGTGTTGCTTTTTCTGAAATTGATGTGTAGTTTAATTGTATTTAATGTGGTCATTTCCTTTAGAACCAGAGGCTTAAAGTCCCTAGTCCAAAGCGAAGAGCTGTCTGTGTGATGATAGTATTGGCATTTATAATACTGAACTATGGACCTATGAGGTAAGTGAATAGTTATTTGTTTTGGATACTAATGCTAAAAACTTAAATTCTCATTATTCTTTAGCTTTCATCATAAACTAGAGAAAAAACGATTTGTTTTTCAAGATGTGTAAAGAGTAATGAGACAGGAGCCATGCCTTCAAAGATCTCATGATCCAGCTGGGAGGAGAGACAAGTAGAAGGATGACTATGGTATAATGTGATGAACATAATAATAACAGTGTTAATGAGTCCTAACATGATGCAGAGTACGAGTTCCTTGAGGTGAAGGTTCTTGTCGTATTGATGGGTACTCAATACTTTTTTTGTTGAGTGACTGAGCTATAAGGGAGATACCTACGAAGGAAGCTGAACATTGAACTGTGATGTCAGTTGCCATGTACAAAGTATGATAAGGGCATGCCAGGCAAAGGGAACAGCATATTTAAAGGCACAGTTATGAAATGGTATGACATGATCATGAAAAAGTAAAAAGTTCAGTGTATCTTGTATATGTGGGGAGTCTGCATGAGGCTAGATATATGACTAGAGGTATAGGTGCTCCTGTGTACAATGAGGCACCCCTAGATTTTTGGTGGAGGGTAACATAATCAGCTTTGCATATTAGGAAGAGGATTTTGAGGGTTGTATTGAGTATAGACTGGAGTGAAGAGAGACTATTGGCAGAGAAAGCATTAGAAGACTATTGAGGTATTTCAGGTAACAAATGAGAGTCTGAACTTACACTATGGTTATAAAAAGGATGGGCAATCTTAGGGTACCTCCCTTATGTAGATTTTGTGGGATTTGTTAACTGGTATAATGTGGGACATGAGGAAGAAAAGAGGGAAGTTAAGGATAATTCAAAAATTTCTATCTTGAGGGACCGAATGGTGGTGCTGTCATCTGAGGAAGCAAACATAGACAGACAGATAGTTTTATGAAGAAAGACAATAGTTTTTAAGTATAGTAAGTTTGTGGCACTGACTAGATATTGAGAATTAACATTATAAATAGGTAGATAGACTGACAGACAGATAATGTTAGTGAAGTAGATGGGATTATCCAAGGAGAACAAGTAGAGGAAGGAAAGTAAGAAGAATCTGTGGGACACCAGTATGAATTGGGAGAAGAAATTAGGGAATCACAGCAAATTAGGGGAAGAACTGAAGGAAAGTAGCTTTTTGAAGCCAAAGTAAAAAGAGTTTCAAGCAGGTCTTGGGCAGTGGTATCACATGCTGCTGAGAGCTTGGGAGACACAGAGAGCTGAATTTGGCAATTATCAGATCACTTGTAATCTTGGAAAACAGATTTAGTACGATTAGGCATGAAGAAGTCTATATTAAAATTGGTTGAGAATTGAAAGGAGTTAAAGTTGAATAATCTTTTTTAAAAAAACATTTGCACAACTGCTGCTGTAATTTATTTAACCATCTGTTGATAGGCAGCTAGGGTATTTCCAGTTATTTATTGATATGTGTGCATAAAATGTATTTCCATATATCTATGTGTCTGTATGTGTATGATAGAATCTAGACTAGAACTAGAGGTTACGATGATCTGAAATTGTGATAGATTTTGCCAAACTGCCTTCCAAAAAGACTGTATCTGTTTACATTCCCACTAGCAGGAGAGAGGAGTATCCATTTTCTCATGTTTCCTAACATTGGATATTGTGTTTTTAAAATATTTGCCTATCTTGTGGATCAAAAATGTTATTGTCACATTGGCCTGTGTGCTCTTCCTCAAACACTCTAAGCCTGCTAGCACTTCATGGTCTTCACTTTTATTCCCATTGCCGGCAATGCCCTTCCCTCAGAGATTCTTTCGGTCAGGTGTTAAGCTCAAATACCATGTACTCCCGAACTTAAAAGTTAAAAAATAGTGATTAAAAAACATTAATTTTTTTTGGTCAAAAAAAAAAAAAAAAAAAAAAAGCTCAAATGCCACCCCAGTGAGGCTTTCTTGGACTACCTTTTCTAAATGTCCATCCCAGCTCCTGCGATTGCATTCCCAATCCTCTTTCTTTACTTTCCTACATAGCACCTCTGACCTTCAAGTATGCTGTGTAACTTATTTATTTTATTTTCTTTCTTTCCCTGCAGGTATTTTTATCTCTTTTGTTTCCCAGTGCTTAGAACAGTGCCTGGCACATAGTAGTTACTCAATAAATACTTGTAGTATGAATGAATGAATGTCTCCCTCACTCAGTTAGTAGGAGTTATATATGTTCATAAACTATTTCTCAAAAAAACTGTGTGTTCTTTCAGTTCCTCATTTCTTATCTGAGGCTATATGTGGTACTTATTTATTTAGTCAGACATACAGCAAATATTTATAGAGCACTTAATGTTTGCCAGGTACTGAGCAAGGAATCAAGGATGCAAATATGAATAAAAGTACAGTCTAGTAAGAGAATCAGATATGTAAACAATTGTGTGAGAAAGAATTATATGGATGTCATATGAATATATAGGCATGAATAAAAGGAAAAACTTTTTGTTTACACACTTCTGAGACCAAATATGTGGATTTTCTACACTGAGCAATTTGCCAATTCTCTGGACACCAACTGGATGTCCTACAATTTAACTTAATTCTTTTTAAAATTTTAATTTTAAAATATTTTTTATTGAGACAAGGTCTTGCTCTGTTGCCCAGGCTGGAGTGCAGTGGTGTGATCATAGCTCACTGCAGCCTCCATCTTCCAGGCTTAAGCAATCCCCCCAACCTCAACCTCCTAAGTAGCTGGGACTACAGGTGCACCTCACCACACCTGACAAAGTTGCTCAGGCTGGTCTCGAACTCCTAAGTTCAAATGATTCTCCTTCCTTGGCTTCCGAAGTGCTGAGATTACAGGTGTGAGCCATTATGTCTGACCAGTTTAACTCAGTTCTGACACTAACTACCTGGAGTTAGCACAGGCTCCTCCAGTTTAAGGGCTTAGTCCCCAAAGACTGCCCCCGACTTCAGTCCCCAGTTGCAAGTCCCAGGTTGTGACCTGTAACTTCTGACTAAGTGGCTATAAGTTGAGGGTTCCCATAATCCCCTCTTGAGGTTTGATAATTTTCTAGAATGGCTCACAGAACTCAGGAAAACTCTCTTATTTACTATTACTGGTTTATTATAAAGGATATATGGGGCAAGCTAAATGGGAGAGACTCATAGGGTAAGGCATAGGGGAGGAGTGCAGCGCTTTCATGCCGTCTCCAGGTGCACCACCCTCCTAGTACCTCCTTGTGTTTGCTAACCTGGAAGCTCTCCAAATCCCATTGTTTAGGGGTTTTTATGGAGCTTCATTAGGTAGGCGTGATTGATTAAACCATTGGCCATTCATACTCAGGGTTGAGGGATGGAGCTGAAAATCCCAACCCACTAATTATGTGGTTGGTTTCTCTGGCAGTCAGCCTCCATCATCCAAGAGTCACCTCATTAGCATAAACTCAGGTCCAGCTGGAAGGGGCTTATTATGGATAACAAAAGATACTCTTCTTACCCCCATCACTCAGGAAGTTCCAAGGGTTTTAGGAGCTCTCAGGAACCAGAATAAAAACCAAATGTATTATTTCTTATTATATCACAAATTCACAGGCATATTCTTGAGGGAACATAGAAGTAACCAGTAACACCGCTAGTGGCAATCATGGGAGGCTTTATGCCATAGTACTCAATGAAGGAATAAAGAGTATTAGATTATGCTACAGGAAGTGACAGTGGGGTTGTGGGGACATCTCATTGTAGAAGCCCTCATGAATCAATAGAATTTTAGGAAAGGAAGGACTGTAACAAAAAAACTTTTTTTGAGTGCCTGTGCCCACCAAACAAAAAAATTTTTTAAATGAATTAATGACCTTCACAGCTGCTGAAGTAAAGGGGGCAGGTGGGGATGGATCTCATTTCTATGGTAGATTGATTGATTATGAAAGGAAGAGATGATGGTCCCTATTTTATCAAGAAGTGGTTTGTGTTCAAAAAGGAATTAGACAGTAGAAAAGGGGGATAAAAACATTGGAGAAAATTTAAATATTTGAAAATCTTGAGGATCAATCAGTTAAGATCTGTATCTTTCTCTGTGTGAGACTTTAGGAACAGTCAGCCAAGAAGTAATGGGAATATTAGGAACTATTGAAGTTAAAAAAACATGTTAAAAGGCTTAAATTGAAGAAAAACATCAAGGAAAAAAGCTGGAAGGAATGAGGAAATAAAATATAGAAAAGTATCTTAACAAGTCAGAATATCTTTAGACACCAACAAGGAAGTGGGGAGGAAAATGGCTGTGAAACTCATAAAAACCAAGAACTATTTCTTGTAGACAAAATTTGGCATGAACAGTGAAATATTAAAGCCCAGAGAGCAACAGTGATTTGAAAGACTGAAACTTGTCCCTGAATCCAATGTTGGGAATTGAGATGTTTCATTATTTGTGTTATTCGAAAGCATTTCTTGATTGGCCTCATTGTTTTCAGTCTTTTTACTGCAAGACCGTGATCTTCTCTGGTCTGGGAGTCTGCCAGAGGAGCAGGAACTTCTCACGTGAACCTTGTTAGTAACTGCCTGGAAGATACTTATTGAACAAGTGTCACATCTATAGTCTGGTGTATCTGGAAACCTTAAGCATGCGTTGTTATGTTTTAATTGGAAACTGCATAGGCTTAAAAAGAAAACAGATTGTGAGCTGTATCTGAACTTTTCTTAAGTACCGCAAAATTAAGTTTGTCAGACAAATAGACATTTGAATCAGATTCCCGAAGTGTTTTAAATTTAGGAACCTAAACTCTTTTAGAACAGATCACATTACCAAGTAAAGTGATTAATGTGGTTTCAGATGTTCAATGCAGAATTGAATGTTTGTGCCTTATTGGTATGGGCCAAATGAAAAAAAATATAAAACACACAAGTTTGCCAAATATTGGTATGCCTTAAACGTTTCCTGAAGGCATTTGGTGATGAAATATAAATATATCTTTACATATAAAGTAAGAGAGTTTTGTCAAAGGTAATAGCAGCAAAGCTGACTAGTTTGCAGAGGTTTGAGTTACTGAATAGTCATCACACAGAAAAAGAAAATAAACTAAATGGACTTATGAGGGTTAATTTTTCTGACCTTATTGATATTTTGTGGATGGTAAAGAAGCCATCTAGCTATTTTTGGCATAGGATTCAAGGAGCTGGCCTACTCTGGGTGGTCTATAAAAATAGTAACTCTAGGCAGCAGGGAATGGCTAAGCATGACAAATGTGAATTGGTTAAAAAGAAAACCCTCTTCTTATTACTCATTGGGGTTAATTCTATGATTTTTCATCATATTTTATTGTTGAAAAACCTAAGATTTAGCCCAGTTTTTTTTTTTTTTTTTTTTTTTTTTAATTATCACTACAGACTCTGCCTTTTCTACTATACTGTAAAGTGTTACTTTTTTTTTTTTTCTACCTTAAGGTTAAGGAACCTTAACCTTTTGTTTTGGCAATATGGTGGGCTAAAGATACAGAGAAACTTATTGCAGTTTAGCACACTAGAAAATTATGGATTAAAAAATAAATCAAAACTTTTATTTCCTGGCTCAACTGGAGACAAAGTAAGGGCTTCTCAGAGGCCAGACATAATAAAAGATGAGATGAATCTATAATGGTAAGCTAGCATTGGAAGTGGTGCTTGTTCTGAATATAGTTCCTGATCCTTGTGGCCTAGTGTCTGGGGATGGGAAAGAAAGCTCTGGACCCAAGTGAGATGGGAAGTCACAACTGAGGCCCCCTTTTCCTCTACCCGAATAAAGCCAGAACTTCCAAAGAATGACACTCCTGGTTGCCAGAAGAGGGGAACAAAAGTTGCCATACCCCACAGGGAGACCTTATTAAGTACCTATATTGGTTTTGGCTTTAGTTAGTGTGGAAACAAATGAAGTCTTTCCTGATAATTGTTTAAGCCGCTAACTAATCAGGTTAGAGCCTAAATTTATACTACTAGTGTGATCCCCCCCAAAATCAAGCCAAAAATGCAGTTTAGGTGGGCTTATGTTGGTGGTACCTGTAGGCGCCTGAAGGAATCGAATGCAGAGTCTTCTCAGAAGAGACACTTTAAAGAAAGTGTCCATCCTAGAAACATTTCCAGAGATAGAGAGCCAGTTGAACATGACCACACGTCTGCTTCTTCCCCTCAAAAGTCATTAAACACACCAGGAAACCATGCCACTATGAATAAGAGTTAGAAAAAATAAACTACAGAGTCACACTCTGAAAGACTATAGATATTTGAATTATCAGATAGAGAATATAAAATATATTAAATAAAAGAGGGAATTAAAGTCTGGTAAAGGAACAAAAGACTACCAGAATTGGCCAGAACATTTTGAAAAAAAAATCTGGAAATAATATAAGTTAAAATTATAAAAACAATGACGAGGTTAAGACAGCAAAATAGGTATACTTGAAGAAAGAAACAGTGAATGGGAGGATGGATCTGAAGAAATTATATAGAATGTAACACAGGGAGACAGAGAGGTAGAAATGTGCGAGAGATATTGGACAAGAGGTTATGCCACCATACCTAAGAAAGTAACATTCCCAGTCATGAGACATATTGACATCTGCAGCTCCTGATGGGATGCACTGAGAAGGGCACAGTATCACTTCTATGATGTTCTTGTTCCCAAAAATGTATAACCTGAATTGTCTTTAATTTTATTTATTTTTTATTTTTAGAGACAGGATCTTGCTCTGTTTCCCAGGCTGGAGTACAGCAGCATGATCATAGCTCACTGCAGTCTTGAACTCCTAGGCTCAAGCCTCCTGAGTAGTTAGTATTCTAGGTACACGCCACCACACCTGGCTCATTTTAAAACATTTTTTTGAAGAGATGACATCTTGCTATGTTGCCCAGGCTGGTCTCGAATTTCTGGCCTCAAGTGATGCTCCTGCCTCGGCCTCCCTAAGTGTTGGAATTACAGAGGTGAGCCAGCATGCCCAGCTCTTCTCTGGAATCTTAAAAATATTGCTAACTGAGCCCTACCCAAGACCTATGGAGTCTGATAGGATAGGTCAAAAGCTTTTGTTTGTAAACAAAACATTTTTCCCAGGTGATTCTGAAGTATGTCTAGGGTTGAAAACCGTTGTGTATAGTTTTGTATTTCTTTCTTCCTATACATTGTTGTGTATAGTTTTGTATTGCTTTCTTCCTATACATTAGCCACTATGGAAATTGTTAAAGCACTTATTCATTAGATTGTAAGATAATGTACATAAGGGAAGTTTTTATTAAAATGTCTCTAGACAGACACCTCTATATAGATAGGTTTGTCTTTTTTTTTTGAGACGGAGTCTCGCTCTGTCACCCAGGCTGGAGTGCAGTGGCCAGATCTCAGCTCACTGCAAGCTCCGCCTCCCGGGTTCACGCCATTCTCCTGCCTCAGCCTCCCAAGTAGCTGGGACTACAGGCGCCCGCCACCTCGCCCGGTTAGATTTTTGTATTTTTTAGTGGAGACGGGGTTTCACCGTGTTAGCCAGGATGGTCTCGATCTCCTGACCTCGTGATCCGCCCGTCTCGGCCTCCCAAAGTGCTGGGATTACAGGCTTGAGCCACCGCGCCCGGCCTAGGTTGTGGACCTCTGTTTTGGACAGAGTAGGAGCCACAGCATAATCTGTGAGGGGAACTTCTTCCTGGCACATAGGATTGCAGATTATAGATTCCTTTGTTATGTTTTCCCCTTTCTATTTTAAAGGTCACGATAGTCATCCTCCTTTATTGCAAATCATAAATGAACATACTAAGGAGGTTTTAAATATGTTTTAGTTAGGTCTTTAAAAAAATTAACAAATGTTTGGAATTGACAGAGCTTTTACCTTGTTTTTGTACTGGGTTAGTGCTGTGCCCTCACTACGTCTGGAATCTTTATAGTTTGAGACATCAGACTTGAGTGAGGAAGGGTAAATCATGCTACTAGAGGGCTAGTTACTCTGTGGTTTTCTTATGAGACTGTGCTTTACGGAAAAGGTAACCATGGAGCATGTGGCATTGAGTTGGAGTCATCTGGAACTGGTTAGAAGTAAAATGTTTCTATTCCATCTTTCTCTCAGTTTGTCAGCTTTTCATTATTTTATAGGAAGAATTCTAGCTTCTTATCCTGAGATGAGCTTGTCCCCAAATCTGGTTCCAATTTTTGTTGTTGTTGAGCACATTTCGCCATATGATATCACTATTGGCTGTAGGTTAAAAGTTACTGTGTAACTTAAACGTCAGAATTCAAACCACCAAGTATACACGGTTTTGTTCAGCCAGATTTTTAAATGAAATCTAATTTGAGTTTTTGGCTAAAAATACTTTCCACATTTAAAAAAGTGACACATGAACTGAAGAAATACAATGTATCTAAGGACCAGGTGCTATTAAATCTGGAATTGCAGGAGGGTAACAGAGCCAAAGGCAGTCCTTTCCCCAAATAGTCTAACATATTCATGTTTGTCAAAAATGTGTCTGCACAAAGTAATTGGTTCTCTTTTCTCTGTAGATTTCATCCTTTGTTGAAAAAGATGTCTTAGAACCTATCAAGCGCGGAACTGGGTTTTGAGGGCATGGAAAATTCTGTTGATGCTTTTCTCTAGCTTTGGCTTTCATAGGGAGTCTTATAAGGAGCATCCCAGTGGCTTTATCATGTATCACTTGGCTACTTTTTCCCCACGCTTCATTGTTATAGTGAAGGGAAAGGCAGTTGAAACCAGAAACCTATATCCCTTGCCAACTTAAGAGAGAAAAGGAGATAAAGTGGTAACTTCTGCTTTCTACCTAGTGAGAAGGGGTCAGTGAGAAAACTAGGCCAGGTGAGAAAACTACACTCAGAGTTTAAGTTGAGTACTTCGATATGTTCTTCAGACCATACATCTTAGTTAACATAAAACAAGGACTAGTGGATAGTTTGTTGAAATAGCCTTCTCAACCACCATTTTCAGTACTTAATATAGCTAGGTGGAATCATGCTGTGTAAGCACTGCAGAACATAAATAATAAAGGAAATAAACACCTTAATTTTGTAATAAGTGAAGGTCTAGGCTAATATTAAGGTAGTATAGGATACCTTTGAAACTTTTAAAGGTACAGAAGTACATATGTAATTATTATATATTGCTTAGATTTCTAGGCAGTTTGCCATTCATGTCTTTTTTTGTGTCCAGATTGAGCTGTTTTGTCACTTCAGTAAGCATTTGAAACATACATTTTAAGTGTCATTCTACAAATGGTTCTTAATTGATTTATGACCAATGTCAGTATGAACTGTAGGTGTGTGCCATGCCTTTGGACTTTTTGGTGTCTGTGTGTTCTGAACATAAATTGGCATTAGTATGTTATGCACACAGTCAGTTTATTATAATCCATGGCCTCTGAGGAGCCAGAATTAGGGAATGTACAGATGATCTATATACCTTATATTATTTTCTGTCTCAGCCCTTTCCCGGAATTCTCAATAAAGCAGATTTCTCGATTACTTGCTTTTATTTTTCCTTTCTCCCTTTTTTTTTTTATTTTGGTAAATTAGACAATAAGAGACAAATGGATATAAGGCAGCTGGAAGAAAAGAGGATGAAAACAGGTGAAGATTCTTAGTTTTGGAATAAGCTGGGTTGGCTGTATGTTGATACCATGTGTGCTTGGGTAGTAAAGGTAGCTAGTTTTCTCTGTGTGTTGTATTAAGCCATTATTTATCAAACACTAATTACTTTTTATGCACTAAATACTAGTCCAAGTATTCTATTTGATATGTGGATTAATTCATTTGTTCCTCTTGGTGTCATGAGGTAGGTATTACTATCCCCACTTTACAGATGAGGAAACCGAAGACACAGCTAATATGTGGCAGAGATCAGAATCACAATCTGCCTGTGGAGCCTTGACTTAATCACTGACAGAGCAACAGCCACTCAGGCAGAGAAAAAGAAGTTGGCATTTACAGTTAGAGGAGTTAGGACTCTAGTAATTCTGCCCATTCCCCTAAAGCTTAGGATTGGCTGTGATAGGGGAAAGTAGTTTATGAGTTGACTGGATTGATGTAAGTATAACAGAACAGAGAGATTGTATTCAAATTTACAGCCATATTTTTTGACATTTAGAATAATCAGAGGATACCTTTCTGTAATGAGAAATATACAAAGAGTTGTTCACACACACACCTTTTATATTAAACACTGACTCGGTGATGTCAGCAATCTAATTCCTATAGAGTATCAGTTATCTAATACTGTGGAACAAACCATCCCAGAACCTAAAAGCTTAAGACAACAACAGTTATTATTTTGGTTAAAAAAATCTACAAATTGGGCAGCATTCAGGACAGACAGTTCTTCTTTGCCTCCATGGATTGTTAACTGGGGTGGCTTAGGTTGGAGGACCCACTTTCAGATTGGCTCATTCACATGGCCAGTAAGTTGGTGACGGCTTTCAGCTGGGACCTGAGCCTGGGATGTGGGCCAGGGTTCTTGGTTTTTCTTCATTTGGACCTCTCCACAGCTGCTTGGGTTTCCTCACTGTTTAGTGGCTCGGTTCCAAGAATAAGCATCATCTATTAGAATAGTGCTTGCTTTATAATTGCTTACTGAATGAATGAAAGAATCTCAGGTTGTTTTCTTGCTCATGTTGGCCCATTTGGCAAATAGCCACTGTAAAGTGCAGGTTTCTTCCCAGAGCACGGTAATCCCTGGCTCTGAGAACTGCTCTTTAGAGGGTTCTTTTATCTTGACTTGAAGGTCTATTTCTTCATTTAACCACATTTATGTTTCTAATAAATTACTCCCAGTTACTACTAGGGCTGCAAAAATCATCTCTGAACCATTCAATAAACAGAGAAAAGAAAACCTTTTTAAAATTTGGAAACTACGTTGAAAACTCCCCATTTTTTCTCCTTTTAGCCTCAGTTGCATTGATAATTAACAATGTTCCGTTCCTGGATCTGGAAATGGTGTAATAGTGACTTCACTACCTGCCATTCTTGAGTTGTGGGTTAGTTTCCCTAAAATGTAGATGTTGACAAGAGGCAGATGGTGCATAAAGTTTCTTTATTTATTTTTTGAAAAAGGAATACCTCCTGTGGACGAGGAGCTGGAACACCCCTTAGCTTAGATTCTAGCGAGAAGAGAGACAATAAACATAAGTAAAAGGAGAAAATTATAAATTTTTTTGAACAAAGGGTTAAAGTATAATAGGGTAAATGGTTTTACACATGGAAGGGTGGTTGTTGGGACTGTAGTTTTATTTACTTATTTTTACTTTTTTTGAGACAAGGTCTTGCCCTGTTCCCCAGGCTGAAATGCAGCAATGCAATCACGGCTCTCTCAGCCTTGACCTCCTGAGCTCAAACGATTGTCCCACCTCAGCCTCCTGAGGAGCTGGGACCACAAGCACACTCCACCACACTCAGCTAATTATTATATTATTATTATTATTGTAGAGATGAGGTTTCACCGTGTTGCCCAGGCTGGTCTCAAACTCCTGGGCTGAAGCAGTCTGCCCACCTTGGCCTCACAAAATGCTGGGATTATAGGTGTGAGTCACTGTTCCCTGCCAGGACTGTAGTTTTAAATGATGATCACTGTAAGGCAGGTGTTTGAGCCGAGGCTTAAAGGAGAGGAGAGGGTTAGCCATATGGATATCTGGGGAAGAAGAGCATTCCTATGAGAGGAAACAGCCATTGCAGGGATCCTGGGATGGAAGTGTGTCTTGCATGTTCAAGGAAAAGCAAGGTAGTCAGTGTGGCTTTGCTAAAACGAGAGTAGTAGGAGATGATGTCAGAGAGGTAAGATACAGGGAGGGGTCAATTGAGGTAAGACTTCTGTCATTTTAAAGATTTGGGCTTTTACCATGATAGAAATGGGAAGCCATCAGAAGGTTTTGAGCAGAGGTGACATAATAATCTGACCTAGATTTTAAAAGATCGCTTTAGTTACTATGTTGCCACTAGCCTGAACCTGGTAGGCAGGAAGACAAGTGTCCTGCTCTGTGTCATCTTTGGGCTTTATAAACCATGTTCCCGTCTATTGCCTCATTTGAATCTCCGGAAAACCTTGTGAAATATTTGTTATTTTTCATGTTTTACATGTGAGGTATTGGAGGCTTAGAGAAGTTGACCAAGTATCCCAGATATACTCAAGTGAGGAGTCTCAGAGTAACATCTTGAACCCAGATCTCCTGTCTCCAAATTTTGTGCTCATTCCACTATTTCACAGTAAAACCTGAAGATCTCCATGCTCTTTTCATCTTAAAGTAATTTCAGCTTTTCGTGTGTGGCTCTTTGAGCAGCAGCAGCATGCAATTGCTTTTGAGGATAAGAAGCAGTATAATTCTTACCTGCTGAGATGGATTGAATTCGAAATTGACCTACTTGTACCATAAGGAAGCAGGTTTGCAAGGAGTAGAATAGACTTGGAGATACGCCATTTTTTTGTTCAGCTACTTGGTATGAAGACTGAGTATCTGAAATCACATTGTAAGGATTAAGTGGCTTCATAAATAATCTAAAACAGTTTTTGGCTTTTAGAATTTAATAAATGAAAAAGTAAGGTAACAATTCTTATAATACTTTTTCCAGACTTTCGGAGAAATTGAAATCATTTGTGCTTTATTAATCCATGCTTTTCAGGACCAGTGGCCCGTAATATGAGCAAGGTTTATTGGTGTAATGATTATTTTGTGGCTTAAAACTACTATGACTCTGTTGACTAGCATGTTTCTGATCATAGAGACATAGAGACTTCTTCTATTTTCTTAATATTTATAGCTTGTTTTAAACGTACTGAATAGAACCTGATTTAAGCTAATTATACAAAGTTTGGTTAGATCGCTTTATTAATATTATGAACTAGAAACAGTCACCAAATGCACAATCATTATACTAATCCTTACTATGAGTCATTTCTTCAAGTTCTTGGAAATTTAATTTTTCTAAAATGAACAAAAGAGGGACATTTGAATCATGCAAAAACACTCGCGTCAAGAATCTAAAAGTTCATATAAACAATAATTTTCTCATACTCTTTTGTACATTTGACCACTACAAGCACTGTCAAATTCTTCTCTGAATATTAGTGGTATCACAGTCATACTAAAACAATCTTGAATTCTGGCAGCGAAATGAAGTTCTTACCTGTCTTTCAGATATTAATAAAAATAAGGGAAATACAAACCTGTAGTTATTCAGATGGTTAAAATTAGTTTCTGTGGGTCATTTCATACAGTTTAAGTATTTACATTTTTTTTTTTTTTTTTGCTGAATTGGACAATCAACTTGTCTGTAATTTAGCTTAAGAGAAATTCCATTTTAAGACAAAAAAACTACAGGAAATGGAGGCCAAAAAATAATAACCAAAAACAAACAAGTGAAAAATTTTAAAAGATTCTTAGCAGAATTTATTAATATATTACCTCTTCAAAATATATTCTAGCCAATGGAGAGATAGTAAAATTGAAACCCACAGACTATTTGGATCCTAAATTTTGCTTCATCATGACTCCCTTGTTGGAAATACTTTATTGACTCTGTATAATGTAAATAAGATAATTTTCTTGAAGCTCATTGAATGCATCTGAGCTCCTTGGCTCAAAAAGGCTAACAGGTAACTGAAATAGCTATGTTTAAGGGTATATTGTCTTTACAATGTGATAATCATTACCAAGTGGGCAGTGGGAAAAATAGCGACCACTTATGAGCCAAACTAATCAACATTAAAACTGATTTCCAGTAAGTACAGTTGCTAAGTGATTATAGGACAGCCTGGATACAGATGGGATAGACTAAACTGATAGTTAAGCTCAAAGCATTTGCCTGTTAACAGCCTTGAATTGTGAGTTTGAATGCCAGTTTTCATAGTGTTAGTAAAATCATTAAAAGAACAATGATTAGTAGAAGAGTTGTTTACAAACTTCAAAGTATCAATAGTTCTGAATTAATTAATTCAATTTATAAATTATCCATAAGTCATACAAATAGCCACTTTGTTTGTACCCTTTCATGTCCCTCCAAACTCCCCCAGTCCCTCTTTCCAAACTATCCACTTCTGTTGAATTCATTGTAAAAATGTGTACCTTTTAGGGAACTGAGATGGGAAAGATGTTGTGAAAAACAGGGTTAGTTTAGAATAATGGTTCTCAAACATTGGTAAAGTCACCTAGACTAGTACAACCACTGTGGAAAACAGTGTGGAGATTCCTTAAAGAACTAAAAGTAGAACTATCATTTGATCCAGCAATTCCACTATGGGGTATCTACCCAGAGGTAAAGAAGTCATTATACCGAAAAGATATTTGCTCATGCATGTTTATAGCAGCAAAATTTGCAATGCAAAAATGTGGAACCAACCCAAATGCCCATCAGTCAACGAGTGGATAAAGAAACTGTGGTATATATATATGATGGAATACCTCTCAGTCATAAAAAGGAATGAATTAATAGCATTCGCAGCAACCTGGATGGGATTGGAGACTATTCTAAGTGAACTAACTCAGGAATGGAAAACCAAACATTGTTATGTTCTCTCTCATAAGTGGGAGCTAAACTTGGGATATGGGTACACCAAAATCTCACAGGTCACAACTAAACAACTTATTCATCTAACCAAATGCCACCTGTTCCCCAAAAACCTGTGGAAATAAAAACTTAAAAAAAAAACAAGATAATTATTAATCCAGTTTTTGGTAAAACAGTGAAGTGACATGGTTATAGTAGTGGTGGTTTAAATCAAGGAATAAATGTGCAAAGTGAAAGGAGCATCTCCCACCACACAGTTCAAAAACAATCACAAATATGGCAGGCTTGCTGAGAGCTTTCATACATCATTTATTGTCATGCACTTGTATGATTATTGTATACTGTACACATTTTTATTTTACCATGATTTGTGGTCATTTTCCAATGTGTTTATTGCAGTTCAGGGTGGTAGATGGCTGGAGCCTATCCTGGCAGCTCGGCACACAAGTAAAGAATTAACCCCAGACAGTGTGCCATCCCTTTGAAGGGTGCACTCACACATGGTCCCCACACTCATTCAGACTGGGGCCAATTAGACGTGCCAGTTAACATGCACATCTTTGAGATGTGGGAGGAAACTGGAGTACCCACAGGAAAAATCACGCAGACTTGGGGAGAGTATGCAGACTCCACACAGACAGTGACCTTGGCTGGGAATTGACTTTTTTGTTGTCATCAGTGTTATGACAAAATGACATTGCATGAACCAGCATTATTTGAAGACGTGCTGTATTCTGATTTTTTTTTACCTTTCATCTTTGAGTCATTCGCACCAAATACAGTTCTTAGAGCATAATAGGTATTTACTACATACATGAATAAATGAATGGATGAATCATTCATTCCTGGGAAATGTGGTCAGTGCAGTGATAGAATTCCAATCCTGAATTCAAATCCTGACTTTATTAGTTATTTAGAGCATAACTTTGGGCAAACTGTTTAAACTCTTTGAGCCTCAACTTCCTTTGAGCCTTCATTCCTTAGTACATAGTAGATACTTAAAAGTGGTAGCTACTGTTAAAATATACTGTATTTGCATCTTAGAAGAGCATTTAACATTCTTGTGATATCTTTATGGTCAAGATGGGAAATTTTGATCTAGGTGGTATTTCAGTTAATTCGTAAGTAGATAAACCTACATTTTTACAGATTTTACAGAAGGAGCTTTTTATTTTAATAACAACTCAGTACAGGATATTGATGGCATGCTGATACTTTCTTGGAAGAATTTCTTTTGCTAACGAGGAGCCTAAAAGTTCTTGATTGATTAGTAGGCAAATATTTTTAAAGGAATTGATATAAATTATTCAGCTGGATCCTAAAACTCAATTACATCAATTCAGAGTTGAGGTGGGATAGGAAGAGAAGCGAAAGTAATGGTTCAAAATCGGTTTGAGTGAAAGGACTTAAGGTTTTAATTACACTGGGCTCAATATAAATAGAGTGTAATATAACTGCCAGAAAAGCCTATGCGACGTTAGACTGCATCAGTAGAACAACAGTGTCTAGAACAAGTGAAGGAATTATCCTTTTCCATTCCTTAGTGTTCATGCTACCTAAGAAGTACTGTGGCCAATTCTGGACATCACCTCTGAGAAGCATATTGATAGGAGAGTGACCAAATATGCTAAAGGAACTTCAGACTATGCTATAAAGAGGAGCAGGTGAAAGAATCAAGAAACTATAACCTTGAAAAAGAAAGCCTGGGGTAAGGGGGATGTTAGATGTCTTTGGACATTAGAAGAAGGCTTACTTAGACTTGTTCTGGATGGTCACAGAATCCAGAACTAGTATCAAAAGGTAGAAGTTTTTTTGTTTTTTTGTGTTTTAAAAAGGAAGCACATTTCTAGTTAAAACAAGGGGAAACTCTTTTTTGTGTGTGTGTGTGTGTACACATTTTTTATTGAGTTATTAACCTATTAGACATTGCTGCTGCTGTGGGAACTTTATCATATAAGTTTTAAAACTAATATAAACAAATGGAGAATATGAATAGACACAGAAGAAGGGCTCAATTTTGTGCCAAAGTAATAGCTAGCGCTATAGCATGCTTACTGTAGGCATTATGTTAAGAGCTTTGTGTGCATTATTTCATTTAAGCATCCCAACTATACTACTTGGTTGGGTATTATTACTTCATCATTTTTATAGGTGAAGAAGCTGTCTCAGACAGGTTGAGTAATTTGCCCATGTTCACACAACTAGTGAGCAGAAGTGCTAGGGGTTGAATCCAAGCCACCTGATTGCATAGCCTATGCTGAAGTTGCATTTTTTTTTCACTTTTTTTTATTTTTTTATTTTTTTATTATACTTTAAGTTCTAGGGTACATGTGCATAACGTGCAGGTTTGTTACATATGTATATATGTGCCATGTTGGTGTGCTGCACCCATCAACTCGTCAGCACCCATCAATTCATCATTTATATCAGGTATAACTCCCCAATGCAATCCTCCCCCTCCCCTCTCCCCATGATAGGCCCCATTGTGTGATGTTCCCCTTCCCGAGTCCAAGTGAGCTCATTGTTCAGTTCCCACCTATGAGTGAGAACATGCGGTGTTTGGTTTTCTCTTCTTGTGATAGTTTGCTAAGAATGATGGTTTCCAGCTGCATCCATGTCCCTACAAAGGACGCAAACTCATCCTTTTTTATGGCTGCATAGTATTCCATGGTGTATATGTGCCACATTTTCTTAATCCAGTCTGTCACTGATGGACATTTGGGTTGATTCCAAGTCTTTGCTATTGTGAATAGTGCCGCAATAAACATACGTGTGCATGTGTCTTTGTAGTAGCATAATTTATAATCCTTTGGGTATATACCCAGTAGTGGGATGGCTGGGTCATATGGTACATCTAGTTCTAGATCCTTGAGGAATCGCCATACTGTTTTCCATAATGGTTGAACTAGTTTACAATCCCACCAACAGTGTAAAAGTGTTCCTATTTCTCCACATCCTCTCCAACACCTATTGTTTCCTGATTTTTTAATGATTGCCATTCTAACTGGTGTGAGATGGTATCTCATTGTGGTTTTGATTTGCATTTCTCTGATGGCCAGTGATG